>NC_143056.1:58078560-58381590 GCF_052426305.1 Pelodiscus sinensis | reverse complement strand
AGGAAACCACATCTGTACGCAGTATTCAAGATGTGGGCGTACTATGGTTTTATACAGAAGGAATAAGATGGTCTTATTTTCTGTCCCTTTTTAAATGATTCCTAACGTTGCTTGCTTTTTTGACTGCTGCTGCATATTGAGTGGATGTTTTCAGGGAACTATCCACAATGACTCCAAGACCTCTCTCCAGTAGTTACAGCTAAATTAGATCCCATCATGTTGTATGGAAAAAATAATCCCAACTATACAATGTGCATTATTTTACATTTATCAACATTACATTTCATTTGCCATTTTGTTACCCAATCACTAAGTTTGGTAAGATCTTTTTTAAACTCTTCACAGTCTGCTTTGGTCTTAACTATGTTGAACAGCTTAGTATCATCTGCAAATTTTGCCATCTCACTGTTTACCCCTTTCTCCAGATCATTTATAAATAGATTGAATAGGACTAGTCCCAGTATGGACACTTGGGGACAACACCAATAGTTCTCTCTCTCCATTCTGAAAACTTACCAAATTTTAAACTAGGTGCCAGCAATCTGGTTCCACTTTCATTTAAGTGGAGCCCATCCTTCCTGTATAAGCTCCCGCTTCTCCAAAAGTTTCCCCAGTTCCTAATAAATCTAAACCCCTCTTCTCTACATCATAGTCTCATCCATGCCTTGAGATTCTGAGGTTCTGCTTGCCTACCTGGACTTGTGTGTGGAACTGGAAGCATTTCAGAGAATGCTACCATAGAGGTCCTGGATTTCAATCTCTTTCCTAGAAGCCTAAATTTGGCCTCCAGAACCTCTCTCTTAAGCTTCCCTAGGTCACTGCTACCTACATGTACCACAACCAGTGGCTCCTTCCCAGCACTACACAAGACTATCTAGAGGTTTCGAGAGATCCACCACCTTTGCACCAGGAAGGCAAATAACCACACAGTTCTCCCGGTCATCACAAACCCAGCTATTTATGTTTTTAATGATCAGATTCCCCCATTATTAACACCTACCTCTTCCTGATATCTGGAGTTCCCTCCCCCAGAGAGGGATTCTTAGTGCAAGAGGATACCATATCATCATCACCACTTTCATATTGGTACATTTAACAAAATGCATATTGCATGGATGGGGCCAAAGGGTTCTGAGAGTGGGAGGGGGCTCTGGCTGGAGGTGTAACTGTGGGGTGGGCTCCAGGTTTGGGGAGGGGCTCCGGGATGGGGATGTGGGCTTTGGGATGCAGGAAGGTGCTTAGGGCTGGGAGTGGTTTCAAGGTAGGGCAGGGAGTTGCTTACCCAGGATGTTCCCTGCTGGGGCCAGTAGGGAAGGGCACCCCTCCACCAGCCATGCCAGCTTCAGGTCATAGGAGATTTCTCTTTGCTGCAGCCCTGAGCTCTTGCATGGGGCTCAATGGAAAGTTACATAGCCACACAAGTTAGGGGGAACTACAGATAACCAATTCGCATTACATATAAAACTTGTAAAAAAATAATGTTGAGAAAATCTTTATCCAGAAGACAATTGAAAAGCAAAACAAAAACGGTTTTTCCTTTAACTTTCAATAATGTGTACGCATCACTTTGGTGATTGAAGACGTTACCTATAAACTTTTTTGCTTGCAATTCTTTTACTTCTTCGATTCCCTGTACTAGACAGATGCTTTTCATTGCTGACAGAGGGAGACAGTGAACTCTGAGATGACTCGAGAGACACACAAGGGCTTGCTTCAAACTGAGCTGCAGGAACAACAAAATAAAAAAAAAAAAACACATGTACATAATAAATAGGTTCTTGTTTAGGAGTGTTCTTACGTTTTAAAAAACTGGCATTAGGTTTTTATTTTAAGCATCTCATTTTCACCTTGCCCATTAGCAATTAAGAGTTTTTTAAAAAGTTATAAAAAACACTCAATTTTTCAGCACTATGTTCTTGATAAAATGACCCAGAAGCAAATCTGTTTGCTTGTAGTCTTAAAAAGAGGTAAGTCACCATACTCCAAAATGACTTTGTTTTGACACTTAGAGGTGCAAAAATGTGCATGCTGCTTATGTAACATCTTAAGTTATTTCCATACTGATTATTAGAAGAGTTGTCAAATTTTTTTTAAAAAAAACAACAAAAAACCACACAAATCAAAATAAATTTAAGTTTTTGTCTTAAGATTATAAATGACAAGTGTTCTTGATCTTTGATAGCACTAGATCAAGAATAAGTTTTAGCCAGAAGAGTTTTAAGAAGCATAATAATGAAGGATATAATGTTTTATCCCTCAGCCTGCTTAGAAAGTCGAGTTGGTTGATAGCATCTTCTAGAACATTCGTACTTTTGCTTACCTATTCTTCACAGCAGATATGATTAAAGAATCTTCAATATTTATGCTAACATTTAGTAGGCACTAAGTGCTTTCCAAACATTACACTCTTCCTGTTTTGTGAGATCATGACAACGATAAAGAGGTCAGAAGAACAGGAAAATGTAGTTTATATTTAATTCAAATCAGTTCACAATAAGAGCCTAATAAGAATGGGTTTTTAAAGACTTAAACATATCCACGGAAGTGGTCTTTCAGATAAACTCAGAGATTGTAACGTGCAGTAACAAAGAACAAGATACAGGTGACTGTGAGAAACAGACAAACCTGAAAGAATGAACCTGGGTATACAGGCAGTATGGAGATTAGGTCAATACAAACTTGACAAGAGAAGAAAGTAGGATGGGGCAAATTTAGGAAGAGCTTTGAAGATGACAAGCAGCAATACAGAATAAATGCCAGTGGAAGGATTCAGAAGATTATTTTAGCAGCTGCATTTTGTATGAAGTAAAGGACAACAGTGTGTTTAGAAGGCCACAGAAGAATGGTAGTAATATTCTACAAAAGATATGAGATATTTGAAAATGATCTAGATGTACAGTGTAAGGAGACAAAAAACCCCTCAAGATTGCAGGACTGCGTGATGGGAAAGATGGTAGTGAAGTGAACAGTGAAATACAGAAGGCTGCGAAGAGAAGAAAAGTCTATTTTGGCCATTTCAGGCAACATTTCAAGAGTTCCTAAATCTTGAGATGCTCTAGACTTTAATTAGGTGCTTTCAAGAGAAGCTGTCACGAACAAGCAGAAACACAGAATGGATGTATAGAGACAAGTCAGTTATGGATACATAGATTTCAGAAAGTTATCAGCACAGAGCATACCTTAAGCAATATGAACAGATAAGATTTCCCATAGACAGGGTGCAAAAGCACAAGGAAACAAGATCATTAAATTAAGCTATTTGGGTGCAATTGCTCTTCTATAGATCATTCACTAAGAGCAATAGATTTTAAACCACTATTAACAGCCCAAACTGAAACTCTTCAAGCTACAATGTAAGTCACTGTACCTGATGCTGGTGTTGAGCCGCTACTAAAAAGGCTATTTGAGAGCAACTCAAAAGCAAAATTATGCCTCAGGGACCGCCTTTTCTTGCTAGAGAAGCCTTGAGAAGAATCAGTTGGAAGTTTACGCTTGGTGCTTGGAGTAAGAATCACTGGAGTCACTGATGGAAAGACTACAATTAATAAAGCTGCATCTGCAATAAGAGCTTAAAGGTGAGAGCTTAGAAAGATATCAACAATATAGTATTTTAAGACAGTTTTGTTTCTCCACAAGCAGTTATTCAAAACTGAACCAAAAACCATGCATTTTAAAACAGAAATGTCACTCACATAGCTTTAATAAGATTTTGCAGAGTAAAGTCCAAAAACCAGATTAGTATGACAAGAAAATACAAGTGGGAAGAGTTTTAGTTGCATTCTCCATTGAAAGAAAACCTTTTGCAAGTTTATAAAAGGACAGAGCAAAGCAAGATAAATATCTGAATTTAAGCACAAATTCATTCTGTAATATGCAATGTGGCTGCGTGCTGCCCTACTGCATTCAAGCCTTAGTTTGCATTAGCTATAAGCAGAATATTAATTTCTAATCCTAGGGTTGCTCACTGCTAGCAAGCTCTAAGACTAAATGCAGTATCCTCTCTGAAAAATGTAACTATATTCGATGGACCAGAGTTAGTTTAGAAACTGGTACCCTTTGGAATAAAACTAAAATCATGATCATTAGTTTGAGCCTTGCTAGAATATAGTACACAAAATCTAAAGATACTGCATGAGGCGCTATTTAGGGCAAACACTAAATACCTACCATTTCTGTCTTGCTGAGGTGTAGTGGAGGGTGTTCTGTTAGATTTAAGTTTATTCAATGCTCCACTAACAATATCTGAAACGCAAGACATATCAAGCAATCAAGCTTTAATATTGACTTGTCTTGCTCTATTTTTACAAGTAGTATCATTTTATGTGTAAGGGGCATAACAAAGATATCAAAGTAGTCTCCTTGCTAATTATTTAAAAAAAAAATTTTTTTAAGAAAATATTGTTTCTGCCCCAACTGCTGTAGGTAAGTGACTATACAAGTTATCCAACTCATACAGAAAGTGCCATCAAATCCACCAACTATGAAAAGGAAATATTTTCTCCCTTTAGTCTTTGTTATAACAATCTTAAGCAACAATTCTACAAAAATCATGTGCTTAACTTTATGAATGGTTAATCATTTTACCACATTGTGTAGAATGTTAAGCTCATAAGTTAAGTCTTTGCTGAATCAGGACCTTAGTTCTTCAAAATATTAGTATGAAAGTGTGATTTAAGTTGACCATATCCTTTAAAAAAAAAAAAAAAAAAATAGTGTAGCCAGAAGGAAAGAAAACCTGTAAGACAGTGGTCCCCAACCATTTGGGGTTGCTGGGCGCCAGGGGGCGTGGCCGTTCGCCCGCCGGGCGCCCAGGGGGGGCGCCCCCCCCATAGCTGCATTCCAGGGGCCGGCGCTCTCCCCTCCCTCCCCCAAGCGCCGCGCACCCGGGGCCGGCGCTAGCGCTTCCTCCCCCCCGCCCCCAAGGGCCGGCGCTCTTCCCCCCCCCCCCATGCGCCGCGGGAGGTGAATCCGCGGCGCCCCCGGGGCCGGTGCTCATCGTGCGCCACGCGCCCGGCTCCGGCACCGCGCATGCGCCACGTGCCCGGGGCCAGGCCAGCCCTGGGCACTTGGCGGGCGCAGACAAATGCTCCCGTGGGCGCCATGGCGCCCGCGGGCACCGTGTTGGGGACCACGGCTGTAAGTAGTTATCACTAGAGATTCCCACTTCACTTTTTAAAAGGTGTATTTTTGCTACCAGCCCTGCACACAGACAGCTTTATCCAAATTATTTTTTCATGTCATCGTTTTCCATGTCTATCTACAACTCAGCCACAGTTATTTGACAGTTATCCCATGATTCAAGTAGGGCGTGTGTGCATGCGTGCATGAGAGAGAGAGAAATCATCTATTATATGTACACACACAACATCTACTATATATTTTGGAGAGTTTGTACATCTGTTGTCTGTCCAAGTCCATCTGTTCAAGAACTCCTCCTAAACATTATGGATTAGACCCATCAAATTTGGTATGCAGTGTCCTTTTATCATAACTTAAAGCAAGGTCAGGGTTTGCTTGTGCCAGGACAATGGGATGTGTGTGGAATGCAATTGTTTCACATCAAACGGAAAGGGAGTGACCATACGGACAGTTAACTTATAAATGACCATGGGGACAGCAAGTGCCTCAGCCCCTCGAGGTGGAAGGGTAACAACCAATGGTGCCACATTGCTTCCGCCACCCCTCGGGAGCAGCCACCCCATGATGCAGCACCCCAGGGATGGCCTCCCTCTCCACTTCTTTCAACAGGCTTGGGGAGAAGCAGGCAGTGGAGCCATGCAGTCCCTACTACTCTGGGCAAGCCCAGGTAAGTCTTCTAATAGCTACAAAAAGAAAATACATAATACTACTCAGTTATGTAAATACTCATCTACCCCAATACCCAACTATCAAGGATTGTTTGGAAATAATGAAATCTACTTGCTATGAATGGAGAAGAACTAGTAATTCTTCCCACTCAAATTACTAACAATAGGTTTAATTGGGGAGAATTTCAGGAGGTATTAGTTCATCTTAATATAAAAGCAGGAAACAAAATACAGTCTGTAATAAATGCAATGTGTCAATTTAGAAGGCATTTTTAGAGTAGAAAAGTCATACAATACTCATTCAAGTTTTTGTTGTCAGTAAACAAACCTATCTATTCCTGATTTTAATATTGGATAGACTTTCATGAACTAAATTATCAATTTCTCTAAGCAATCAAAACTACTAACCCAGACAACCAACATGATTATCTAGGTTTGTAGATCCTGCACAATACATGGTACAAGTCACATTAACACTTCATGTGAGCAACACATGGGAGAGTAGGTTCTCGTAGCCAACATTTTCCATCAAGTTTGATAGCTTTAAGAAATATACAGTAAGAGAAAGATCCTGTGTGTCCAATTTTGTGACTTTATTGCTTATGAAAGTAAGTAAAAATCATAAGCTAGCTATAAGACAGGCTTAATACTGATAAGCTCTCTCACAACAGTGCTCTGCCAGAGCATTTGTGTTTTAATTCACAAAACCTGTATTATTCCAGTGCTGGCCCGGTCTTGATCAGAAATGCCAACTGTGTCAGAGGTTGTATGGTTGTTTTATGTGACCAAAACACACACTAATGACTAGGAAGACACTTCAAAACTATTTTTATTTGCAACTTAAAATAGGATTTGAAACCAGGTCTCAGGCTAAAAGTTAAAGAATGACCCAGCTGCACACAACCTAGCAGAAAATAACCTTTTGGGTAAGAAAGACGATGACATGCAAGAGAAATTTGATGGCATAACTGCATAACCTAGTAGTTTTTACGCCAGTAATTATGAAATACTAAAAAAAAAAAATTTACATTTTGGTAAACCAGTTATAAAGTCCACCATTTCAACCTGTGTTTAACAGACTGAACAGCCAGTTGATGCGACACTTTGTGGTGCTATGGAGAAGGGGGGACCCTCTTGAGATGGACATGATCCCAAAGCCTAAGTTAAGTCTATGTTTATATTTACTCACTGGAGTGTTAAGTCAAATTTTCAGTTTATGTACTCACCCCCAACACTTCGTCTTCTCCTTCTCTTACACTGACTAGGAGATTCACTTTCTTCGTATCCTTTCAGTGAAGGAGTAGCATCAAAAGCATCAATACCCAACATAGCAGGTATTTTTCTCATGATAAATTCTGGTACACGTCCTGAATTAGATGTTTAGAGAATATTTAAAAAAAAACCCACATACATTTGAATGGAAATTACAATTATATAAAACATTTCATATAAATACAGTCATTTCAACAAATGTTATTCAGTTATCTTACCAACATCTACTGCACGATCAATAAGTGTTTGCACAACAGCAGCCTGCAAACGAAGCTTTTTTTCAGTGTTCACGGACATCTTTTCATTATCACTTGAGTGCAAGAGATTTGGAGCAAAAATCACTGCCAGATTACTGCTATCCATTTTGTTCTCACTGGATCTTATTAAAAACGAAAGAAAAAGATTGCAAGTATCAATTTTGTCTTTACATTATATCCACTGATCAAAACACAAGCAGCGAGAAACAGAGAAAACAGGCTTAATGCAAATTTTCAGTTGAAACTGAGTATTGCATTTGTGAGAACACACCTTCAACACACTGAACAACACAGAACATTCAATGGCTCATACATGCTACTTAGCATAACATTTTCTATAAGAGCAAGAGGCTCATCCTGATGGGGATCATTTCATTAGCTGTTCTTTTGGGAAAGATGAAAGTATAGCAGCCAAAAAACAGGAATACGAGTCAAGTTCCTGCTACATGAAGACCCCATGACATACACCTAAAAAAGTCAGGAGATGACATAATGCTTACATTATTGCAGGTAAATTATTTCTGACAAGAGAAAGTTACAGTATTCTTTTGTTTCTAGACATGAGGCACACTCAGAGTTGGTTATTAGTACCATACCTATATTTCTCTACTTACCTTAGGGACACATTTCTGAGAAAGTTGAAAAAGTATCGCAAAGCATCTATTGTTCCGTCAGCCACAAGACAGGAAAGCAGCACTGTGGCAGTGTTCTTATCCTCATTTTCTAGCTGCTGAGCCTTGAAAAGAGCTTCCTGCAGATGAGTTGGAAGGATTGGCTCTGGTAACTCTCTAAAGAACAGTTTAAGAAGCCCGGCAACATCACATGGCAATGCTGTAGGTAGGCAGTTTTCACCTTGATCCAGTTGACTCTGAAATGGTTCATAACTAGCATAAGTTGAGGCCTTCAAAAGAGATTTATTAGATGTCTGTTTTGAAGTTTGTAGACTTATCATACACAAGTAGTTACACACTCAAAGCCCCTAGCCACATAGTAGCTTAGATATTTTGGTTTCTCTCTAATCCTTCCATCTTTAACTCTCCATTTTTTTCATATACCCATGGTGATGAAATAAAGATATGGATGTATTGCTTCTTGTCAGTCCATACTGCAGTGGGAGAAAGCTACCAATTTTAAATTACCAGGAAATATAAAAATATTTTGTTTACTCTCATTCCCTTCCTCAAACTCCAGAAAGCTGGAAAAAAAAAACAGTTCAGTTGTTTCAAAATAACTGCACAAAGGAAAGGTGAAGAAGGTCCGGTCCAGTAACTAGTAATCAAAAAGCATATCTATAAGTGAATGTTTCTAAAGATAAATCAGAAAGCTAGACATATAGACATTTAGATAAAATATAGCTCAGGTCCAATACAATTATGCTTTAAAAAAAAAAGATACCTTTAATGTTTTTAAACGAACAAAAGATCCAGATTTCCTGAAGAGTCCTTCAGTGTTAACATGCTCTTCTAAACATTTGCAAGCATCAACAAGAAAGCTGAGGAAAGAAGTCACAGGACATTTGATATCTTTGCACAGTTCAATTTTCCTGTGATAACGTCACAAGAAAATAGCATCTTAGAAAATGTTTACTTTCTCCAGTCATAGTAAGAAACTGAGAGTAAACAACCCTTTATGACAGTGCAGAGAAACATAGTTTAGGTTGGGGGCTACTGACCCATGGGGGGAGGGGAGAGAGAAAAAAAAATCAGAGGCTGAGAAGCAAAATATAAATTAAAAAAAAAAATCCACCAGACCCAATGACCTATCCCTAAGTGAGGAGGTGGGGGGGGGGGGGGGGGGGGGGGGGGGGGGGGGGGACCCAAACCCTTAACGTATATGGCCCTTCAATTGAGAAGCAGGAAAAAGATACTCACTCCTTCACCTCATTCCCTTCCAGCTCCTCCAGCTAGGGATGTTAAATTTTAATTAATCAGCTAATCGAGTAGGCAATGGAGTTTCCATTGACTACTCAATTAGTCGATAAGGGGGGGCGCTCCCTATCCCGCTGTGCCTCTCTTTGAAATGTACAAGAGCCACCCGTGGCTCTTGTATATTTCAAAGGGAGAAAGGCCACAGGAACCCAGAACCAAAACAAGTCCTCACTGGCATGGTTTCTCCTTTTCCTTTGAAATGCACAAGAGCCACTGGCGAGAAGAGAAGCAGCAGTCAGGCCTGGCACAAGAGGGACTGTTTCCATCTTTTAAGTTGGCTCCCCCAACGCAGCACCGGCTCATGCTCCCCGACTTGCTGCCTCTCTCTGATACAGGAAGCATGGGGGGAGGGGAGAAGTGACTAGTCTACTTCCTACTTGACTATCTGATAAGCATTTGCTTATCAGGCAGTCAAGTAGTGGACTAGTCGCTTACATCCCTACCTCCAGCCCCACAAGGAATGAGGGAGTGGAGGTGCTGAGGCTCAGGTATTACCCTTCAGGGCTGGATTAATGCTTCTAGGGACTTGGAGCTAGTGGATTTAAAAGAGCTAAAAATAAGCAGTTCATTGTGTGGATGGGTGCAGGAGTGGGCTGGAGATGCAGCGTCAGAGAAAAAGAGGGAGGGCAGGAATGGAGTGTGGAGGGGAAGGAGAATGCGGGAGTGTACAGGATTAGAGTACCTACAAGGGATGTAAAAATTAACTGGTTAAGAAGGGCCCAACTGGCCAGGCCAGGCTGCTCCCACTAGCACCTATCTGGCATAGCTCCTGGGAATGGGGAGGCACCGGCAGCTGGGTGTGCTGCCAGGAGTGCTTCCTGGCAGCACAAAGACATTTCTGCCCCTTCCCCCAGCTTGCCTTGATTGGGCCCACTGAGCTTGGGGCTCCTCCCCCTTCCTCACCCAGGAGAGGGGAGCCAGCACTGGCATTCCAGGCAGTGCACCCGACTCATGCCACTATGGAGTAATGGTGGGTGAGCCCCGAGCCCCACAGGCTGGATCAAATCAAGTCACAGGCCAAGCCATAAAAATCCATCAGGCAGAGTTTTCCAAACTTTCTTTCCAAGGAAGAATTCTCTTTCCCTGACAAGTCTCACCAACTCCTAAAGCAATTGTAGAATTTCTCTCTATTTTGAAAAATATTTTTTGTTGGAGGAAAAGAAAAATATGTAACTGAAAATTAAAGTAGTAAATGTAGAAATTATCCCCAAATTAAGTATGCATCTAGCTTAAAACACAGTCTTTACTTACCTTGGAATACTTCCATACTCTGGTACAACTGATTGAGGTAACGAATGAAGTGATATTCCAAAGACTTTGCCCTAAAATACAAAACTTACTTAATTCTAATCAAGTGATTGTGAAAATTTTACCTGGCAAATACTGCAGAAATAGACAAATACATACATTAAGAATTGGAGAAAGCTAAATCTTTTGGACAAGAACTGATGCCATACTAATTGTTAAAGGGACACTACCAACTTTAAAAAAATAGTCATGTCTCTAAATAAACAGTAAATACATTTCACATAACATACAAAATGACTAACAATGATTAGAAAAATATTCTTTATATTCCAAGTCTCCGAGGAGTAGCCATGTTAGTTTATAACTTTAAAAACAAGTAGTCCTGTGGCACCTTAGAGACTAACAAATTATACATTACAAAACCAACTTGCTCAGATGAGATGATCTTGAGCAAAGGAAAAAAAGGGGGACCCTCAGAATAAGAAGGAAGAGGGTGAATAAAAAGGACCTGTCAGTTGTAGTCCTGGTGCTAATAAGGCTAATTGAGTGGGCCGGAAATGTTCCATACATAGCTTTTAATGTCAATAGGGTGTTGATGTAAGGAAAGCTTGTTTTCTAATGTGTTAACTAGTTCAAGTCTTTGTTCAAGCCAAAGAAGTACGTTAAATTTGAATATGAAGGTCAATTTCACATACACTCTCTGTAGTTGGCTTGTGAAATTTCTGTGTAGAAAAATGGATGCTTTTGAGTCTATTAATGAGTGTGCCAACAGGTTAAAATCTTTCCCTACAGCAGTGGTCTCCAACCTTTACACACCCAAGATCATTTTTTAAATGACAGAACAAGCCAAGATCTAGCACCCCGCCCCTTCCTATTCTCCTCTTCTCCATCACTTGCTATCCCCAACCCTTATACTGCTGCTTTTCTCCTATCCCCCCTCCTCCAATTCTTCTGTAGGAAGAGGTTTTTCCAACATTTGGCCTGTCTAGACTGGACCAAATGTCAGAAAACCCCCTTCTTTTGGAAGCCCCCTTATTCCTTGAGGAAAGAGGAATATAGGGGTGACCGAAAGAGCATGTTTGCTCTTCCACTAAAAAAAAGCAGAAGAACAAGTGCATCCCTGGATGCAGAAGAGTTTCAGGGATATCTCTGGAATCCTGAAAAACTCCTGGGGCTCGTCTACACTGGCCCCTTTTCCAGAAGGGGCATGTTAATTTCAGCTATCGTAGTAGGCAAATCCGCGGGGGAAGTAGGAATAAGAGCCTCCGGAAAAGGGCGCTTTTTCCGGAGGATCGGGGCCAGTGTAGACGCTCTTTTCCGGCTTTTCTAAAAGCCGGAAAAAAGTGGCGGACATTTTTATTTAAATGCCGCGGGGGATATTTAAATCCCCCGCGGATTTCCCTACTACGATAGCTGAAATTAACATGCCCCTTCCGGAAAAGGGGCCAGTGTAGACGTAGCCCTGCAGTCTAGCCATACCCTCGCTGAGTTGAGTCAGGATGTGTAGGCTCTGGGGTGGGAATGAGGGATTTGGGTGTGGGAAGGGGTAAGAGGTGCAAGCTCTGGGAGGAAATCTGAATGCAGGAGGAGGTGGAGAAGGGAACACTGGCTCAGGAAGGGGGCTCCAGGCCATGCAGTGTTGGGGTCAGATGTAGGGTTGGGGTACTAAGCAAGCCACAGGTTTGTGGATGTGAGGGTTCAGGAATTTGGGATGGGGTATGTGAGGGGCTCAGGACAGGGGGTTCCAGTGTATGATAGACTCAGATCTAGGGTCTGGGGGAAGAGGGAGTCCAGGAGCATTATGATGCTGTGGCCAGATGGGGGCTTGTTGACCAGGCTTCATTTTTAAATAAAATACTGTGTTAACACAAAAAGTTTCTGCATTGTCTTTATTTATGAGAAGGGCAGGGAACTTGTTTTGAGTCAGGGGACACTGACCGAAAGAGAAGTCAGTTGGGACCACACAAGTGAGATGCAAAAAAAACCAACTCCTCTAAAACTCCCCCAAGCCTCACTAATGTGGTCCCAACTGTGCTGGTGGTAGCAGGGGACATTGTACTGAGGAAGGGTGCTAGTGAGTTCTGGGGCAAGGCACAGGGTGCCAGTGGGGACAGAGTTCTGTGGCTGGGGGTAGGGGAGAGTGAACAGGGTGCCAGGAGGGCAGGAGACACGTTTCTGCAGCAGAGGACAGGGTGCCAGTGGGGATAGGGATCTGCAGCAGAGGACAGGGAACACGGTGCCGGGAAGGCAGGGTGCCAGTGGGGGCAGAGTCCCCTTCACCTGCCTTCTCCCAGGATTCTTCCCACCCCAGAGGAGGGCAGCCCTGCTGCATGCCCCCTCTGGGCCCAACTCACCCCTCCTGCAGACCATTTCCCGAAGTGTGGTCTGCGGCCCGCTACCAGTCCTTAAAATAAAAAAAAAAAAAAACAGTCCTCAGAAAAATTCTTGGGAGAGAGCCTGCCGCGGCAGCATCTCTGTGGAGCATGCTCCCAGGCAGCAGGGCTAGATCCAGCAGGTGCTAGGATTCAGGGAGAAGGCCAGGCGCCATGCGCACCAATGCAGAACGCCCGGCACCAGCCAATAAAACGGCCAGGATTGGAGCCGGGGGGTGGGGGGAACCAATCTGCCAGACCAGTAGGGCCAGAGCGGGCTTTCTGTGGGGTCCGGGGAAAGCTCTGCAGCTGTGAACCAGGTCCCAAAAGTGCACAGGCTGCTCTCCCTCCTGCCCCAACAGCCGGTGCAGTACCTAAAACACCCGTCTATCATGTGCTGGGGACTTTGTTCCCTTGCTGCCTTCCTGGGCACGGGGGAGGGAGTGGGAATCCGGGACTGAGCTTGCTCTGGCTGCTCGGATGGCGCACGCTGCCTTGGGGAGTGGAGGAGCCAGGCACGCACTGCCCGAAAAGTTGGGGCTGGTGTCATTTGGGACTCCCACTCTCCCCCCCCCCCCCCCCCCCCCAGGAAGGCAGCAGGGGAATAAAGTTCCCAATGTGCTGGCTCCAGCTGATCAGGCAGCGCGCGCCTTGCCCCTCCATTCCCCATGGCAGCGCGCTGCCCGAACATTTGTTGCTGGTGCAGTCCAGGAGTCCCCTCCTTTCCCTCCCCCCCATGCAGGAAGGCACGAGCGCCCGACAGACCAGTGTTTCAGGTACCGCGCCACTGTTTGGGGGATGGGGGAGCAGCCCACACACTTCCTGGGCCTTGGCGTGCAGCTACAGGATCCCCAGATACCAGCCCCTGTCTCCTCCCCCCCACCCAAACCCCCACAACATCTCTTGGGGTTAACATCAAGCTTAAATTAATATTTTCCTCCAATTGACACCAGTAAAATGTGGATTAAGAACCCATTTACTGTTGACACCCAAAATGAAGAAATATTAATTGAATGCATCAGAAGTGGATTCGTTAATTGAACTTTCCTGTGACTCTGCCTTAAAGAGAACTTTGATAAACTCTCCTTGATTGATTTTTAGTTGAGCTGTAGAAATGAATATTCACAATTTATCTGAGAAAGCAGTCAAATTCTTAATGCCTTTCGTCACGACATAAGTGTGAAACTACTTTCTCGTCTTTGGTTTTCTTCAAAAATAAATATAGAAATAGATTGAATGTCGAACCAGATTTGAGGGTAAAACTTTCTTTTTTTGTTCCTGGCATAAAGTTGCTATGTGATGCAAAACAACATCACCTTTCCCATTAGTTCTCTTTTTAGTTATTTAAAAGCTATAAAGCATACACATAATAAATGACTTGTACTCAACTCATTAAATTACAAACAAACAAATTTTACAACTGTTTGTAATTCTACTGGTTAAATTGTAATTAAGGTAATAACTATAAGTTAAGCAGTAGTTTATGTCAAGATTATATTATGTACTATTATGATTGTGAATAAATAATAAACAGTGAAAATTTATTCATTTTTTATATGCATTTATATTTAAAGGTACTAAAAATACCAAGTTCCAACTAAAGTAAAAGTTTGGGAAACCCTGGTCTAGACAGCTTTCTATCCATCTTACAGTCCATTTATCCAACCCATATTCCCTTAACTTGCTGGCAAGAATATTGGGGAGACCATATCAAAAGCGTTGCTAAAGTTGGCACTGAGGGTTTTGGGAGGACCAGAAACAATTTATTTGCATATTCATCATTTGCTTAATGAATATGCAAATAAATGTTACCAGTCCTCCAAAAGCTTGTGAATGGATTTACTGGTCCCCAGTATCAAAAAGTTTGGGAACCCCTGCTATAGCGTGCTACAGGCAATCCTCCTCCAAACCACAGACTGACATTCCATTTCCATGGAATGGAACAAAGAACAGTTCAGAAGCAATAAACAAACAATCAAAATAAGCAAAGAACAGAAGAGCGCCATTGTTTGGAAGAGCAGAACTAAAGCCAAGATTCAACTCCCACCAGGTACCCTCTGACACAGGCATGACAAGAGTTCTTGCTGCCCATACAGCCTCTCTTCCCCTACAATCCTTCTTTTCCCCTGCCATCAGCCTCCCTTCTAGAGAGACCCTCACTCCCCACCTCCTCCGTTCCCCTCTAATACAGCCCTTTGCCTGCAATTCTAGTCTCCCCTCAGCTCCTTCCCCTACAAAAGATCCTCCCTCACTAGCCACTGTGCTGTGCAGCCAGCTCCTCTCCCATACAGCCCTTTCCCAATAGAACCCTCTTGTCACTCCCCTCAGCCACAGTCCCACCCCCAGACTCAGCTCTGCCCTGGCTCTCCAGAGTGCACCCCAGGCCCGGCTCACCCAGCGCGACCACACTCACTTTCTGTATCTGCTTCAGCATCATGGAGGAGGCATGCACTGGCGCAGGGAGCGACTGCTCCTCCTCCAGGCCAGCCCAAGGCCACATGGCCACAGAGCCTCCAGGGCCAGCTCGTGGCTGCAGTGCCTCTGTTGTGTTCAGAGGCCAGAGACGCTACTGCTGCAGCCACGCAGTCCCAGGCAAGCTGCAGAGGTACCCCAGGCTCCACGGCACTGCCCCTTTGAAACACTGAGGCAGTGTTTCAAAGGGGCAGCCACCATACAACTGAGCCCAAAGTGGCCTTCAAGGGGTCTCACCATGGAGCCTGGGTTCAGCTAGGGACTCCCCAGCTGATCCCGGGCTCCGCACGGCAGTTCCCCAGAACCCAGGGTCAGCTGGGGAGTCCCCAGGTTCTGTGGAAATGCTGCACGGAACCGGGGTTAGCTGGGGAGTCCCCAGCCAACTCCAGGCTCCACAGTGTGTGTCAGCGTTTTACAGGGGCAGCGCCACACAGCTGAGCCGTGTATCAGCTGTGCCGTGGCTGCCTCTTTGAAACACTACCTTGGAGTTTCAAAGCGGCAGCACCACACAGCTGATCCGCAGCTCAGCTGTGCAGCACTGCTGCTTTGAAGTATCCCTTCTTCCTCCCCCTTTGCTGCCTCTATCTGATAGAGGTAGCGGGGCAGAGGGGGGAAACCAACTAGTCCATTTGCTTATCGGATAATTGAGTAGTCCTTAACATCCTTAATCCTGTATGGAACATGCTAACCCAACACATTTATTATTTGCATTCACAAAACAGTTATAGATTTCTACTATTGTGGCTTAGTGGCAAGATTCTAGCTAAGTCTACATGGGGATTTTACAGTGCTTTAACTTTCTGGCTCAGGCATGTGAAAAACACACCTCACCCGTACCCCGAGAGCAGCAAGTTACAGCACTGTAAAGCAACAGTGTGAATCAGGCTGTTGTGCTCCCAGCTCTGTTATCTACTCTCCTTGTGACAGTGGTTTATAGAGAATGCTGGGAGATCTCTCCCAGCACTCGTGCCATGGCCTCACTTTCAGTTTAAAGCACTGCCGCAGTTGTGCTTTAAACTTTTAAGTGTAGACAATGCCTTTAGTTTTCATAATGTGATGAATCATACTCATCTATTATTTGAAGAAGCTATAAATTAAAGCAGTTTTGTTTGGCACAATTATGGTGCAAGTGAAAACAGTTATACAACAATTTATAAACCGGTCTTACGGCATAAATACCGTAATCTAGCGACTATAACCCGCGAAAATATATATTCATTTTTACAGACCCCGCACCCCCCCCCCACAGGCTATAGTCATGCACAGGTTATATAGGTTTTTCTTTACAGAAATGGCAGAGGATACCCCCCCCTTCACTACCTTTGCCGGACTGGGTACCAAACAATGCGAGGAAACTTAACAGGGGCGCAGCAGCTGGGGCAGAGGCATCCCCAGAGGTGCAAGGCGGGAGGCTCCCAGCCCGGGCTGACAAAAGGAAGGAACCCGGAGCAAGTTGCGGGCGTGGGGAAACACATTTAAAAACATTACTTTATTGTGCAACTAGTAAAAGAATAAAAGCAGTGTAAAAAAAGGCTTTGCATTCTCATTCACTCTGATCTAAAAGCTTTAAAAAGTTTGAAAAGCTTAAAAAGGGTAAAAGTTTAAAGTTTTAAAAGTTTAAAATGCTAAAATAAAAGTTAAAATCAGTGACTGAGTAAGCCCTGTTGTTCAAAGGTATAAATGCTCTGTGTTATCAGCTGCAGCTCATTAACAGCTGATTACAGGAGCTGCTCATTACCATCATCAGCTGCGGCTCATTTGATAGGTGATTAAAGGGGCTTTGTAGTACCATTATTCTGTCTCTCTCCTGCAGGCATACAGGGATTCCTAAACTCAAAAGGGAAAAAAACACGGGGTATACTCCGGTGTGGGGTTTATTCGCTAAATTATGGTATGTTTATATATCGCTTGGTTCAACATACAGATTAAGCTCTAATCCTACTCTGACTGGATGACACAAATGGCAGACAATTTAGTTTAGAATCAGAGATGATAAAGCACTTACAACAGAGGAAGTGTTTACCGAATTGACAATATACAATAGCACCTTGGGCACAGTTGGCATGGCATAGAAAATATTACGTATGGTAAAAGCAAGCACGAATTTAAGAGTGCAGTTCCTCTTTGAAAGTCTTTCTGCCTTGCAACTTGCAGAGATTCCAGAAGAGAGTAAACACAGTTACACTTACCACTTTACCAAATCATACCACTGGTACTGACTGCGGATGTTAAAATATGTTTGTTTGTAAACATGTAACCGCTGAAATTTTCAGAGGTTATACGTTTACATAGGGGAGGGGGGAATGGAAGCACCACCTCCCTTATTGCTGCCTCTGTATGGGGCACTAGTAACAGAGGTTGTGGAGATGGAAGAGGGGGGACATGTGGCTCCATGGGAGCCTGCATGCATAGTCAACTGGTTTAAAAAGCAGGCTCCCTGCATGTACAGGTTCCTGCTCCCCCCCACTACTGCCTCTGATAGAGGAAGCAGAATGGCAGGGAGAGGTAGCTTCGCGGGAGCTGGCATTCACAGGAAGCCAGCATTCACAGGAAGCCAGCTTAAAAGCCAGCTCCCTTGCATATACCAGCTCCCACCTTCCTCTCCACTCCTGCTGCCTCAGATACAGAGATGGGAGTGGGGCTGTGTGTAACCATATGCATGGGTACACATTTACATCCTTAGTATTGGCTGACTGCTGCAATAACTAGCTCAGGAAATGGGAATACCCACTTATTGTACCTCTCCAATAGCAAGCATTTAAAAAAAAATCTTTCCTGACACCTTCAGAGAATGACCAGTTTAGACTAGGGTTATTAGATACCATATATTTTAGTAATTGTGTAGGCACAAACATGTTTAGTGGTTACCTGGTTACTAAAATGCTTCCTCTGGGGCACTTCCAGCCCAACTCCTGGGGAGCCCCCTCCTACTCTATGCTGCTGCTTCTGTATCAGGTTTAAAAATCAGCTCCCCGCACAGACTAGCTCCCACCTGCTGCTGCCTCTGATACAGCAGCAGCATCCTCCTGCAGGGATCCCAACCTCCCCATAGACAGAGGCTGCTTCAGCAGCCCACAAAACAGCCTCTGTCCATCGTGAGCCCAGCATCCCACAAAACAGCCTCTGTCCATCGTGAGCCCAGGCCAACCACAGATCAAGGTTGCTGGCTTTTAAGCTAGCTCCCACCTTTCCCCCACCTCAGGGGCAGCAAGTGGGGAGTGCTGTGTGTAGTCGTTTGGATTAACCAATAACTTAATTGTTTAAATGGCTTTATGCTATCATCCCTAGTTGATACCTTTAGCACTTTATTAACTTGTTTCACCAGGAACAGCCTTTTTCCACCACTACAGTCTTGTTTACCCTAGGGATGTAAATGGTTAACTGGTACACCTCACCCTCAACAGGTGAGGCTTACCAACAAGTAAGGGCTGGAGCAGCTCCCAACCATCCTGGGCAAGGAGCTGCTTCAGCCCAAGAGGGCTCACCAAAGTAGCCCCATCTATGGCAAGGCAAGGTAGGCCAGGCCTGGCCTCCACTGCTGCAGGTTAAATGCTGGCTCACAGGAAGACAACTTTGCTGCAGGCTCTGCAGTATAATGTTTATTTAAGCTTTAACTACAAAGCCTGTAGCATGTGGAACCACTAAAATTTTTAGCAATTACATTTTTAAATGAATTTTTAGATCCCTAGTTTACACAGAGCCAAGTGGGATTAGGGCTATCACCTTTGAAATCCAAAAAACAATACTCCCCTCCTCCCACACAAGCAAAACTTCCACAACAAGCCTTCAAACAGCCACTTTTAGTATCCTAGAAAACATAGGTAACCTGATAACAGAGTTTGCTTTTTTATCAGCATGTTTTGCCAGATAGTCTTTGTAGTATGTTTAATTTAGCCAGCTGCCATTGAATGTGCAATTTCTGATGCAAGCTTACTCTCCCTCTATCCCTCATCCCTACCCACTGTCAGGGCTGGACCGAGCCATTCCAGTGCCCTGCGCAGACAGTTTAATTGCGCCCCGGCTTGGGGGAGGGCACATGCGCGGCCCCGCCCCTGCGCCAGTGTATGGGAGAGGGCACATGCGTGGCCCCGCCCCCGCCTGGTGGTTGGGGGAAGGTGCACATAGCTGGCAGCGGCAGGACACATGTGCCCGGCCTAGCCCCTCCCAGCTACCGCTGCTGGGGTGGGCCGAGCCTGACCATGCAGGGCCCCGCAGCCACAGGGGGAAAGCGTGCTGCGGGGGTTAACGTGGCCCCCACCCCGGGCGGCCACTGCAGGGTGGCCACCGGGAGCTGCTGCAGCCCACAATCCGGGAACTGGGCGTGTGGCACCTGATGGCAGCTAAAAGGGGCCCAAAGGTTGGCGTCCCGGGCAGCTGCCCAGCTAGCCCATGCCTTAATCCGGCCCTGCCCACTGTAGTAATATCACTTGCACCACTGCCTTGATTTTCCATTATCTAATATACCTTGCACAACCCAAACATGGGAGGAGTGTTGGTGGGCAGACAGCTGCTCTATTTGCTACAGTTTTGATCTGTTATTGCATGAACTGCAGAAGTGGGAGCAATGCAGGACCTGTAACTGGACACAAACACCTTTAAGGTTAACGATCCCCGTGTGTTGGGCCAATAACGCAAATCGTCAGACCCACAAGAAATAAAACTAGCAGATTAAATTGGTTTTCTGGCAGCTCGCTACACCATACAAAACACGTCAGGCAGGGGAAATACCAGCCGAGCACCAACCCTGACTGGGGTACTAGACTAGTAACTGACCTCTCAGGGTCCCGGCTGCTGTCTGGACCGGCCTCAGGCTCGCAGGCGGTTGCCCAACTCCCCCCCCCCCCACAGGCCATAGCACTTAAAGCGGCGCACCCACTTACCTCTACGGCCGCCGCTCCGGGCTGCTTCCCCGCCGCCCCCCGGCAGCTCCCGCCCTTCACCTTGATCCCGTAGGCGGCCCGCAGCTGCTGCAGCACCGCCAGTCGCACCACGGCGCCGCCGCGCCCCGCCATCCCGGCACCTCAGCGTCTCACGTCCCCTGCTGCTCCGGCTCCAGCCGCGCCTCGGCCCGCCCCTCAGCCCCTCGCCCCCATCCCGACCTGCTCACGCCGCCCCAGACACACCTTCCCGACCCCCCGGCTCACAGCCCCCTCCCCATCTGCCGCGCGCGCTACCCCCTGCGCGTCTCAAACACAGCGCCCAGCCCCGGCGCCGCCTCTGATTGGCCGGCTGCGTCCGTTCGAACCTCAGGTCCCCACCGCTCAACTGCCAGCCATAGCGACCAGCGAGGTGCCTGAGTCCAGCCGCTCCTCGGGGCCAAGCGCCGCCGGGGGAACGGGCACCGACTCCCCTCCTGAAACTCTTTGAAATGCGGCGTTTTCTGCGCGGGCTCTTAGTCCGAAGGCGCTGCGGGGTTTATTTTTCAGGCGCTCTCAGAACATACCTAAAGCGCCGTCGCCAGAGGAACTGGGGGCTACGGCAGCCGGTAGAGGCCGCTATTAGCATCAAAGTGAGATAGAAAAACTTCGCATTGAGACCGCCTACAGTGGGCCACTTCTGCGGGGAGGCGTCTCGCCTCCCCAGCCAGGACCAGGCGTCCGGGAGGGAGCCCGGCCTCCCACTCCCCGCAAAACGATGGTCCCGTCAGTGCCGGGGGCGTGGGGCGGCCCGCTCGCTTTGGACAGTCTGGCTCGTCACTAACAAGAGCCGCCCGCCCAGGAGCCCGTAACACTCCCACCAACAGCCCTGTGCGGCCGCGGAGAGCTCTCCCCTTCGGTAGCCAGGCCCCACGCTCCACGCACAGGGGCTGGGAGTTAGCAGAGCCTCCCCAGCCCTAGTGCAGGGCCTGGCAGCCAGCAACCAGCCCCAGGGGCCCACAGACTATGGGCTGCTCCCACTGGACTGGAGGGCTACGTCTAGACTGGCACGATTTTCTGCAAATGCTTTTAACGGAAAAGCTTTCCGTTAAAAGCATTTGCGGAAAAGAGCGTCTAGATTGGCACGGACCCTTTTCTGCAAAAGCACTTTTTGCGGAAAAGCGTCCGTGCCAATCCAGATGTGCTTTTGCGCAAAAAAGCCCCGATCGCCATTTTCGCAATCGAGACTTTTTTGTGCAATACAAATCTGAGATGTCTACACTGGCCCTTTTGCGCACAAGCTTTGCGCAAAAGGACTTTTGCCCAAACGGGAGCAGCATAGTATTTCCGCAAGAAGCACTGATTTCAGACAGTAGGAAGTCAGTGTTCTTGCGGAAATTCAAGCGGCCAGTGTAGACACCTGGCAAGTTTTTCCTCAAAAGCAGGTGCTTTTGCGGAAAAACTTGCCAGTCTAGACACAGTGGAGCAGTCCCCGGCCCAGATCCCCCTTTAGTCAGTTAACTGATTAAATAACAAGAGGTCTGGTAGCACTTTATAGACTAACAAAACATGTATTTCGTGGGCATAGCCCACTTCTTCAGGCGACCAGAGTTTTGAGTTTAGAATGTGCACACCTAAAACAAATAGGAGAAAAGGAGGAGGGGCAAGGGGAAAAAAAGGAGGGGTGGGAAACGGAGCAGAGGATATAGAAAATTCAGGAAGGTAGAGGGAATCAGTAAGTATCTGAAGATTGAGTAGTTAAAACAAAGCAGATAAGAATCAAAGTCAAGTGATAGAATCCTTCCTGACCCGAATCTACACAAAGAGCTGTTTGCACCTTCATTGACTGTTGTTAGGCAGATAGTGTCTCAACCATCCTTCATCAAGAAGGATACTATCAATTGTCTCTCACCCCCTCCTTTTTTTCTCCCTTGCCTCTCTTCCTCCCCCCCCCCCCCCATTTATTTTGGGTTTGCATATCCTAAACTCAAACTCTCATCATCTGCAGAAGTGTGCTGTGCCCATGAAAGCTCATCTACATGTTTTGTTAGTCTATAAAGTGCTACCAGACCATTTGTTTTTTTCTGTACAGACTAATTCAGCTGCCTCCTGAAGCAACTGATTAAATGTTAGGTTAACCTAACATATGACAGATTAACTGATTAACCAGGATTTTACATCCCTACTTTGAACCACCCCCAGCATGAAAAGCCAGGAATCCCTCCCTTCTCCTTTCATGGAGCAGGAGAAGATAACAGCACTGGGACTCTAGTGATCATGAAGCAGTGTCAGAGCTGTTCACATTTCTTTGGTTTTACATATCGCCAACAAGGAGAAGGGCCAGTTGCAATGACCATGCAGCACAAATGAGAGGTTGGAGAGCCAGATCTCAGCTGAGCTCCTTAGGCTGGCACTAGAAGACATGGTGATCTCATAGACAACTTTGTAATTTGCTAGGAGTGCCTTCTTCTCCTGCCCCATTACTTTCCAGTTACTGCTGCCCCTTCCCCATTCTCTTGGCTCCTCTGTCTCCTGCTGCCTCTCATCCACTTATCTCTGTTTTTTTCTACTCCTCTCCTCTTGGGACCCCTTTGATTTTCATTCTTCCTGCTGCTGCTGCCTCCACCCTTGCCCTTTCACCCTTTTGATGCTGCTTCCTCAGTTCTTCTCCCTCTTTGCTGTCCTCACTATCAATTCACCTCCTCCTGCAGCTACCTCCAGCCAATGTCTTCTCTCCCCCTTACAACCCCAGGATCTTGTTCAGGAAAACTGCTGATGCTCAGGAGACTAAACTGGGATCTGAGCTGGTCCAGCTGCTGTAGCAAGTGGTCGATCTGGCCAGAAAGAAGGTATTTCTGTGAGTTCAGCCCCCGCAGCAGGAGATGTGTGTTATGTGGCTCCAGCCTCCCCAGCCAGGAGGACAGGTGCTGGGGGCAGCAACACCTTGCTCCCAGAATGCCTACGATAGGCATTCAGGAGGCAGAGTGTGGGCAAGGCCATGCCAGGCAGTTTGGGAAGGCAAAGCCTTGCCCCACCTAGGCTACCAGATGCCTATAGTTATGCAACAGCCCAGACTATCCCATTACAGGACTTGTGGTCAAGCAAACTCCACCACCAAGCCCTGTGGTGCACCCATCCACACAGTCTTTTCCCTTGGGTTGTAACCATATGTTTTTTCTGTAGCAATATTGGAAGGCCTGTAGACATACTGAAAGGCCTAAACTAAAGCCTTCTTTTGCAGCCAGACTGAAAGCAGCCATTAGCTGTAAAGCCTGGAGTCACATACTCACATTCCATCTAAATTGCATTAAAATAGTGTCACACTAGGCTGTGAGAAGGGGATCCTATCCTAATAGCACTCACTGTCACCAGATAAAGAAACAGATATCAAGATGGGTAAAGAAAACTTAATTAACAGCATTTTGTCTGGGAAGAAACTGTTTACCAATAGTTGAGATTGTGGAATCTGCATTCAATGATTATTGTCCTCACTTTCCTATTGTTTGTCTGTGTGATCTCTGTCTGGTTTGTAACTGTTTCTGTCTTCTGTATAATTAATTTTGCTAGGTGTAAATCAACTAAGATTGTGGGATATGATTGGTTAGGTAAATCTCTTACAGTATGTTATGATTGGTTAGAAAAAGTATACTAAAATAATTGGTTACAGTATATAGCTAAGCAGGACTCAAGTTTCATTATATAAACTGGGGTCCAAGAAGGAGACAGGCAAGCAAAAGGAAAGAAAGAAAGAAAGAAAGAAAGAAAGAAAGAAAGAAAGAAAGAAAGAAAGAAAGAAAGAAAGAAAGAAAGCGGGAAGACCCGGAAGAACTCACCTCCAAGACACAGCCTCCTCTGCATGACCATGACGTGCAGCAGCTAAAATCCAGAGAGACTGACCTTTCCTGGTCAACAGGGGAAGTCTGCCTGCCTTTATCAGGATTGGTGAGCATGACACTGTATGCTTAGCACGTGTATTCTGCTTGCTTGGAAATTGTCAATAAATAGAGAATGAGAATATTACTGTGTGAGGCTCTTTCAGTGGCAAAAGATCCTGCAAACCCACAGGAAGTTATGCCCTGAGCCCTAGGAATTGGGTAAGGGTGGATGTTTAAATTAACAGGGTTGCACCTTGAGCCCTAGGAACTGGGTAAAGGTGTGTGTCCCTAAAGTATAGAAGGGATAGAGAAAATTGTGCGGGCAACAAGGTCTCAAGACTGGGAGGCAGCCATCCTGCATGCTAGGGTGCGCTGAGGGAGTAAATGTAAAGTCCTGCTTCCCATAAGCATTGAGGGGTTTTCTCCTTGGCCTGGGTGCTTTCTCAGCACGCCACACCCCATAATTCCAACATTCTGTCCCAGCCTGGAGCCCCCTTCCGGAGCCAGCATCCCTACCTCCATCCCCTCCTACATCCCAACACTTTTCCCTAGCCTGGAGCCTCCTCCAACGCTTCTCCTACACCCCAACATTATGTCCCAGCCCGGAGCCCCCTTTTAGAGTCAGTACCCCTCCTTCACTGCCCCTGCACCTCAACACTCTGCCCTAGCCTGCAGTCTTTTCTTCCATCCAAATTCCCTCCCAGAGCTTGCACCTCTCACTCCCTTCCTGCTCACAAATCCCTTGATGCCAGCCCAGAGCCTACACCACCTGTCACAGCCCAGTGAAAGTGAGTGAGAGTGGGGGAGACCAAGTGATGAAGAGAGAGAGGGGAATAGAGTGGGTGGGGCTTCAAGGAAGTGGCAGGGTAGATCCTGGGTTACCCTGATAATTTAAAAGTGACTTTGGTATAAAAAGGTTAGAGACCACTGACATAGGTGAAGACCTTATACACTGCATGGTTATATTGTATTGCCCTGCTCGCTATGCTCACCAACCCCCCTCTTTCTGGGGGTAGGTGTCTGGCCAAGAGGGAGGGTGCAAGAGCAAGGAAGGATGCAGGAGCAGGCAGTGGGTAAGTGTCTGGCCAGGGGGAAGGGGACAGTAGCAGGCTGGGGATGATGAGTTAGGGGGATAGAGGTGTGGGGTCTCAGCTTCTATGGGTGGGGACCACTTACTTGCTCTTGCATGGCTCCCAGCACTGTAGCTCAGGCACCGCCTACCTCTGCTTTTCAAAATCTAGCTAATTTGTCTTGTATTAATCATTTGAGTTACCTACGATTGAGAACCTGCATTTTCATGCCATTCTATATGTTGAGAGTTTGCCCTCACCTGCAGTTCTGGCTGTGTTCACTTTTGGTCACCCTACCTCCCAAAAGATGTAGCCAAACATGGAGAGATTTACAAGCCAGGCAGTGAAAATGATTAGAGACCCAGAAAGGTTATGGGTAAAGAGAGACTGAACACATTGGGACTGCATCAGGCTGCAAGCAGATAGCCCCCTGGGACATGCCAACGCTATGCATACCAATGAATACATTGGGCAGGCACGCATTGGGGGTCTCAGATGGCAGAGGAGACATGGTGTGGGCCAGGGGGAGAGGTTGGGCTCAGATGGTTGAGGGGATGCGACGCAGGCCAGGGAGGAGTCAGTCTCAGATGGCGGAGTGGACTCTGTGTGGCCTGTGAGGGGGTTGAGCTCAGATGGTGGAAGGGACCTCACCCAGTAAGGGGTGAGAGTCAGGCTCGGATGGCAAAAGGAGCCCAGACCCAGCAGCTCTCCCTGGCAGTGTAGCCCTCCGGGCATGAAGTCGGAGCCAGAGCTGGAGTAGACCATGCCCAGAAGGGATGGTGCCAAGGCTGGCCACAGCAAATGGCTGAGGATGGAGGTGGGTGGAAGTGGTTGAGGCGGCATGTGGACACTGATGACATCATTCTGTCATCCCACAGGAATTTGTTTTTATATTTAAAGAAAGATAAGTTTGTGTATTTTATTTGCCACACCTTTCTTACAACTGTAACCTTTATTGTATTTATTCCTATTTCTTTTTGCTTTATCTAACTTTATAACCACTCATTCCTAAATAAACAATTATTTATGTTTTTAAAGATTTACTGCTTGCTTATCTATTCTTGATTAGAGGGTTGTACCCATGTCCTTGCTCATCCTGGCAAATTCTTTAGGTTTTGCCACAACCTTGGTTGCCCATTTGTATACATTTAAAATAACATCACAGGTATAATTGAATCAAAATCTTCTAGTAACAGGCTGCTATCTCCAGAAACTGAGCCTGGGGTGGGAAGGTGGCCTTCTGCCTGCAGTCTGGCACTCTCTCATTCAGCCGCTGTTGTGCACCAAGCAATGTCAGAATCTGTGGCTGGAAGAGGGCAGGAATTGCCACTTCTCTTCTGATTCTGGCTCCACCCTTCTGCTGAAGGAGCACTTACCCTTGCATGCCACTTCTTCCTCTCGTGATCATCAAGTGACCTGCATATTGCACTGCAGGTCACAGAATCTCACCCCACCCATTCCTGAAATAAGCCCCTAAACTGGCTGAGTTACTGAAGTTCTCAAATCATGGTTCAAAGATTTCATGTTACAGATAAGTCACCATTTACGCTAGTGTAAACCTGCAAGTGCCCCAAGCCTCATATTGCAGAGAAAGGCCAACAAACAAACATGGTTCTGTCAGTTTGACCTGGGAGGAAACTGCTTCCCAGCTCGAAATGTGACTGTTAGTTAGACTCCGAACATTTAGGCAAGCTCCTCCAGACAAATGCCTACAAAAGAATTCTCTGCAGTAACTCAGAGCCCTCCTCATCTAGCATCTCATCTCTAGCCATTGGGGAGTTTTGCTCCTGGCAATCACTGAAGGGCCACTTGACGTGTGAAAGCCAGTCTTACTCTAGTTCATGATTTGTGCTAGGGCATAGGCAAGAGATACGCAGTCCCTCGCTCTACCTAGGCTCAGGAGCACAAGGCAAGTAGAGAACTTGTAAAGTGTAAGTTTAGGCAGCAGCTATAAGGGGTTTTTCTAGGTTGCAGAGGCACCTTAAACTGAGACTTAGGTGCCTAAATCCCTTTGTGAATGTAGGCCTAAATTTCTAGCCCTCATGATCACAAAGCTACCACAGCAAACATGAACAGAGTAATTAACGGATGCAGTGGTCTCTTCCTGAGGCTGCAGACCTCCTGAAGCAATAACTCTGAAAATTATGAGGTGTCTCAGTCTCTATTATGATAATGGAATTTACTTTAATGACCAATGACAATACATTGTTATGTTAGCTATTTCATTGCTGATTTTAGTAAGTGTCTATGGGGGAGAAGGGAAAGACCCTCAGGGTTGGGCACAAATAAATTTATACTAACTAGTGGAATGGCAAACACCTAGCAAAACAGAAATAAGTACAAGGAATTAGGAGAAAAACAGTAAAGAATGGAATATTTGGAAAAAATGCAAGATAACATTCTGGAGGGGAGAAACCTAGAAAGTAGTAACACTCAAAGGAGGAGGGCCAATAATGGACAGCTAATTAAGCATGCATTTATTCAGATTAGAACAACAGCAACAAAAGGCAAGTCTTTACAGCAAAGAGAAGAGGCAGTATTTCCTCTATAAGGCTCCAGTCCTGTCCCATCTGGGATATTGTAAGTAGTTCTTGTTCTGGTAACCATTTTATGGCAACCATTTTAGAAGTGAAGGTGTAGTTCAGAAGTGAAAGGCTGGAAGCCTTTCTATTACTGGTAACTATTACTGGTGTAACTAGTAGCACAACCTAGTTACGGTTGGCTGACAAACCTCCTTTTTAATTGTTCATAGCTTTGCTTATAACCATGTGCACTTAAATTTAAACGTGCTAGTTTACATTCTTAGGCAGAATTTTTCTTGAAATATGTATAGCTTGCCTAAACACTTATGGCTAGGAGAGAAACAAGTCTACCACTGTTTGTACGTAGTTGCACACACCCAGAGAGAACAGGAATTTAATATGGTGTACTGAGAAATAAAGTGGAATAACAAAAAGAAAGGGAAGTTCAGGCTAAATTTGGAAGGTTTTTCAACAGTCTGTTCTGTGAGGGTGTGGAATTCTACCAAGGGAAGTGATGCAAGATGCGTTGCTTGCAAAAGCTAAATTTACATTGGACCAGTTGCAGGAAACAATCCTGCATTAACAGGGAAATGGGCTGTATGTTCTACAACTCTTACCTCTGATTGTACTTAGTAAGTAGGTCCACAGTGGTTCTCAAACGTCATTGCACAATGACTCCCCTCTGACACTAGATGCCTCTCCCTTCCTCCCCTATCATGCAGGGCTGAAGCAACCAAGGGAGGGAAAGGGATGAAGCTAAAATTCAAGGGTTGACCCCAGGCATGTGAGGCTGAAGCTCACAACCAGCTGCCTTGAGTGGGGGAGCTGAAGCTGCAGCCAGAGCTCTGCTGCCCAGGACTAAAGCTCCAGGTGGCAGGGCATGGGGTTCCAGCTTCAGCACCAGATTCCACTGAGTCTTACACTAGCCCTAGCAACCCCATTAGAATAGGGTCTTGACCCACAGTTTGAAGATTGCTGGATTAGGAGGCTAAGTAAGGCATTCAGAGCCTGCAAGAATTTACAGGTGAAATTTAGTGTTATAAACCTCCAATCAGGATCCCTAAATTACATAGGCATTTGCCATGTTTGCAGATGTAATGGTAGTTAATGGTTATTCACTAATACTTGAAATAATCTCTAAAGGCTATAGATACTTGGATAGCATGAACCAAAATGACTATTTTCAATCCCAGTTTGCTGTAATAATCAAAATATACACAAGAGGGAGCTCTGACCCGAAAAAATGCAATACATTTCTTGCAGTTCTAAGTCTCTCTTACCTGTCCAAACCTCAGCAATGAATTCACACTGCAAAGTGAACAAAGACAAAAACGCATCATCCATTTCAGTTCTCATCGTCAAAGGAAACCTGCTCAACCCCTTCAAAAGACAAGCCTATAAGCTTAAATTCATAACTTTGCTAGACCCTAAAGTCATGATCTTACTGAAGACACTGAAATTATGGCTTACTAGGTGGCTGAAACCCTGCTCACAATGCTCGCCAACCCCCCTCTCTCTGGGGGTCGGTGTCTAGCTGCGGGGAAGGTGTAGGAATGAGCTGGGGCAGAGTGTCTAACCAGGAGGGAAGGGGCAGGAGCAGTCTGGCTATGGTGTCAGGCCTGGGAGGAGAGGGTAGGAGCAGGCTGAGGGTGCGGAGTCTTGGTGGAAGGGGTGAGTGGGCTGCGGGTGTGGGGTCTCAACCGAGAGGGTATGTGAAGAGGCTGAAGGTGCAGGGATGGGGGAATCTTATTATATCATCCCCTCAGCCCCATATATTCCCAGCAGGTACCCCCGCCAGTCACCCACCCAGAGCTAAGTGGCTTCTTTTCAGGTGAGCCAGAGTTACTCAAAGCCCCTACTGTCAAGTTCCCCCAACCAGTGTCTCTGTTCCCCAAAACCCCCAAACCCACCCAAGCCAGGGGCCCCCCTTAATTCCTCACAGCTGGGTGCCCCCAGCCAGGTCCCTTCTCCGAGCCCCTCATAGCTGGGGCCCCCCTGCCAGCTCCTCCTCTCCACCTAGGGCCCCCCGCTGGGCCCTGCTCCCCAGCTCTGAGTGGCTGGGCCACTCCTGAGGTGGGGTGGGGCTGGGCACGTGCTTCACATGCCAGTGGAGCTTCAGCCCAGACATTGCATGTGAGGCTGGATGGCATGGGAAGCACTGGGGAGGTTAGAGAGTGTGCAGCTGTCGTCCTGCAGGAAAAACATTTTAATATATAGAGAGAGATTACGACAAATCTGTAACCCGCTAACCTGCCTTTTTTTGTCATATGAGGTGTTAACTAGCTAGATTGTTTCAATGATCTATTACCATACGTATCAGCTACTTATGTTAAATTAACTGTTCAGCCTTATACTTACCTTCGTGCTGAGTACCATGCCCAGACTTGAAAATAAAGCTCTTCATAAGCTCAAATGCCTGTCTCTTTCCCCAGTTGAAGTTGGTCCAATATTACCTCACCCATGTTGTCTCAAGAAAATAAATCTAAGCAGTTAGAAGAAGACAAGAGAGAAAACAAACACTTTGCCAAAATTTCAGAAGGGATTAACGGTTTTAGGAGCTCAACTTCAGACACTTTAAAGGACCTAATTGGAGAGAACAAGACTCCTAGCGCTGGTCTACACCAGGGAGTTATTTTGAAATAACTTCTCTGTGACAGGGTGTGCCAACCCTGTACTGGGCCTGAAGCAGTCAAACAGGGCTATGTGGCTGAGAGAGCGCTGGCCCCACCGCCCTGCTGGGCAAACTCCAGCTGGAGGACCCATATAAAGGCCAGTGGAGCAGCTCAGTCAGGGTTGACTGCTGCAGAAGAAGGAGCTGCTACCAGAGCTCTGGAGGAAGAACTGCAGATGGACGGTGCCTAGGGTTGCCAGATGGTTTCAACAAAAATACCGGACACACTTGACATTACATCACAATCTACATTACATCTTATCTAGAAAATACCGGACATCTATATTTTCTCATTTATATTTTCTCAATTTGTCTCCCAAATAGAAAGTTCAAATACTGGACTGTCGGGTTCAAAATCAGACACTTGGCAACCCTAACAGTGCCATGGAGGGCAGCCAGTAGGGAATGGCTGGAGAAGCTCCCAGTCCGGAGGAGGAAAGTGGGGAAGAAGCCAGCTGCCACAAAGTGGATAGGAAGTAGCCCAGGGTGGGGAGACAAACCCTGGGAGCTCAGTGTGTTGCAAGCAGATTCTCCATTGACCTAATGGTGGGACACATCCACTGACAGGACCCTGAGCTGGGACCTGGAGGAGAGGGTGGGCCTGGGTCCCCTACCACAATCCTATTAATCCCCCAAGAGGGTGCTACAATGATGACTACTGACTGACCACTAATCCTTATTGCCTGGTGAATGGGATGTGATTACTGCTGACTCTGGCTGCTGGGCCTCATTACCCTAAGAGAAGGGACGTTGTACTGACTGTGGCCACAAGGCTGGACTGTTATAGGGGAGCAGGGACATAGGGAGGGGACCTTGCCCTTAGGGACTGGGACACTCATGGGGTAGAACACTTGGTGGGGGGCCTGAAAGGCACAAAACTCTGCCTAAGAAGGGGCCAGGCTCACGGGCTCCATGACATGCCCTAATTTTGAAATAACAAGCAGAGCTGTTATTTTGAAATAACAGGCTGGTTATTTCAGAATAACTCCTGCTTTGTATGAAGAATAACGCTTATTTTGAAATAGTTACTTCGAAATAGCAGGAGTATGGATGCTCCACTGCTGCTATTTTGAAATAACTACTCCCCAGAGTCATTCAGAGTAATTACTCCCCAATGCTTCCTGGGGCTCTAAGTTGAGGTAGTGCGCATTAAGGGAGCCTTCCTTGGACTAATTTCAAGGCTTCCTTGTAGTGTGAACATGCTATTTCAAAATAGTTATTTTGCGAGTTATTATTTCTAAATAAATTCCTAGTGTAGACATGCCCCTACTGCGATCAGTGAAGTCAAGATTTCATCCTTAGGGTGCATCTAGACTTGCCAGCTGTCTACACTGACCACTTGAATTTGCGCAAGAACACTGACTTTGTAATGTACAAAATCAGTGCTTCTTGCGCAAATACTTTCAGTCTCCCGCTCGGGAAAAAGCCCTCTTGCGCAAGAATACTTGCACAAGAGGGCCAGTGTAGACAGGGAAGAACTGTTTTGCGCAAAAAAGCCCCGATGGCTAAAATGGTGATTGGGGCTTTCTTGTGCAAAATTGCAACTAGACTGGCCATGGATGCTTTTACGCAAAAGCATCCGTTCCAATCTAGAGGCGCTTTTGCAGAAATACTTTTAACGGAAAAACTTTTCCATTAAAAGTATTTCCGCAAAATCATGCCAGTCTAGACGCAGCCTAAGAGTATGTCTACTCTGAAATAACACAAGTGTGGCTGCTCCATTTCAGCTGACCCTAGCTTGAGCTAAGAGGCTGTTTAATTACAGTGTAGATGGGCTCTGGCTGCATCATGAACTCTGAACCCTCCCACTTCACAGGATCCTAGGCCCTCCGCTTCAGTCCAAGCTCCAAATGCCTAGATGGCAATTAAATAGCCCCACAAGCCTGAGTGTGCTGGCACAGGCCAGCCATAAGCTTTTTTAACTGCAATGCAGACATACGCTAAATGTACAAAGCTTTCTGGAAATCAGGTCTAAGGTAAGACCTAAGGTCTAAGAAACTCAAGGTTATTAGGTGCTTTGAAGAATCTTGGCCCATAAAATGTATGATTTTTGCCAGATTTAACTTTCTTACCATAAAAGCTACCCAGAATATAAGGTCCTGGCAGGACCTTAGCCATTGGGGCAGAGATCATGAGTCGGGCAGGTTAAACACAGGCAGATTACCCAGAACTGTGCAGAACATAGTCTGGGCGCTAGGATGTGAACTCTGACAGACTGCTGGCTCTCCCATCCCATAAATTCAGTCCCCAAGAACTGAGAAAAGCAGCTGCCACAGGCACTTTGAGACACGGATGACATTCTGTCCAACTGCAGAAGAGTTTTCAGTCTTGGCACTTTCCTCATCACTGTGTGGCAATTTGCTCACACTTCTTTCCATCCCCTCCCTCAATATCTTCATCTTCAGCTCACTCTCCTGTTCCTCTCATTTTTTTCCTTTCCCCCATCCCACTTACACCCACTGTCCTTTTATGTCTCCCATCTATTTTCTTCCCAGTAAGGCTTCCTCCTGCTATGTATCCCACCATCTCCACCCCGCAACAAAAGAAAAAAATGGCATTACTGTGACATTTGCAGCTCACCATATTGTTCAATAAGCTTGTAGGTTAATTACATCCCTTTCCTCCATCTGTCTTGTTTTTTGAGGCCTTGTCTACACATCACAAAGTTAAGATGCCTTGTATCAGTCTGTGTTGACTTAAGTAGACACATGCACAATTAGGTTTATTGCCTGCCACTGTAAGAGCCCATTATGCTAACATAGTATTAGTACCTCCCCAGGAGATGTAGCCTCATAGTCAATGTACTTCATTACAGCACAAGCGTAGACACTAAAGCCAACTCAACACTGGCAAGTTATTCTCAAGGTGTTCACACTGGCAAGGCACTGAGGGTATGTCTACACTACAGCGCTAATTTGAACTAACTTCGTTCAAATTAGTTAATTTGAACTAAGCTAATTCGAATTAGTGCATCTAGACTTAAAAACTAGTTCGAATTAGAGTTTTGCTAATTCGAACTAGCGCGTCCACACTGATTGGACGCTGGGGCGCACTTAAGGGCGGCTGAAACCGGTTCTGGCAGGGCATCAGGTCAGTAGTTGCTTTGTGTGGCTGCTGTCTGAGGCTATCTGAGGCTCGTGGTTAAAGGGACCCCCCTGGACAGCCGGTTCTCAGCTTTTCCGCTTGCTTGCCTACCTCGCCGAGGGACAGCAAAGCGTTTTTCTCTGCGCCCGTCTGTGTTGGTGCTTCCCTTCAGGGACGCGACCGCAGGTGGCAACATGGAGCCAGAGCTCGCCCTGCAGTTTCTGGTGCAGTTTGTGGACTTGCTGCTGCAAGCCTGCCAGCAATGGCTGGAGGCTGCCTGGCACCACCTGGTGCACGTCAGCCCCCTGCCTCTCTGCCTGGCCTCCCTGGGGGCCGTGGAGGAGCCGCGGCGGTGCCCAGACGCCGGCGTGCCCCGCTGCATCTGGCATCTGGACACCAGCACCGACTGGTGGGACCGCATCGTCCTGGAGCACTGGGGAGACAGGCAGTGGACCCATAACTTCAGGATGAAGAGGGACACCTTCCTGGAGCTCTGCGAGTGGCTTGCCCCTGCTCTGTGCAGAAGGGACACTCGCATGAGGCCCGCCATCCCCCTCCAGAAGCATATGGCCATCGCCCTCTGGAAGCTCTCCATGCCGGACAGCTACCGATCTGTCGGGAACCAGTTCGGCATGGAGAGATCCACTGTCGGAGCGGTGCTCATGCAGGTACGGCACTCGCCAGCCACTGGGCCGGGGGGAGGAGGGCTGCAAGGAGGGGATGGGCCGGGCCGCCCCAGGGAAAAAGGGGGGAGAGGGGGAGGAGGCGAAAGTGCCCCGCATTGGAGGGGTCGGTCTGTCCCGACCGTACTACACGCCGCCCGGGGGGGTTGCTTCTGGGAGTGGGGCGTGGGGCACTGCCAGGGCACAAACACTCCAAGCCACCTGGGTGCCCCAGTGATTCGCGCTTTGCTATGTCTCCCTGCAGGTGGTCAAGGCCATCAACTGGGTGCTGCTCTGCAGGGTGGTCCGCCTCGCCGACCCGGATGCCGTCATCCGGGGGTTCGGCGCCCTCGGCTTCCCCAACTGTGGGGGGGCCAGCGACGGGACGCACATCCCCATCCGTGCCCCGGAACACCAGGCCTCCCAGTACGTGAACCGCAAGGGGTACTTCTCTGTGCTCCTGCAGGCCGTGTGTGACCACCGGGGCCAGTTCACGGACATTAATGTGGGCTGGTCCGGCAAGGCACACGATGCACGGGTGTACCGGAACTCCTCCGTGTGCCAGAGGCTGCAGGCCAGGACCTTCTTCCCCAACCACCAAATCAGGGTCAGGGACGTGGACATGCCCGTGTGCCTGGTGGGGGATGCGGCCTACCCCCTACAGCCCTGGCTCATGAAGCCCTACACGGGGCACCTCAACCCATCCTGCCAGGCCTTCAATGCCAGGCTGACCAGGGCCTGCATCATCATTGAGGGGGCCTTCGGGTGACTGAAAGCCCGATTTAGATGCCGCCTCACCCGTCTCGACCTCGCAGAGCACAATATCCCTCCCGTGGTGGCAGCATGTTGTGTGCTGCACAATTTGTGCAAAAGGAAGGGGGAGGCTTTCCTGACAGCCTGGATGGCTGAGGCTGAGCGCATGACTGGACACTATGCTCAGCCCCGCACCGCCGCTGTCCGGGAAGCCCTGCGGGAGAGCTTCCATGTGGAGGAGGAGGACTGAACTCTCCCTGCATGCCCCACTGGGGCTTTCTTCCACCCTCCCCCCCTTCCCCTCCCTAAGCCCCCTTCCTAATGTCAAATACAGACACCTTTTTTGCCAACAAAATTCTCTTTTTATTTTACATAACTGGGGTGGGGAGGAGGGAGGAATGAGGGTAGGAGAGGGGAGGGGGAACCTGGGAGGAGGGAGCTGGAAGGGGAGGAAAGGAAGGGAAAGCTCAGGCTTGGGGGTCCAGCTGGCTCTCCCATCTCGCAGCACTGTGGGTGCGGGGGCGTCGGGGGGGAATGGGTGTTGAGGGTGGAGCAGGAGGGATGGGGGTGCGGAGGAAGCAGGAGGGGGAGCAGGGGCAGCAGGAGCAGGGGCAGCAGGAGCAAGGGGAGCAGGGGTGGGAGGAGGAGCGAGAGCTGGGGCAGCCGCAGAAGCCGGAGCAGGAGGAGGCAGGAACCTGTCCACCAAGGTCTGGAGGTGGCCTCTGAGGGCACGGCCCTGCTCCTCCAGTGCCTCCAAGCTCCGCTGGTGCAGCCGAAGGTCCTCCCGGACCCAGTGGTCCTGGGTGCAGAGCTGGTGATCCAGGAACAGCAGGTGCCGCTGCTGGTACTCCTCCTCATTCCTGGCACGCCTGCTGGCCCGGGTGCGGGTGGCTGTTGCAGGCGGGGTGGTGCGCTCTGCAGTCCCAGGTGCTGCGGCTGTGGTGAAACAAGATCAGCGGTCAATTCTCCCTGGGGACAAGGTGGGTGAAACCCAGCCCCCCTCTGCAAGGCCAGGGCCCCTGCATGACACCCAGCTGCTGCTCCATGGTGGGCAAGGCCCAGGCGCATGGTCCCTGGGCTCCCTCTCCCCCCACAGCCTCCCGTACACATAAGGAGAGCATGATGGTACTCACATGTGGAGGCCTCCCCAGCCTCGGACAACACAGGCGTTGTGCTCTGTGGGGTGCCTCGGGGGTCCTGGGTCCTGGGCAGGCTCCCGGCAGGCTCCTGGCTCTCAGCGTCCTTCTGCTCCTCCTCCTCCATGTCCGGGATGGGGCCCTTTGCCCCGGGGTTGATCACCACCCGGGGGGCAGGAACAGCGTGAGCCCCCAGGATACGGTCCAGAGCCTGAAAGTGGGGGGAGTAGGCCTGCTGCAGGTCCTTAATTTTGTAGCAGACCTGCTCCCAGGTCCACTGGTGGCCTCTGGCGGCCAGGCTGTCAGCCATGCGGCCATAGACAGCCACGTTCCTGTGGCTAGTGCGGAGATCGTGGACATTGGAGGCTTCCCCCCAAACCTCGATGAGGTCCACGATCTCCGCACTTGACCAAGTGGGCGCCTGCCTCTTGCGGCCCCGGGCAGGCTCCTGTGAACCGCCAGCCTGGTCCCGGGAAGAGGGGGAGGGCTGGGTGGCAGCGGGTGGTTGGCTCATCTTGTGCCAGGTGCTGGGTCTGCTGGCTGGGTGCTGGCAGGCTTGCAACTGGCACAAACACTGTAGCCAGCCCGTGCCCCTTTAAGGGCTCCGGGGCCGGGAGGGGGGCAGAAGAGTTTCCCTGATGTTGGCCAGAGTGGCCACCAGGGGAACCTGGGAACGGCTAGCCTCCCATTAGTTCGAATTAAGTGGCTACACAGCCCTTAATTCGAACTAGTTAATTCGAACTAGGCGATAGTCCTCGTGGAATGAGGTTTACCTAGTTCAAATTAAGCGCTCCACTAGTTCGAATTAAGTTCGAACTAGCGGTTCGCTAGTGTAGCGCCTATCAAAGTTATTTCGAATTAACGACTGTTAGTTCGAATTAACTTTGTAGTGTAGACATACCCTTACTGTGCACTAACTCTGCAGTTTCTGAGCTCTACCTAAACCCACCTCAATGAGAAGTATAGAACTTGTTCTGCTTTGGATACAGTGCTGGGGTACTTATGTGAACACCTGAACTGTTTGTTGCATTCTGACTGGCCTCTGGAAATGGTCAGCTGTCTGCCCTGCAGGCATGCACATATCGCCCTTTCAGAGTTCAGTGTTTGAAGAGCCTGCAAGCTGTGCTAATGTGCTCCAGGACATGGAGCAAACCATTTGTGGTGTGTGTGCGTGTATGTGTATGTAAAGAGCTGGAGATGGAGGAGGCTGAGATACCAGGGTTTCACTCTCCCCTTGCTTCAGAAAGGGTTGTTTCCTGCCGCTGTGTGAACTTACAGGACAGCATGCTGACAAATCCCAAAACTGTCTCCCTCTTGCCCTGCATATACACACACTCTCTGTCACACTCTCCCACTTCTGACTTCTGTTGAAAACCAGATGTCAGTGTAACAGGATGACCCTGGAACAATGGGATTGGGAAATCTGCATCATGTGATGCTAATGCCCCATGCGGCATTGCAAACCCTTCCCAAAGCACTCTGTGGTCAGTTGCACAGTGGGAAGGGTACTACAATGCTCTGCTCTCTGTGGCATTTCAAGAACATCTAATGTGGACATGCTCCATAATCACAAGGAGCACAGTGTGGACACACAATAGAGGTTTCCTTGAAGTGCTCTGAGCAGCATTGTAATTACCAGTACTTAACTTAACCTATGTCTACACTGGCAGATGTAATGTCAACCCTGTCTGCCCTCCAGCAGCTGGAGCACAATGCTCTATACTGATTGCTCTGGTCCAGCATTTTAACTCCACTGCCTGGGGTCACAGGATCTTGGAAACTCCCTCCCCACACTGCCAAAATGTCCCCTGAATGTTTGAAATTTCTTTTCCTGATTGCCCGGCTTGGTGAGCACACCTGGCAGCTCTCCACTGCTGTGTGCAATTGCCTAGTTGATTATGCCAACTGCACATTCCAGACATGCTCTTGCTTGGGGTAGGCACAAGATATTGGATCTCCTGGACCGGTGAGGACAAAAGGCTGTGAAGTCACAGCTCCAAATCAGTTGTAGACACCTCAACATCTGCAAGCAGATTGCTCAGGGTATATAGGAGAGAGAGTACGACAGGGACCAGCAGCAGTGCCCATGAGAGCCAAGGCGCTATATTAGGCATGTCAGTGCCAAGCTGCAGACCTAGCACTTTTGCTAAGAGCTTCATGCCATCCTCAGCAGAGCCCCCACCTTCCCTAGCAGCACTATGGATGCCTCCAAGGAACCCGAGCCACAAGCACTTATTTTGGACCCCAAGTAGGAGGAAGTAGTAGATGAGGAAGAAGGAATATAGAGCAGCAGTGCGGGGCCACAAACAGCTGGCTGCTGGGTCACAGTGGCTCTGGGGATGAGGGCTGGGGTACATGCTAATTCGGCTAGTTTTTAGGTCTAGATGCACTAGTTAGAATTAACTAATTCGAATTAAGTTAGTTCGAATTAATGCTGTAGTGTAGACATACCCCTAGAGACTACATGGAGCACCCCAACACCAGATCTGGTAGGAAGTGAACCAGGGAGGGTGCACGAGTGGTATCTCCCACCTGAAGAAGCTCAGCATGTTGCAGTTGGGTTCCCCATTGAGCGAGTGGTGGAGTGCTCTGCCATTAACAGAGCCCTGGGTTGGAGCCCAATGGAGTAGGGTCCTCCTGGGCCTCCCTACCCGGGCTACTGCCCAAAACCTATGATTCTAGCCATTGGGCTGTGCTGCCCTGCACTCTGGGGCTGTGATTACTGACTCTGGCCATTAGATTGTGTTGCCCTGCACCCCAAGGCAGTATCACTCACTCTGGCCATTGAGCTGTGCTGCCCTGTGAAGAAAGGGGCTATGCTACTGATCCATGCCAATAGGCCTCAATGCCTCATGATGACAGACTGATGTTGGTTGTCAGTTCATCAGTGACCCAACAGGTGACATCCATACCCTTTGGTCCTTGTACCCTACAGGGCGGGGTGTGCATATTTCACAATAGCACACCTTGCACGCCCACTCCACATTTCCATTTGGCAGGCCTTATATTAACAGATGGTGGGATAAAGGATAGAGTGGAGTTTAGATTTTAAAACTGGTTTACATGAGTGGCAAGAACGTGTCTACTCTGCTTCCTGTGACCACATTTATATGTTCTTATTGGAACCTTTGAGGGCACATATGTTAGAATAAAATGAAAGGTGTTTTCTTATTTTTATAGTTGAAAGACAAAAACTGATTTTTGAAGCCTCTAAGATACTTAACTAAATAACTCCCTTTGAAATAAATGGGATATATATGTGAGTAAATTCCAGCCAAAAGCTGTACTGCTTTTTCTAGACCAGTGATGGGCAGCCTGTAGTCAGTTGCCCACTGCTGTTCTGGACAGAGGATGTTGTCCTTTTTGTTCCAACTCAATTTTCATGTCAACAGTTCTTTACTGAGAAAGCACACCACAGTCTTGAATTTCTAATTGTTTTAGGGATTAAACTTTCTGGATAAGCAATAAAGGAAAAGTTTCAGAGCAGCATCATTTTGGATGAGGAAAATTAAATTACAGTTTTAATAATATCTCATATTTATAGAGCATTTGTCATCCAAAGTGCTTTACAAACTATATATAGGATTCACTTCCCCCAGCAATGACATGCAGCACAGGACAGGAAGACTACTTTATCCAGCTGAAACTACAGAAGGCAGATAGGCAGAACCCACATCAAAATTTAGCTGACACACCAAAGATCATACTTCTAGTTTGGTGCAAAGTGTCCTGAATCTTCCAAGAGGACAGGATTTGTGTTTTACATTGTTTCCCTTGGCACACTTAGCAGCACACTGCTCATTAATTGCACATTATGACAGAACTGACTCAGAAGCAAAAGCATCTTCTATTAATTTAACATCTCGGAGCACATACATTTTCTTTGGGAACTTCCATCTATATACTGACCAAGCCTAACAGTTCTTAGCTTAAGAGTTGATACAATTACAGCCTGAATTGATACATCTTATCTTTGTTTTTTTACACTGGTGACTATATTGGATCTGTGATGGCAAATGATGGTAGCCATCCCCAAGCTAGCTTAAATCTAAGTAGCTTGGGTATCAATAGCAGTGGATTGATTCAGTGTGGGTTAGCTGCCCAAGTACATGCCCAGGGTCCCAGGAGGGTTTGAACAGCTTGGGTTGAAGCCTTTGCTGCTACATCTCCACTGCTGTTGATACATGAGCTAGTTGGATTCCAACTAGCTCAGGTAAGTCTACTGCAATCACACACCCCAACTGTAGTGTAGACAGATCCTAAATGAAACCATAACAACCCAAAGTTATAGAAAGGGGTAGGGACATTTTCTTTGCCAAAGAGAAGATTATGGAATATTTTTCCTTTTACACCCCCCTTCTCAAGGGATATTTTTAAACAATAAGGCTATGTCTACACTGCAGGCTTCTTGCTCAAGAATGGCTGTTCTTGTGCAAAAACTTGCAGAGCATCTACACTGCATGTGTGTTCTTGCACAAGTAAATTTACAGTAAGGTGTCAGAAGAGAGGGCTTCTTGCACAAGAGCTATTCCTCTCCCCACAAGGAATAAGCCCTCTTGCGCAAGAACTCTTGCACAAGAAGGCAGTATGGATGGGCAACAGCGGTTTCTTGCGCAAGAAACTCCTATGGCTAAAATAGTCATCAGAGTTTTCTTGAGCAAGAGAGCATCCATACTGTGATGGACGCTCTTGTGCAAAAGCAGATCTCTTGCGCAAAAGCACATGGCAGTGTGGATATGCTCTTGCACAAGACCTTTGCATAAGAACTCTTGCACAAAACAGTTCTTGCATGAGAAGCTTGCAGTGTAGACGTAGCCAAACATTTTTCCAAATTCTATTTCCAAAGACTTTGCAATGGTGAAGAAAAGAATATGGCCTTGTTGTGGTTAGCCTGGAATTGTTGTAGGTGCACAATCTGTATGATTAATTTGACCTGTAACATCAGATACAAATCTTTCTGCCTCCTGTCAAAGTCCAAATCCAGATCCAAATCTTGATCTGAGCTCTCTGGCTAATGTCCACCTTTCTTATTTATGCCTTTCAGTTTAACACACTATTGTAGCTCTTTTGCAAAATAGGAATATTCAAAGACTAGGTTTCTTCCTTTCAATCGGCGTGGGAAGGGGAGATGGTAAAGCGAGCTGCGAATGGAAAATTACAATGAGAACAAAAGCCTGTCCAAATTATGCAATAAGGAATCATTATGCTACAAAATTGCTCTTCAAATGGGGTTGTCAATGGAAGATATTAAGATTTCAAAAGTTATTTTCCTGATGAGGACTTAAAAACCTTATTTTAATGCAAGAAATTAAGCTTAAAACTATGCCTACACAATTAGCATCCTTTGGTTCTTAGAAAAAAATCAAAAAGCTTGAGCATTCCCAGAGCACATGAATGTAATATATAATGCTTTTGTTTCATGGCAGATTAATCATCTTATAGGCCATTACCACATTAGGACTAGTAATCATATTGGAAACTTGATAACCAGACAACAGTTAGACCGTTTGCTAAAACCACTGCCTATCATGCTGGTGACTGTTGTCTTATTGTTTCCTGTTACTCCCTCATCTGTATCTAGCTGGTTTGGAACCACTGTAAAGCTTAAGTTGTAGGGGGAGTAGAGAGAAAACAAAATGGGCAGATGAATGGTCATAATGCTGCTACGGCTGCTCAGGCTTATCCCAGGCAGCCTGACCTACCTGTAATTGGTGGTTTGTGCTCACTGATGCACATGTTTAGAGTTGTGTCCCTATCTACCTACGTTTTATATGACTCTCCAATTTGTTGTATCTCACTGTTTCACAATGTTCTGAATTTACATACAAGATAATTTCTGTCTTCCCTACAATCAGCAGGGTCTGAGCGTTGATCTTTTGGTGCTCTTGTAAGCAGTGCACTGGACTGAGAGCCTAGGTTTGACTCCTAGCTATGCCATTGTCCTGCTCTGTGACTCTGGGCAAGTAATTTAACCTACCCAGGATTATAAGGCATCCTGTTTTGAGATCTATAGATGATTATTTTACAGTTCACTGTGATTCCATATGCTCAGATCCTTTGGACTTTGGAAGTGGATAATGTGTATTTCTTCACGGGAGAGATACTTGCTCCAGCTTCTTTATATACATACACGTATTTTGCCACTGGGAGAAAAGATATGTGTGCACCAAGAAGAGTAATCACTGTTCATTACTGGTAAGGCTGTGAGTCTGTCATGGGTCACAGATGCTGTGACTTTTTGGGACTTTTGCAGTGGATAGTGTGGCTGGCCTGGGGATTGCCCAAGCAGCTTGGAAGTCCCTGGGCCAGCTGCACTGGCTGCTGCTGCTGCAATCTGGAGCTGTCACATATTCCCCCATCCTACCCTTACTAGCAGAAGTCTCAGGCCACTGCATTCCCTTTCCTCCCCCAGCAGCAGCGGGAGTCTTGGGCTGTTGCACTTCTTGTCACAGCAGCAGTAGGGTCCTGGGCCTCTTCTCCTTTTTATTATTTTTATTAATGCAGTGCTTAAAGCTCCCAACTTAGGCAGGTCCCCTGCTGTAGGCAACGTTCACACACAGACAGTCCCTCATGCAAAGAGTTTACAGTTTCGATTGCCAATACAGACAAAAGATGGGAAGGGAAGCAGAGGCAGAAAGGTGAAGTGACATGTTCAAGACCACACAGGAGTCAGTGGCATAGCCAACATAGTACGCAAGGGGTGTGTCTACACAGGAGTTTCAAACCAAAGCTTTGTGATGCATCTCAAGTAATTTGCAGCATTTGAGTTGTGCTAATGATGTACACATGGAACACCTGCCCATTTCTGATTTGCATTGTGCAAACACATGAAGCAGCTTGCTGCAAACTCAGGGTATAATGTACTCTAGGGGTGGACAGTGTGCATCCTGGGATTGTTTTCTCTGTGAATTGTGGGAAGCCATATACATTTAAAATTGTTTTAAACCTTACGTGTTTCTATTGGCTTTGCCCCATGTTTCCTTTCTGGGCTGGCTAGTGCCTTTTTCAAATTGCTGTTGGCCAGCAGGCACACAATGGAGCACAAATATAAGCACAAATACACACAGGATGGACAGGCTGCACTACAACATTCAGAGCCAGATAAGTGTAACACTGGACTTTGCCCATTACACCACCCAGCAGGAGCAGGAGAATATTCTATGACAGCAGCAGCAGCTCCTCTGGCAGCGCAGAATTCTCTGCAGAGGTGGTAGCAGGATATAAAGAGGAGGATGCTAAGCTATTGGACCTAGAAGCTGGTTCCTGGATCAGCTATATAGCATTCAGCACTGTTTGGCATCCTGGGAAGTCAGTGTGACTTGTGAAGAGCAGGTCATTCTACAGAGCTGAGAGATGACCATTATTGGTGAGAGGATTTCTGGAGGAGGAGAGCTATCTTTTTTTGAGATCTGCACAGAACTGACCCTGGACCTGCAGGAAAGTGTACCAACATGTGATGCCCAGCCCCACGGAGAAGCAGGTTGTCATTGCCACCTGGAAGCTGATCACCTCAGAACATTTCTCATCTGTAGCCAACCCATTTGGGGTGGGGAGATCAGTTCTGAGGACCATTCTCAGGCTGGTCTGCTATACCACTGATAAGGTGATTTCTAACTGGGACCTAAAGTTAGTAATGCTTAGGAGACTATTGATGGCTTTGAACGCATGAGGTTTCCAAACTGTAATGGGACAACTGATAGAATTCATGTGCCTATCATTTATCCTTGTCCGTGCATGGATCATATACATAGAAAGGAGCATTTCTCATAGAATCATTGGACTGGAAGAGACCTTGAGGGGTCATCTTGTCCATTCCCTGCTCTCATGGCAGGGCTAAATATTATCTAGATTCTAGACCATCCCTGACAGGTGTTTGTTTAACCTGCTCTTAAAAATTTCCAATGATGGAGATTCTACAACCTCCTTAGGCAATTTGTTCCAGTGATTGACCTCCCCAACAGAAGTTTTTTCCTAGGCTGTGTCTAGACTACATGGCTCCGTCGATGGAGCCATGTAGATTTGTTGTTTTGGCAAAGGCAAATGAAGCCGCAATTTAAATGATTGCGGCTTCATTTAAATTTACATGGCTGCCGCGCTGAGCCGACAAACAGCTGATAAGCTGTTTGTCGGCTCAGCGCGCTAGTCTGGACGCTCCCCTGTCAACATCAAAGCCCTTTGTCAGCAGCCCCGTTATTCCTCGTGGGATGAGGTTTACCCGGGCTGCCGACAAAGGGCTTTGATGTCGGCAGGGGAGCGTCCAGACTAGCGCACTGAGCCGACAAACAGCTGATTAGCTGTTTGTCGGCTCAGCGCGGCAGCCATGTAAATTTAAATCAAGCCATGATCATTTAAATCACAGCTTCATTTGCCTTTGCAAAAAAAACAAATCTACATGGCTCCATCGATGGAGTCATGTAGTTTAGACGTACCCCTAATGTCCAACCTAAACCTCCCTTGCTGCAATTTAAGTCCATTGCTGCTTGTCTATAATCAGAGGTTCAGAAGAACCATTTTTCTCCCTTCTCCTTGTAACAACCTTTTATGTACTTGAAAACAGTTATAATGTCCCGTCTCTACATTATAATTGTGTAGTTAAATGTATTTTCAGATATGAAAACATCATTATTTTTCCACACATTCAGTTAAAACTATTTTTGTGTTATTTACTATATATTTGAGAGAGTTTGTGCATCTGTTTGTCTGTCCATCTGCTTCAGGGAGTGGTGACCCCCACAACAGCTTTACAGATGCAGGATGATCTGGAAGGATCCACAATGCTCAGAACTTTCAGAACTCTTGTACTATTTAGATTAGTGGAGAAAGAACAGTTTGCCTTTAGGATCACTGTGGACATTAATGGTGTGGCGATTAGCCTAGGCATTCTGGGAAATTCATTTTGTTCTCAGCCTGATTATTAAAGCCACATACAGGCTTCTTGGACAGAAGGAAGGAATATTTTAACTGTCATCTGTGTAGCTGCAGAATGGAGTGGAGAGTGTTTTAGGCTGTTTGAAAGTCAGATGGCATTGTTTATGGAATAGATTGGAAGCAGCAGAAAAACACACCCAAACCATTATAATTGCTTGCTGTGTTTTGCACAATAGTTTAGAGAGCAAGGCAAAAAGCCTTAACAATGGTAGGAGGCTGAAATAGAGCCCTGCGTGGTACAAAATTTGTATCTGCATCCACATTTTTATCCAAAAAAATGAGATGTGGATGCCTGCATCCATATCTGCAGATGTGGATACCTCTGGACATTGTTCCCTCTTTTTTCCATACATGTGCAAAATAATTTTTGTTATGTGCATCAAGGTATGTGCAAATGTGCATCACTTTCAGTTTTGTTGCACTGTTGCTTAACTGATGTTTTTTATAGTTGGTTAATTAAAAGATTGTGTAGTTAAATATATTTTCAGATATGAAAACATCATTATTTTTCCACACATTCAGTTAAAACTATTTTAGTGTTATCTACTATATATTTGAGAGAGTTTGTGCATCTATTTATCTGTCTGACCATCCATCTGTAAGTCTGTTTGTTCAAGAGTCTGTTTGTCCTAACGCTAACCAATAAGAGCTAGGACCACCAAATTTGCATGCAGCTTCCGCTTATCATAACTTACAGCAAGTTAAAGGTTTGGTTGCACCAAGACAATGGGATGTGAGTGGAATGTGATCGTTTCACATCAAATGGAGAGGGATGGCTATCATAGTTGGGACAGTTATACTATAAAATGACCACTTGGGGACAGCAAGCAAGCATGCCCACCTTCCTAACAACCCCAGGGAGCCATGGAGCAGCTGTTGGCCAGTCAGCACGGTCCCTACCACTCCTGCCAGCCCAGCGGAGAGATCCCCATTGCCCTGACAGCTCTGGCTGGCCAGGGTGGCCTCTCAAACCTCTGCCCTGACTCCTGCACCTGCACACCTGCTGCTGCCCTGAAGGACCTGAGCAATGCGGGGTAAATCGTCTAGTATTTCATTATTTGTAAAAAGGCAATCCATTAGTTAATGTTGCATTTAACTCTATGGTGGACATCAGGGGCAAGTTGGATAATAATTCCCCCTCTATCCTTTTTATCCTCATTTTCAGTGATGTTACACTCAAGTGGCGAATAGGAGACAGAAAATGGTTTTATTCATAAAGCCAAAGGGCAGAGTATCACGACATCCTGTATAGTATTCATCATGTTGTTCTCCCCAGAAGTGCTGCAGGAGTGGAAAGGAGTTGCAAGGAACACCAGTGGGCGAGCAAGCATCTATTCCTTTTAATACGTGCAACAATATTGAGCAAACCCTCAGTCTTAAGTTCTACTATATATTTGCTTCAGACAGAGAACAAATGCAGGGGAAAATACATAGGATCCTACAGTTACAAGGCAATCGTATCTCAGTAGGGAGCAATATTGGGTTTCCTGGCTCAGCCAATGCAGGGCAGGAATTGTGATCCATTGCAGCATAGAGCTGGGGTTGGCTTTCTAGCTGGTTTGCATCCAGGTCCCAAGTCCCCAAAAGCTCCAGGCTTTCAGGGAATAGCTCCTTTCTGGCATCCTCCTGCTCACCCTCCCCCTGTAAGGGGTTGACCAAATCTAGTGTGGGGGAGTGTGCCAGCAGCAGGCTCCAAGTAGCATCCGGAAGGGTCATAATATAAGCATTCAGAATTCTGTCCAGTTCCCCAATAAATGTTTGCTGCCTTTTGTCTTTCATAGCTATGCAGCTTTTTCCTGAGCTGCTTGCACTCTATCTGCCAGTGGCTGGCATCACAGTTGTGACCTATTGCAGACTTCGGTATTGCAGTGCCCACAAAAATGGTTTTTTTATTACTGTGGCTGGCCCCAAGAGCTTCCTGAACCACAGCTTCTCCCCACAGGGCAATGAGATCCAGGACTGATGCCACTCAGCTATCTGAGGCATGTGGTGGGGCTGCTGAAGTGCTATCACGGTTGTCACGGTAGAATAATGTTATCCTGGATCCATGAAGAAATGGTCAAAATCCTGCCCCACAAAGTGGTGGTGTTGAAAGCCATTGAACAAAATGGGAAACCCCTATATAACAGTAACCACAGCAAGCCAGGGGGTGTAGTTGTGGCCCCTATCTCAGCAGCCTACTTCCAGCACTTGTGACTCCGTGTCAGCTTTTAAAAGGGGAGGTTTGTCCTAGGAACTTGACTTCAGAGCACAGGAAGGCATACCAGAAAATAAATTGATACTTCTCAGTGGGAATTTCCTTTTAAAATAATTGATGTTTATACTGCTGATTACTGAACAGCTTATTAAAGCTCCAATCCAATAAACACTTACACATGTGCTTAACTTTACCACCGTGAGTACTTCCACTGATGTCAATAAAATGATTCAAAGTAAAATGAAGCAAGTGCATAAGAATTCAAAGAATTGGGATCTCACACTGTACGACCTTCCAGACAGGGACCATCTCTTACCACATGTATATACAGTATCTAGCCTAATGAGACAACTATATCCAGTGGAAGGGGAAAGGGGGCAGATGCCATGGGGCCTGGCAATGTAAAAGGATAGGTGTGGGAGCCCCTAGCTGCATGGTCCGGGCAGCACAGAAGGCCTGGCAGAGAGTAGCCTTCCATACAAGGGCCTTGCCTTTTCTGGGAGGACCTGGAACTAGCCCCCTCCATCTTTCCCAGTGGCCTGCCCCAGCATGCCTTCCTGGGGTATTCAGCTGCACCGCTGACTGGGAGCCACTCAAGGTAAGCCCCTCCTGCCACAGCCCTGATGCCCCCAAAGCTGGAGCCCCCCTCTGGCTCCCAACGCTCTCATCCTCAGCCCCACTCCTAAGCCCACGCTGTAGTCAAATTACGTTAGGTCACGGGTATCAATTATTTTCTTCACATAGATCACGAGAAAAAAAGCTTGAAAACCACTGCCCTAAATCACATAATGGTATTGTTTTTATTCCCTAATTGAATTATTGAAACTTTATAAAGGCAAGGCAGCATGATTTAATGGCTAGGGAACTGGACTGGAACTCAGGAGACCTAGGGCTTATATACACAGAGGTTTTAAATCAGATCAAATTGAGTTAATCCAGTTTGAAAATGCTTGCATACACATGACACAATATATCATTGAGCAATAACTCTGCATTTATCATGAACTCTCAAGGTATGCTTTGAATCAAATTAGTTTGGACTATTATTCATGTGCTTGCAATTTCTGAGCACCATTTTTTGCATGTTTCCAGTGTCTAGCCCACATTGCTTTGCAAGTCAACCATTATTAGCCTTACATTTTGAAGGATATAGGAGAAGGCAGCAATTCATAATAGAAAAATCAAACTTTTAGGAAGCCACTTTTAGGACGGCTTCTTTAAGGGTAAATAAGAGTCTATGTCTATACAGATGAATTTCCTACTTTGGTCTTATCACCAGCAATTTTTGGTGCTGCTTTTCATATTTGAAATCTCTGTCCTTCAACATTCTTGAAGTCACTCACTCCAACAAAGCATTGCTCTTTATAAATGGGGTCTAATTTGTCAGTTAGCTTTAACACATCAGTAATTTGTTCCTCAAAATACCCAGAAGATCAGCAGATGGCATTTCTCTTCATGCTTCCTTAGAAAAGGCCAACATTTTCCTACTTCTCTTTCTGTCCTATTTGTCCATCAGTAAGGCTATGTCTAGACTACATTCCTTTTTTGAAAGAGGAATGTAAATGAAGCAAATCAAAAGTGCAAATGAAGCACGGATTTAAATATCCCATGCTTCATTTGCATATTCATGTCCAAGCACTTTTTCGAAGAAGGATATTTCAAAAGTGAAAGCCCAGTCTAGATACAGTTCTTTAAAAAAAAAACCTGAAAAAATGAGGAGTATGGGTTCTTTCGAAAAAGAAGTTTTTTTTTTTCAAAAGAACGTCTAGACTACGCTTTCACTTTTGAAAAACCCTTTTTTGAAAAAGTGTTCGGATGTGAATATGCAAATGAAGCTCGGGATATTTAAATCCGTGCTTCATTTGCACTTTCGATTTGCCTCATTTACATTCCTTTTTCGACAGAGGAATGTAGTTTAGATGTGCCCTGTCAACCAAATAAGAATACATCTGGTGAGAATTATCTGCCTTCCTCTAGGTGGCTGATGATACATTGTTTCCTAGAGGCTCATGCTAGTTTTTATTTGTTGTGACACTTCTTCGCCAAAAGGCTGTCAAAGTGAAAGTTCTACACATCATTCTATACCAGTGGTCTCCAACCTTTTTAACCACAAGATCACTTTTTCAATTTAAGTGCAGTGTAAAATCTACCTCAAAGCCAAATACCCTTGCTCTGCTTCCTTCCCACTTCTTGAGACCCTGCCCCTGCTCCACCCCTTCTCTGAGGTTTCACCCTGCTCACTCCACCCTCCTTCCTCCCCCATCTTCACTCACTTTCACCAGGCTGGAGTAAGGAGTTGGGGTGCAATCTCTGATCTTGAGCTAAGGAGTTTGGAGTGTGGGAGGAACTCTGGGCTTAGCCATGGGTACGGGATTGGGTTTCAGGGTGCAAGCTCTGGGAAGGAGTTTGGGTGCAGGGGGACTCATGTCGGGGATAGGAGGTTGGGTGTAGGAGGAAGTTCAGGGTGGGGATAGTCAAAAACCAAAAATAACACACTTTGCAAACAATAAAAGAAGTAACAACAACCCCCCATGTATGTGTTGGGTTGGGAGATGAGTGAAGGACAGTGTGTATTTGTAAGAAAGAGAGACACATACCATATGTAAGAGTGAGAGATTTGCATTGCCAAGCTCCCTCCATCCCCTTCTCTCTGTGTGGAGATAGGGTACAGAAGTGAGGGGGAGGAGGGACATCCTGACATCAGGCCCCCCCCATTCTCCCTCCTACACCCTTGCACTGCAATCAGGAGGCTACCGGGGGGCAGCTCCAAGGCAGAGGACAGGAGCAGCATGACAGTGGGTTGAGGGGCAATTGAAGTGCCAGCGCTTGATTGCTTCCTGGCCAAACCTGTCAGGATCACCTGTCAGAGGCTCCAGAATCTACTGGTAGATCCTGATCCACTGGTTGGTGACTACTGTTCCAGACTTACCACTCTATATCCAATTTTAATCGACTCTTAATTGCCACAGTCTCTTGTGAAGCTAGAATTCTACCTAGAAAAATGCCTTCTTGCCCTTTTTTCCTTAAAAGCAAGGGATAAAGGAATAAGTACAGATAAATAAAGACTGCTCTGTACAATTGTAATTTTTATGGCAATTTAGACAAAGAAAGTAAAGAGGAGGCATTTCTAATAGAAACAGAGGGTGATTGTGGTTTATCCAAACCCATATGGGAAGTTTCTCTAGTGTCAGGAATAGAAGCATGGTCTCATCAGTCCCAGCACAACTGACTTAACCACAATAAAATCCTTCCTCTTTGTGGGCTAGATAGATTTTATTTTAACCTAATCAAATTTTCCTGTAGAAAGTCAAAATCCCACAAACATGCAAAAGCTCCCCTTTTGTCTGCCATATATAGGGTTGCCAGGTGTCCGGTTTTCACTCAGACAGTCTGGTAATTGCGTCTTCTGTCTGGTAAAACCCCTCCAGAAAATATCAGAAATGTATTTTCTGTTTTTCTCAGATGGAAGGTTAACAGGGACATTTTTTCCTCTGCTGTGTCTGGAGGGGGAGTGCGGGAATTTAAAGGTGCAGTGACCCTTTTTTTTTTTTTTTTTTTTTGCGCTCAACAAGTTTGGTCTCTTTTTCCTCAACCAATTTTTTCCTGTCATGTTCGGGATTTTTTGTGTAAGTTTCTGGCAACCCTAGCTATACACAGAAGAGTTGGGAGCCTGGATGAGCTAAATAAAATCAGTGTGTATTGATTCCAGCCATTTGGTTCAACCTTTGACAAATGTACAAGTTTTCAAGACATCTGAATACAGCATAATCCATAAATGCTTTTGTAGAAGAATTCTTCCGAAATAGGTACCACATTTCATTAATTCCTTCAGCTGCTTTATGAGATACTTTCAGCTAGCTTCACAGCTGAAGAACTATCCATAGACTGCACCAAAATATCTGTTGTAAAAACCTGCAAAGATGAAACTGTCACTATATTAGCAGCAGAAAAACCACCTTTTGTAAAGCTGACTTCCTGCTTGAGAAACCAGAAGCTAATTGCAGAACAAACACTAGTTTTTAACAGTTTCTATTACCTACAGCAGTTACTCAGATCCAGCATGCAGAGAAATTCACCAGCCACTCTTGTACATTCTTTGAAGAAGTCATTCTGAAATAAAAATTGCTCCCTGCTTCTGTTGCACTGGAGAATTACACTGCAGCATGAACTAAGCCACGTTTAAGCATTTGGTGAAAAGATTTTTCAGTTTCAGCAGGGCCAATGTTTAAACATTCCAGAAAGCAAAGGACCCTGGCTGGAGTAAAGACACAGCAGTTGTTTCTTTTCAGTCAAATCCTTGCCTGGTTAGTTTCCACTGGCTATTTATTTGAAAAATAGAAATGAGTCTTCCTTCTCACTCTCTTCAGCTCAGTTTTCGAAAGCAGGGACAGTGCTTGGGCCCAAACTGGAAGGTGCACGCAAAGCTGCTCACATTAATGTCTTCAGGATAAGGGCCCCACATCATTCTGTTCTTTTTTTTTTCAATTAAAATAAACTCTGCTGGTAAACAACCTCTATGAAAAAGAAACTTTCAAGTAAAAAATGCACCTGTGTCTTAATCTCTTTCAGTCACAAGTTAAAAGAATTATTTTGTAAAGTGTCTCGTATTTTTCACTTTGTTTATGTTTTCAGCAGCATTTTGTGTATGTTGGTTGCAGAGTTTTCCATTTATAGTCAGTCTGTTTCTACAGTTTAGGTGGGTCTTTCATATAGGGAATAAATTAACATTTAAAAAATAATAGGAAAATTTAATTTACAAAAAGATAAAAATATTGCAGAAGTTCCTCCCCACACATTGTTTAATATCTTGGGACCAATATGGCTACAACTACACTGCATAGGGGAACTCAAGTACAACTGTAGTATCTGATACTCATTTTAATTTTTTTTTAAATTAACAAAATAGCAAGTTGTTTGGCTGCCTATAATGAAGATAAATGTTTACACTGCTTTTGGTCATATGAGCTTGAAGTAAATTCATGCCAAAGTTTTTTTGCTAAAACCAAACTGTATTAAACAAATGAAAGGAAATTAAATTCCCATTTTATCAGTGGGAATGCCATTCAGGTCTGACCACAGTGTTTAGTCAATTCAAACTGGGGGGTTGGCAGTCTTTTAAGTTTCTTCGGGGAGACAAACAGCGAATAGTCTAAGCAACACCTTAAAGATTAACAAAACATGTAGATGGTATCATGAGCTTTCTTGTGCCCACGAAAGCTCATGATACCATCTACATGTTTTATTAGTCTTTAAGGTGCTACTAGACTATTCCTTGTTTTTTACGTTTTTCCAGTTATAGACTAACTTGGCTAACCTCTGAAGCGCTTATCTCCATGAGGTTTATCTTTCTTGTTCCCTAATTGTAAATGTGTCCCTGGGACCAGAGTGCAGGAGAAATGGAATTTCCACCCGAACCCAATGGTTCTCTGGAGGAATCTTCGGAGGTATGGAGCTCTCCCACACTGCTGGTTATGCCAGTATAAAGAGGCTACTGTACATGAGAATCAGGCCCATAGCTTTAAAACCTTTTTTTTAAACTGTGGAAATCAGTATCCTGTCTCTTTTTCTGTTCAAGATTACACAATACAACTCATTGTTATCTGAATACAAAAGACATCTGTCTTACAGGCGCTGATTCTGTTTAATTCAGGTCACATACAAAACATTAACAAGGCAAGAGCTGGTTTGTTTGTTTTTTGTTTGGTTTGGTTTGGGTTTTTTTTTTTTTGTAAGTGTTTTGCAAGGCTGGCTGCTTTTCTGGATTTTTTTTTAGTTAAAATTTAATTTACCTTCACAGATATGACGAGATTCGAGCATTATCAGCATGTTTCTATGGGTAAACTCTTAACTGTTAGGTCCCCAGGCTATTACATTGAGTGATGTTAAAACAACAACAACAACAACAGCAAAAGATCTAAAACAAACATCATTACTTTGAAAGTTTATTTGAAGGTTAGTCTTTAAATGAGCTGTTTCCATTTTGACTTGATTCTTAATGATAGAATCAATATCTTTACAGAAATACTATGGATCTTGAAGAAATAATAAATTGCATAATTAAAGAGGGGAGATGATATAGGACTATATCAAACAGAGGTTCTCAATTTTTTTCTTACTGAGCCCACGCCCTGCTAACATGCCATAAAAGCTCCATGGCCCAGTTGTGCCACAACTGTTTTTCTGCATATAAAAACGAGAGCTGGCATTAAGGGGTAGCAAGAAGAGCAATTGTCCAGGATCCCATGCCATAGGGGAAGGGCAAAGCTAAGTTGCTTAGGCTTTGCGTCAGCCCCAGATGGTTTGGCTTAGAGCCCCAGGCAGCAATCCTATGCTGCAAGGCTTTGGCTTTCTGCCCTGATATATAGCAAGTCTTAATACCGGCCATGCTTGATGGACCTCTGAATACTGATCGCAACCCCCAGATCAGAGGTTGAGAACCGCTAATATAGGACATAGTATAATGCAACTTTTTTAAAGCAGTCTCAAATCATACTCCAGTTTTGCTGGCACAGCTAATTGCAGCTGTGACTACTAGCATGTAGATGTTCAAATACCTGATTTACAGACACAATATGATAAATATCTAAATAAAAGCATTTGTTCTTACGTGGCTAAGGGCATTTCTATACTTACTATACTGCAGCAGTACAGCTATATTGGTACATAGCTCTGTGCATACTTGTGCCTATGCCAGCATAACATGTATCACTCAGGGAGTGGAATAGTCATACCCATAAGCAACATATATTTTGCCAATGTAAGTGATAGTGTAAACATAGTCTCAGTTACAGTTTCAACTAACTATAGTCACAAAATTGCCCTTTTTAAAAAATCAGGCCCTAGTAGGGGTGTGTTAAGACCAACAAAATAGCAACAGATAAGTCTACTACAGATTCCATATAAAAACCCACATATAGCTCTTTTTTTTCCAGCTAAGATTTCAAAAGAATTTAACAGCAAGCAAATGGTCTGGTAGCACTTTATAGACTAACAAAGCATGTAGATAGTATAATGAGCTTTCGTAGGAACAGCCCACTTCTTCAGATGACCAGAGTTATGACTAGGGGATAAGAAAACTCGAAATAAATAGGAGAAGGGAAGGGGGGGAGAAGGGAAGAGAGAAAGATGCTCTGTCCACCCCCCTACCTCTGGCGACAGAGCGTCTTTCTCTCTCTCCCCTCCTCTTCTCCTTCCCTTCTATTTATTTCACGTTTTCTTATCCCCTAGTCATAACTCCGGTCATCTGGAGAAGTGGGCGGTGCCCACGAAAGCTCATTATACCATCTACATGTTTTGTTAGTCTGTAAAGTGCTACCAAACCATTTGCTTGCTGTTTTTTTCTGTAACAGACTAACTTAGCTACTCCCTGAAGCAAAAGAATTTAAGGGCATTAAGCACCCAATAGCCCCCTTCTTTTGAAAAGCCTGTATAATTACATTGAAGATAGTTTTCCTTAATGAGAAAACCTCCAAATTGAGTCTTGTTATATTTAATTACTCTAAAACTTTTTACCAGCTTATAACTATTCAAATAGATATGAGTCTGAGACTAAACTATCTGACATGGATCTCAGTTTAGTAAGGCCCCAAAACACATTAGCCTTCATAATACACAAATGACCCAAACCAGGAAAGGAAGCTTGAAACAATATGGCTTTCTTTTCTTTATTCATGGATAATATTATGCATCACTTTCTTTATCAACAATTTAGTGATGAGCCTGAAATAACCCAGATTCTTTTGGGGGATTTTAAATCTTGATTTAGTCTGGGACTCTGATTCAAAGTTTTACACTTGGGTCAGTGTTTAATAAGTGTCTGTTATTAAAAGCATGAAAACACCTCAGTTGTATGGGAAGTTGGTAAATTTCATCCTAATGTGAGCAATGTATGTATATTTTAAAGTAGGCTACAATGAGAAATATGCGGTTTAGCAATAACCTCAAGAATCTGTATAAAACTACCTTAGTATGCAATGATCTGACATACCAGTGTAAACTGACCTGCTATGATTATTACTAAGGACTGAGAGAAAGATCTTTCGTTTCACTCTTGACATTTTTATACCAGCCATTGTTCACACTTAATTAATATGTTCTCTATTAAATTATTCTTTTGAAATTATAGTTTGAGGTTACTGTGTTCTTGCTCAAAGTGCATTAAAATAATACACCTGCTAAGCTTCCTTTTAATATACACTCTTTGTCTGCCTAGAACAACCTGACATTACTTGTATGCAGTATAAGAATAGTCAATATTCACCTTTCCATTAAGAATTAGTGGCAGAGTTCCAAAGTAGAAATAAATGTTAATGTCTCAGCAACTGTTTACCAGCAACTCTTACAAACAGTTACTTTATATAAGAATATTATAAAATACAACAAAGGCAAACCTAAGATTTAGTGAGTTAGTAACTACTGTGTTATAGTCTCTTCTCCAGTCCTTGGTGTGAGCCCTGAGAATCCCCTCTATAATCCTTCCCACTTCATTTCAAGACATTTGATGTCCAATATGTCAAGTGTCCATTTTGTATTACTTCAGTGCCGGAGAACATTGTGCTTTGTTTGAATTCCTGTTGAGTGAGAGAAGCCCAGATTCACAGAGTCCCAGATTTTGGCACCCTTGTGATGCATAAAACCCCTGCTCAGCTGCTGCCTGACACTGGAGGTGCCTGAATTCAGTAGGCAGCTACATTTCTGCTGTAAAAGTTCCCTAGATGCCTAAGTTTTTGCCTCTGGGTATGTACACGGCTGCTTTGGGAAGGCTCCCAGCTGCTTATTTCCTATAACCTCAGCCAGACCCTGAAACCATGTGGAAATAGTCATTGCCCTACCTGTGTTGCCTGCAAAGCCCCCACACCATGGATTTGGAAAAAGGATGCCTTCGGTTTAACCTTTAGCCCAGTGGTTAGGATACTCACATGGGTTGTGGGACAGCCTAGTTCAACTCCCTCCTTCTGCATGGTAAGGAGAAGGGATTTCAACAGGGATATCCCACTGCTCAGGTGAGTGTCCTCACTGCTAGACTAAACTTGTGATGCAAGTCTCAATCTCCTCTGTTGAATCTGATCCATTTTGTATAAAGATTTAAACAAAATATTAATTGGGCTGAAGAGACAGAGGGAATAACTATAATTCAGTAGGTAGGGTACTCACATGAGAGGGAGAGACTCAATTTACCCCCTATCTCACGAGAGAGGAGAATTATACCAGGGCCTCCCACTTAGGTGAGTGCTTTAACTATTAGGCTAAAAGGGAGACCTCCTCCTTCTCTTCCTCCCCCTCTCATCTTACATTGAATTAGGTGTGCATCATTGTATCTGCAAGAAGTGGTGTAGGTGCCTGCTTTCAGAAGGGGGTTCCCAGCTCTGGATTGCAAGAAAGACAAGATGCCTCCCTCCAGGCTGACTTTAGGCATGAAACTTACATCACCTCCACCTTTGTTGGTGTTGGTCATTGGCTAGCTTAGGCAGCTCCTCATCCAGAAAGCTGGCTTTTATGGATCTCATTCTCAGGAATGTATTTCTCCACACACATCCCATAGGGAGCCTAGCTTAATCCCTGGGGTTGTGAATTCCACTGTTTGTCGAGGTCTGTGAAAGTCAGACATACACTCAGCATTGCCACTTAAATGGGGCTAATTTTCAGAGGGTAGGTTCTTAGCACTTTCTGAAAATCAGGTCTGCTTGCAGATGTGGGCCAGGGTCCCTTCTTCACCCCAAGACTGAGAAGTAAAGACACTCTGGTGATCAACACCGCCATAAGAATCTGGAACTCAGTACAGATATAGCATCTCTGATCATCTCTGGAAATAAACTACCTATTTCTCACAGCTTCAGAGGATAGCCAAGTTAGTCTGTACAGTTAGCATAGCCCAATTTCACTTACTTACATGGACAAACCAAAGATCGTCAACTTTTATGGCAAAAGTTTCTAATGTTTACATACTGAGGGCTTAACTTGACCAGGCCTTTAATTATGCACATACCCATTTGCACATGCTAATGTCCATTTACTCATGCTAATATGTGGGCACATTCAGTGGCTATATCTTGGAAATTTGTCCCCTAATTTTTTATTAAGCTTTGAAAGGAATAAAGTCACACGGAATTTAAATGCTGAATACTACGCCCACATGATACTGGTATGGAAAGTACTGCTGCTGTCTGACTTCATTTTTGAAAAAATAATAAATATCTTTCTCCTTTCTGAAACACTTCTGAAAGCCCTGTACCCTCTCCACATTCAGGTTCTTAAAGACCCACCTTTGCCATGATGACTATATTTGCTGATTCACAATGACAAGGCTGAGGAATAATTTGGGGATAATTTATAGGTCAAGATTTTCAAAAGAGACTGGTGGTTTAAGTGCTCAACTTGTAATACATCAAAGGGAGTTGATTCTCAGAGTAGGGATGTTAAAATTAATCAACTAATCAAATAGTCGATAAGGACGCTTACGCTTTGAAATGTAGCAAAAGCCTGCTGGGCTGTTGCTACATTTCAAAGGCAGAAATGCAGCATGGCATACCACCTTTGAAATGTACAAGAGCCTCAGCAGAGCCCCTTGTGCATTTCAAAGATTGAAACGCTTCAAAGATTGAGTCCCCCGCTGACTGCTGGCTCTATGCGGCACTTCCACTTTGAAATTCACAAAAGCCCCAGTGGTGACTCTTGAACATTTCAAAGGTGGAACACCGCCGCTGCTCCCTGCCTCTTCCCCCAGAGCTGGAGCGAACTGGCTCCTCCCAGCACCCCAGCCTCTGCTCTCGCCCCCAGCGGATTGATTAGATGACTAGTGTGTCAACTATCCGATAAGCTTTTGCTTATGTGATAGTCGACTGGTTGATTAGTTGCTTACTTCCCTATTTCAGAAGGTGGGTTCTCAACATTTTCTGAAAATCCAACCCCATTTACGGTGTCTCTGCTGTGCCCCCCAAAATTAAGACACCCCCAAATCATTAGCAACTTTTGAAAAATCAGTATATGTGTCTAACTTTCCCCATCCTCTTTGTCATTAGATTGTGAACATTTTCAACATTTATAGTTGGAAAGCACTTAGCACACAACAGCTGTTACTACAGATAAATATTAATTTCACTCCAAGTTTCAAACCTTTTTGGTATTGGGTTTGCCCTCTTGGAGTAGAGTTTCCTGTGCATGGAGAGTTGAGTCAACAATAATTAATAAAGAGAACACTATATTGAACATGAAAGTATTTGCACACGTTCCCTTTGTAAAGAACAAAATTTCTTTGTCAATGTAATGAATTACTTTTTTTTGCATATTTTTTAAAACATCAAGTAAAGTAGTACCTGAAGAGGGCAGTGAAGAGCTTAATAAAATGGCATCATTGTGATATTTCTCACATAGAATAATATTACACTAAACACATTAGGGATTAGTTCACTAGGAAATACATTTGGGCTGTGTCTACATTGGCAAGATTTAGCGCAAAAGCAGCTGCTTTTGCGCAAAATCTTGCGGCCTGTCTACACTGGCCACGAGTATTTGCACAAGAACACTGACGTTCTACTGTATGAAATCAGTGCTCCTTGCGCAAATACTCTGATGCTCCCGCTCATGGATAAGACCTCTTGCGCAAGTGTTCTTGCGCAAGAGGCTAGTGTAGACAGGTAACATCAATTTCTTGCGCAAGAAAGCCCGATGGCTAAAATGGCCATTGGAGCTTTCTTGAGCAAGAGAGCGTCTACACTGGCACGGATGCTTTTGCGCAAAAGCAAATCTTTTGCACAAAGACACATGCCAGTATAGACGCTCTCTTACTCAAATACCCTAACAGAAAAACTCTTGCGTTTAAAGTATTTGCGCTAAATCTTGCCAGTCTAGACGTAGCCTTGGACTTTTGTGTTTAAGAAGCAATGGAAGACTTCCCTGTTCCCACCACTGTCTTTCTACAGACTCTGTCTCAGAAGATTACTGGACATAATTTTCAAATGGCATTTATTGAATCTAGCTTTAAGAAAGCTCAATGTTGTCACCAGGTTTAATTGCTACTCCTTATGATAATCTACAGTTTGAAATTTTGTTATAAAGGGTAGCTGGAAAAGGGCAGAAGATTCACAATACAGTCATACACAGTGTGATACAATGACACTATCAAAGTCTTGGGTCTTTTTTAAATTAATCTACCTTAAATATGATAACACTTGCCTCTACTAAGTGTGTTCTTAAACTCATCTTGCTATGGTGCTTGATTCAAGGTGCAGTTGCTAGAAAAGTGAGTGTAAGAACAGCAACTCTTACTTACCTGGATGCATTGCACTAAGTACTGTACAAAAAGATAAGAAGATAGGATCTTCATCTTGAGGAAACTGTCGTCTAATTTCCCAGTTTACCATTTATTTTCTAGAGGACATGTTTCTACTTCTTAAAAATCTTTGACATAATTAGCAGCCATGTCAGCAGTCTTAGCCAAGGAGAGATTACAAGAGGGTCTCGCCATAAGGGCCCAAATGTACTGGTGTTTTCCCATGTAGGTGAGGACAAAATTGGGCCAGGTATGTCAAGACCAGGGAGTCTCAAACTTCCTTGCACTGCAGTCCCCTTCTAACAAAAAAAAGTATGGTATGAACCTAGTATGGGGACCAAAGCCTGAGCCTGCCCGGACCTAGCTCTTCCAGGCAGGCCCACCGATGGATGGGAGGCCAAAGTAGGCAGTTGTCTTGGAGGCTGGCAATTCAAAGGGGCCCGGGCTCCAGCCTCCACTGCTGAAGTAGCAGCTGTAGTGGCCAGAGCCCTGGGCCCTTAAAATCACTGCCAGAATGCTGCACCATATGCACCAGGCAATACTAAGGACTCGGGGGGAGGAGGCTGCACTGAGCTCCAGGCAGCACTGATGGTCCTTGGCTCCACCCCTTCTGGGAGCAGGGTGCTGGGCCCCTCTGACCTTGCCTGGGGACCCGTGCAGCCTGTCAGCTCTGCTGGCTCCAGGCAGGGGCTAAAGCCAACACCCAAGGACTTCAGCTCTGCGTCGGGAGGGGGGTCTGTAATCCTAGCCCTACCGCTGAGGACTGATGCCAAGTGGTAATCCCATTTAAAATGTGTTGCATTCCACTTTGGAGTCTCAACCTATAATTTGAGCCACTGCTCTAGATTTAGAAGCAAGGCAGAATGAGAGAACTGGCAATGCATACCTATTTATTGGATAAATTATAATTCAGTTTCCCTGGTGAGAAAGCCTATAGCTGTTGTTGAAGATGCTACTATTTTTCCATTAAATATTTATGAATATTTCCACTCTTTCATAAAGATTGTCTGAGCAGTAGCAGCTTTTGGTCAAGCCAAGCTGAGGCCTGGTCTACACTATAAAATTTGGTCAACATAAGCTGTCTTTATGTTAACCTAACAATGAATGCCTCTGAGCTACCAGGTCCCTTCTCCAGGCATAACCCCTTGTTACATCAGCTTAATTACTTCACTTCCACAAGAGGCATAGCACTTCACTGCATGTTGTTAGGTCAACATAAAAACAATGTAGCCTGGCTTTCGTTGACTTAACTGACCTCCAGGAGGTGTCCCACAATGCTCCACTGTGACTACTCTGATCAACATTTTCAATCTGCTGCAACACAGCAATGTACATAGGAAACATCCTTTCCCCATTAAAGGACCAGAAACTTTTAAATTTTCATTTCCTGTTTTTTCAGTGTGAAGGGATCGTTTGCCCAGCTAATCATGCTGGCTCCATGCTCTTAAATGTGTTCTAGCCTGTACTACATAGGTGGTGAATCTTCTTGGTCTATGGGGAGAATGGACACCAGAAAACGCAAGAAGAAAGTAAGGAAGACCACAAATAACACACAAATGAACAATTCTGAATGATATTAAGCACCTCAACATGAATCAGAAGAGTTGGAGAGAATGGCAAATATGGGTGAGGACACACTCCACAAACATAAGAAGTATAGTGTGGACACGCACTACCAACTTAATTATTGCAGCAACTGGATGTCAACTTAACTGAAGTTAATTTAAGTTAACTTAAATTTGTAAAGTAGACATGCCCTGAGAGAATGCACATCAAGGTGAATGAGGCTACCAATTTCTACTTAAGATCTGAAAAAAGCATGCTTGGAATTCAATTTGCAGTGCTTTATAGCTTTTCAATGTATTTTACCTTTTTCCCATCCTCAAATTAAGGTAATAGATTCCTCCTGAAGCAGGAGTCTAGGCTAGAATTCTACCTGTTAACATTAAACTAAAGACATTCAACTGTATCTGTATTAGTAGTAAATGGGAATTTCAATCAAGATAAACTAACTTAATTAAGCTAACTCAGTTGAAAGCACACTTTTTCATAGTCTAGACAAGATCATATTAGATTTTTTTGGCACATGCCAAGAGTGGAGGGTTTTTATGCAGTACTTATTGAGTTACAAACCAAACATTGCTTCATTGTTTCAGTTTCAAAAGTTATTTTTCCCCTTTCTCATAGCTCAAACAGCCAGAGAGTTTTAGCTCAGACTTTCCTTCATCATTCATCTCTGGGTTGAGATAATGCATGGAAAGTTTCAGCCTTAAATAATAAATTTGAGAAACCTGTGAAAACCAAAGGTTACATTGGAAGAAACCTTTACTATATCTTTTCCTACAGCTGTCAATCACACTTGTTCACCAATGTTTCAAGTTAAATTAAATGTTTTAAAAGATCCTCCATGTTTTAATGGAAAAAAAGCATTAGTGTACAATTCTGTAACCTTTCAACCAGCTAAATGCCATTTGAAATCAATGGGAGTTCACAGTACTAAGCCCAAAATGTATTGCTTTTGTACCCGCATATTGTTTACATTGTGATCTGTACACTGAGATTGAAATAAAGTCTAGGATTTCAGAAACAAACTAGCATATTTACCTGACATTGCTTGGCTCCTTAAGGAGGGACTGGGGAAGGTGCTAGGTAGGGGGAGAGGTGCAAGAGTCCATTTTTGGGGGGGTGGGGTGGAGGAGGGGACTCGTGTGTGTGTGTGTTTGTTTGTAGGAGAAGGGCAGGGGGAGGGGAACAAAGCCACCCCTCCAAGATTCAGACCAGGGCTGCTTGCTTTTTCCCTATCTGTCCCTCTCAGGCAGTGTGAGCAAAGTACACAACTCATCTGACCCTTGTGCTCCCCAGCCAGAGTGAGGAATGCAGAAAACTGCACTTTTCCCTTGATCCCTAACAAAGGGAAACAGCCAGCAATGTCCCTGTACAAATGGGGGGCAGCATCTCTGCCCTCTCTTTGGGCACCTGGGGAGTGGGAAGCTTTGGAGTGGGGCAATCCTGGATGTGGCCGGGAGGGGGGGGGGAAACACCCCCAGCGAATCCCTTTCACCTGCCTGGTGAATCTGTCTCTTTTCTGTATGGTTTTATGAGGAGCAATCCCATTCCAGGCACATCCCATTTCCCTGGCACAATCAAACCTTACCCTTGCTTTAAATTATGGTAAGAGGAAGCGCTATACCAGATTTGGTGGTGCTAGCTCTTACTGTTTAGGAATAGTTCATGAACAGACAGACAGACATGGACAGACAAACTCTCTCAAATATATAGTAAACTAGACAATGTATCTGGTGTTGCTTGGGTCCTTAACTCAATTTAATGTTGGGTTTTTTTTGGAAAATAAAATGAAAATGTGCATTTCTTCATTTAAATCATTGCTCTTGGGATGGGGGATGGGGGGTTCAGTATGCAGGCTGCCCTGGGAAAAGAGGATGATCCCAGCCCTCTCTCACTGCAGCAACTTGGGGCCTGGTGAGAAGCACCTCTCCATGGCTGTTGCAGCTCCAGCAAGCTCAGCTGAGACTTGACAAAGCCCTGGCTGGGTTGATTTGGTTGGGATTGGTCCTGCCTTGGGCAGGGAGCTGGACTTGATGACCTCCTGAGGTCTCTGCCAGCTCTATGATTCTAGAAGTGCATGTCCCCCAGCTGGGGCAGATCCAGGTTTATCTGCCCACTATGTTCCCCAGCCAGAGTGAGGAATGCAGCAAACTGCACTTTCCCCATACTCCCTGTTGAAGGGAAACAGCCAGCAATGTTCCTGTATGAATTGGGGAAGGGGACCTTCAGCCCTTCCACTCCCAAAGGGCACCTGGCAGGTGGGAGGCTGAAGGCTGGGGCACTCCCAGACAGGGGAGGAGGGCATGCCACCAGCCAGCCCCTATCACCTACCTGGTGATTCTTTTAAGCCAGTTCCTCACAGGCACTGGCTCACAGGCACTGGCTCCTGCTTCTGACCCCCTTGCTGCCGTGCTACACGCGGCACGAACTAGGTAGTTCGGACTAGGCTTCCTATTCCGAACTACCTGTACTACTCGTGGAACGTGGCATGGAGTCCGAACTAGCGGACATTTAAAAATGGCGGCGCCCGGCAACATACAAATGAAGCCCGGGAAATTCAAATCCCGGGCTTCATTTGCAACTCTGGTTGACTACATTACCACCCTAGTTCGAACTAGGGTGACAGTGTAGACATACCCATACAGATCTTCCCCTACAGAAGCAGCAAGGTGCGGGTGTGTGTGTGTGGAGGGGGGGGGGCGGGGCGTAGGGAGGTATGTAGTCAACAAAATTGACTGATAAGCCCGGGTTTATCAGTTAATTGTGGAGTCATCTACACGTTGACATCCCTAACCCTAATCCTAGCTTCAAGTTGCCTACACATAGACACTCCAACTCTAGGGCAGGGAGCCCTACCTATCAGCACCCTAATCCTAGGGTTGGGAGCCCTATCCATAGAAACCCTAACCCTAGAGCAGGGAGCCAGACCCATAGGAACCTTAACCCTGGGATTGGGAGCTCTACCCATGAGAAAACAATTCCTAGCACCAAGTGTCCTACCCACAAGAACCCTAATCCTGCCTCCAAGTGGCCTACTAATAGGAACCATAACCATAGGCTGTGGAGTCCAACTCATAGGCACCCTAACCCTTGGACAGGAAGCCTTATCTATACGGACCCTATCCCTAGCACAAACTGCCCTACCCATAGGAACCCTAACCCTAGCTCCAAGAGGCCCACTCATAGGAACCATATCTGTAGAGCAGGGAGCCCTACCCACAAGAACCCTAAGCTTACAGCTTGGAAACTTACCCATAGGAATCTTGATGATCGAGAGGGAAGCCCTACCCCTAGGAATCTTAACCCTAGGGTGGGGAGCTCTAACCATAAAGTCCCTAATCCTAGTGCATGGAGACCTGTCCATAGGTACCCTAAGCCTAGGGCAGGGAGCCCTACCCATATGAACCCTATACCTAGTATCAAGTGGTATACCCAATAGGAACCCTAATCCTAGCTCCAAGTGACCTACCTATAGGAACCCTAACCCTAGGGTGCAGAGCCCTGCCCATAGGATCCCTAAGCCTAGGGTGGGGAGTCAAAACCATAGGAAGCCTTACTCTAGGGTGAGGAGCCCTAACCTTAGGAAGCCTAACCTAGCTCCAAGTGGCCTACCCATAGGAACCTTAACCTTAGGGCGGGGAGTCCTATCCATAGGAACCCTAACCCTAGCTCCACAAGGCCACAGTTGCAGAGCATAGCTGTCCTCAGTTCCCTGACTCAGCTCCACCCTGGGAAACAACACTCATGCTACACAGACTTATTTGAGTAGCAGCAGGGTGTGAATGAATTAGCAGAGTGATTGGTTTAGCAGCTGATGAGTTCTGCTACCTCACATTGTAGCCTGAAACAGTGTCTCTGATGCATGACTAGTCTGTGCTCACTCCCATCCCCTCTAGATAACTCTGACAGGCCAGCAGCCAGCTAGCTAGAATTTACAAAACCATTTAACTGGAACTAGAGATTCATGTGTATGGATGGGAGTTATGTCTACATTAGGGTATGTCTACACTACCCCGCTAGTTTGAACTAGCGGGGTAATGTTTGCATACCGAACGTGCTAATGAAGCCCGGGATTTGAATTTCCCGGGCTTCATTAGCATAAAGCTGGCTCCGCCATTTTTAAAAGCCGGCTTGTTCGAACCCCGTGCCGCGCGGCTACACGCGGCACGGGGTTCGAACAAGCCGGCTTTTAAAAATGGCGGAGCTGGCTTTATGCTAATGAAGCCTGGGAAATTCAAATCCCGGGCTTCATTAGCACGTTCGGTATGCATACATTACCCCGCTAGTTCGAACTAGCGGGGTAGTGTAGACATACCCTTACAGAGTTATGTCTGTTGCATTTAGATAAATAGAACTAACAGAATCTAGTTTGACAGATAAGGCAATATGCTGTGTTTATTGTGACTGCAGAATTCATTTACTGTCACTAGTTATTAAAATTATCCACCACATATATACACATAGTTCTACAGATGGGATATAATTACCAGCCTCGGTTTCTCATGCTAATCCACTGAGGAGAGGAGCTGGGTTGTGTCAGTGTGCACTGATGCCCTGATCTGGAGGGTGATTGTAGAACTGTCTTTTGCACCCATCTTTTTATATGTTTTAATAGATCTTGTCCTGACCCACTGACCCAGGGCACTGTACGGCCATGAGTCATCACTTTGATCTTTTTCTTGATGGGGCTTTTGTCTCCCTCTTTCTTGGGTGGGTTCTTTTGTAGGGCTCACCTGCATTCTTCTTTGACCATCAAGGTGGTGCTGGCAGCTGGTCACCCAGACAGGCTGGCTTTGCGGACAGATCCCCTTACACCGCTCTCCCCCATTCACAGTTTTAAATGAGATTACAGAAACACACACCTAACTTTAAACAACTGAGGCCGAACAAAGATTACAATGGAGTTTCAGTTACAATATGGAATCATTTTAGGTATAATGTATTAATAGTTTAAAATGGGATTTCAGTTACAATATGCGGTCACTTTAGTTGAAATGTATTAAAAAAGAGTTATAATAATAGACAATTCTTAACAGGCTACAAACAAATTAATTCAAAAGTGGTCCACACTGTTTCATTTATAAAATCCCATTCATAGAAATTGGGCTGCAATTCATGAGATTACATAACATCACCTGGGTAGATATAATTCATTAAGAGCAATTTAATTTTTCTGCCGTACTTGTCAGCAACGCTATTGTTGGGGTAGCTGTGCCCGCTTAGTTCCAGAGGCTATGTCTAGACTACATCCCTTTCGAAAGAGGGATGTAAATTAGACATATTAAAATTGCAATGAAGCCAGGATTTGAATTTCCCATGCTTCATTTGCACAATCGCATCACAGCGTTTTTTTGAAAAATGCTATTTCGCAAGTGAAACTGAAATCCTGCACTCCATTCTTTGAGGAGCACAGGATCTTTCAAAAAAGGCTTTTCTTTTCGAAAGAACAGCGTCTAGACCACGGTTTCACTTTAGAAATAGCATTTTTTGAAAAAACAACATAATGCGATTATGCAAATGAAGCTTGGGAAATTCGAATCCTGGCTTCATTTGCAATTTTGATATGTCTAATTTACATCCCTCTTTCAAAAGAGGGATGTAGTTTAGACGTACTCCCAGAGTAGGAACATCACCACCACATGTGATGTTAGCTAGATCAACAGAATCTGTCTTACATCACTAGTCCTGTGCCTGCACTGGGGGTGTTGTCAGCATAGCCATATCATAGGGGGTGGTTTTTTCACTCCCCTGGTAGTCACAGATATGCTGATATAAGTTTTAGGTGTAGACCAAGCCTTGGGTTCAGTGTAACACTTGTGTTATACCTCAAGCTAAGCACACTGAACACAAACCCCATCATTAAAGCAGTTGAGTGACACTCTGCACAATTAGCTTCTAACCCTGCTTCTGCCACAATTCTTATGGAATACTGCACAAAAGATGTTCAACAAAATTTTTCCAGGTGGTAACTGCATTTTTTGTTTTCTGTGTATTTTACTTGAGACACATGGCATGATTGGCAGAAGTGCCGAGCTCTCACAACTGCACCTGAGTTCAGTGGGATATCTACTGTCTGAAAAATCAGGCCACAGATACCTCAAAAAGTGGCAAATTAGCCATTGGGTCAAAAGGGCCAGTACCCAGGGTCCCTGGCCAATTGGGGGACCCCAGAAAAATGGACACCCCTGCACCTTAATCCATTCCCACACCTGGAGCCCCTGCCAGGGACAGGGGAAAGTCCTCATACCCCAAACTCACTCCCAAGCAAGAGCACCAGGCAGGCAGTATAGGGGAAGACCCTACCCCTATTTCCCTGCAGAAGTGCCAGCCAGGTGGGGCTAACCCTGGTGCTCCAATCCCACTCCTCAAAAGAAGCACCAGGCGGGTGGGATAAGTCCTCACACCCCAATCCAGTCCCCTGGACGAGAGAGTGTGAGGGAGGAGGGGTGGGCAGGTGCGGGCAGGAAAGGGGACTGCAGGCAGCAGGAATGGGGTGGAGGCCTCACTTGGTCTGGCTCAAGGCTCCACAAAATCTTTATCCACCTCTGATCTCAAATTGGACACCCAAAATTAGCTGACATTTAATACATTTTATTTTAATCTATGTGTCTCTGTTCCCATATGTAAAATTAGGACAATAACACCACTTTGCCTCCCAGGGAGTTGTGAAGGGTCATTAATTTGTAAAGAACTAAGATACACAACAAGAACATCTTAGAAAAGCCCATGAGGAAATTAATAAATCTGTATTCAGTGCATGTTTTGGAAGGTATATAGTGAATGTGCAGCAGTACACTCTGAACAATGAGGATAAAAATAAATATTCAGTAGTTACTCATTCAGGCCATGTCTACACTAGGGGTGTGTCTAAACTACATGGCTCTGTCGACAGAGCCATGTAGATTAGTCAGGAAAGCAAAGGGAAATGAAGCCGCAATTTAAATAATCATGGCTTCATTTTAAAAATAATCGCGGTTTCACGAGGCATACAGGATCTGCTGACAAAGGATTCTGGGATCCGCAGATCCCTGTCTAGACTGCCGCGCTGAGCTGACAATCAGCTGATCTGCAAGCACGGTGGCCATTTTGATTTAAGTGAAGCCGTGATTATTTAAATCGCGGCTTCATTTCCCTTTGCTGAGTAAACTAATCTACATGGCTCCGTTGACGGAGCCATGTAATTTAGATGTACCCTAGGAAACTATTTTGAAATTACTAAATTTGACTTAATAACTCCCAATTTAACAAATTCTAACTAGCGTGTCCACACTACAGGGAAGCCTCGAAATTAGTCCAAGACAGGCTCCATTAATGTATATACAGTACCTCGGACTTAGAGCCCCAGGAAGCACTGGGGAGTAATTATTTCAAAATAGTGGCACTAGAGCAGCCACACTACTACTAATTTGAAATAACTATTTCAGGATTAGCATTTCTCCTGATAAAAACAGGAGTACAGATTTTGAATTCTGTTAACCATTATTTTGAAATAATGGACTTGGTAGTGTGGACGCTCCACTTATATATTCAACTGGGGGAGAGGGAGGGCGTATTCTGAAATAAAGTCCTAGTATAGGCAAAGATTCAGTGAGCACGAGTCATCTTGTGTGCTGCCTGAGGTTGGGTCCTGTGCGAAGAAAATAGTATGTGACCATGTGTGCTGAAGACATATCATAATATACATGCTAAAGGGGGCAAATTATAAGGTGGCACAGGCCACATTAATTCTGGCATTCCCTAATATCTGAGTGCATGACTTTGCAACTTTAACATTCTTTTAACATTAAAAACAACTTTAAAAAACAGAAAGTAGCTGTAATGTATAAATACAGTAAGGTGGAAATACTTAATGCAATAACCAGCACAAAATAATATATTATAAAGCACATTAGTAGGCAAGGTAAAAATTCTCAAAGGAAAACAGAAGAGCACATACTACACTGTCTGCATATTATAACTACAGATTATGGCTCAACCTTAGGAAAGACTATGACCAACTCTGCTGCCTGAGATCCATTTCAAAGCTATATATAGGCCTGCAACAACTATTGATTCAGTGGGCCAGTGGGGGGAAAAAACAAGTAGAGGAAAATTAGCCAGGAAATTCCTGTATCACATTATACCTTGAAGAACTGAAGGGCCATTCACCAAAATGGAAAGTTTGAGTCACAGTTATTAATGAGGGACTGTGAATTGTACGGATGAATGTTTAATTGAAGATTTAAAACATTAAGCTGTTGTACACAATTAAGGAGTGTGGGACCATTTATTAAATACATGAATTTAAAGCTTTATTTTTAAATCCTTAAAAACTAAAATCTTTTTTAACAGGAACTTGAGATGACACAGTGGTGATACTTACCCTAGCAACCAGGATGTTGTTGAAATTCTATTTTACAAACACGTAAATGTATGAGTCATTGTAAGTACAGTGGGTCTAATAATGAATGTGAATGTAGGGGCCAGGTTGCCCAGCAGAGTTTGCTATCTTAGTGAAGCAATGCAGACTTAGCTTTTATGGATTATAGGTTTTTAGATGGGTTAGACCAGGGATGGGCAATAATTTTTGATGGGGGACCACTCCAAGATTTTGGAAAGGGACACACTTTTCTATGGAGGAAGTGTGGGATTTGGGATGGAGGTTAGATACAGAAGGGAGATCGGGGTACGGGATTGGAGTACAGGAGAGAGTGTGGGGTCTGAGAAGGAGTTTGGGTAAGTAGAGAGTTGTGACCTGGAGGATTGGGGTGCAGGGTTTGGGAGGAAGTAGGGGTGAAGGATTGAATTTTGACCTGGGGGAGGGATGTTACACACGGTCTGGGAGGGAACTGGTACTTGGGGCAGGATGTGTGTGCAGAGGATTTGGGAGGTGACCTAGGGCAGGAGGAGGAGGTGACTAGGGGCAGGGAATTAGGACATAAATAGCATTTCCTGATTGTGAACCTCTTTCTAGAAGGACTCCACTTAGCTCTATAGTCAGGATTTGGTCCAAAGACATTATGCGGTGAATCCACTTTTAGTAGTTGTAAAGCAGTCTTGTCGTAGATCTTCCCGTATTGGCAGAATTATTTGGCTACAATTGCCATATACTATATCCAAGCGGGTGTAAATCCCCTTGGATTTAGAGTAATCAGCCCATTTAAAACCTCAGGCAGAGGAAGGGCTGATTGTTCTGGGAGGAGGGGGAAGATGGGAGAGAAATAGTGTGTGTGCACTTGTAGCTCCAGACAAGTGGGCTTACAGCGAGCAGGCCCTTGTGTAATGTAACAGCTGAGAGGCAGGCTTGAACCCTGGGAGGATCAGACTGGAGACATCTCAGGATGGGAGCTGGATAGAGCACTGTGAGGAGAACTTTGGAGCTGGACCCAGTATCACTATCACAGACAGGCCTTCTCAGAGGTCCAGAGAGGCCTGGGCCACTTCCAGCTTCTGAGGCCCCTAGCCATAATAAATGATGACACATGAAAACACAGTAAGGCACCCAAAAAAGTGTGTGACATAATTTGATTGTTTTTATTTAACAAATGTTTTTCTAGCCTTTCTCACATCTCTTATTTGCTAAAAAATTGCAGCTCTACGTGGAGACCATATGTCATCTCTTGGTAAGATAAAGATGCAGATAAAAACGAGCTGCACAACTTATCAAATGCCAAAAAATTAACAGGTGTCTAAATATTAAGCCCCCTTTGAGCGTGAGACCCAGGTCAAATGGCTTTCCTACCCCCATCTGCCCCTGTGATTGGCCCAGGTCACACAGAGCTGTCTGGGACTGTGAATACTGAGCCTGGTGACCTTGCATTGGAAATAAAGTAGAAGGTTGTAGCTAGGTAAATGGGGAGATTGTCTCTCTGTGTGGGTTTACAGAGCGCAGCAGAAGAGGGCACCAGAAGTGTGTGTTGAGGAAAGTTCAGTAGCGCCAAAGACAATCAGAAGCACCCAAGACTCTCTGCCAGACAGGAATTCAGCCCAGGATTCCTGAACTCTGAGTCTAGAAAGATGCAGTGTTTATTGTGTATCCTGTTATATTGTGGTACCACAGTGCCTATGGGTTCTCGTGTTGGATGCAATCCTGTTTTACTGTTCCCCCATCATCTCCCTCTGTTGGTTTGGCCATTTTCGCCTACAAAACACACTCTCTCTAGGCCACAAGGGTGCTGTACTTACATAGGAGTAGAACAGGACAGGGAATCTGTGTAACACAAGTTCTAAAGTGCTCTGTCACCAGACATCAATCTCAATACACTTAAAACACATCTAAAGCTCCTGTTTGACCTTGGGTATGCTGATGTGTACCCTGCATCTTATAAAACTGGATGGTCTATAGGACTTGTACAGTCTCCAATGCATACTGCTCCACAGTTCATCACAAACCGTTTGAACAATTAATTGAGATCAGAATTAAGCCTCAGTTTAGCATTCAGTTTCCCTGTAGCCAAGATCCTGTAATGACACTTCTATATGATGCCAGAGAACATTGCCACTGCATTGCAAGATTGGATCAACTAGTCTTTTTCTTCTCAGTAGCACTCAGAATATATAATAATATATTTTAAAGGAATAAAACAACATGGTTTAGAATTGTTGATTCATTCAAGAGACAAAGGCTATTTTTGCAATGAATTGTTTGTTTTACAAAATTCCTCAATGGAAGTACACAATGCCTCTTGAAGAGACTAGGTTAGAAGGAAGGAGCATTGATCTGTCCTAGACTGGCATTCCTACCAAAAGTACTGTCACAGATTTACTCTGTTTTCCTTATAGTTCCAAGATTCCACACTTTGCCACACTCTAGCTATTGCTAGGGTAGCAATCATACTTGTGAAGAAGGAGCATTGCTCAATCCCAGCTCAGCAAAACCAGGCTGGTAGTAAGTTTAGTATATGATTGCTCGCTGCTGTACTATGTGAAGGACACATCTTACACCCAAAAGATCTTTAAAGATTGAGAAGCAGGTGCCAGTCCTACAGTCCAGTGGGGAAACAGGGATGAGCTAACTAGAAACTCCTCAATATTGAGGAGTCCCAGAATAGAGTAAGGAGGAAAATGAGACCTTGTGAATGCACCTCATGTAAACATATGGAGTCCCAACGCTTTTGGGAGGAAGTGGATGGCTTATCAACATAACATTTATCAGAGCTTTTAAAGAAGATAAGCTGAGGTTGATGAACTCAGTGAACGCAGGCCAGAGTCAAAGCCCATAGTGATTTTTTCTCATATTCTACACATTCAGAGGTTCCATATCATCAGGATCCATCAGAGAGAACATATGTCCCCTATGGCTGAATTGAGAGAAGCTTGCATGGCTCCCCGAACTAGGGTTGCCAGGTGTCCGGTATTAAACCGGACAACCTGGAATTTGCACCTTCCGTCTGGTAAAAAATTCAGAAAATACTGGACACCGAAAATGTCCAGTATTTTCAGTTTTTCCCAAAGCCCAGCTCGAGCACACGATGGAAGGCCGTTTGGGACATGTGCTGTAGCTTGTGCTGGCTGGGGCAGAGGGAGGGGGGAGCAGCCCGGGAATTAAAGGAACCATGGCTGCATTTTGGTCCCCTTTTTTTATTTTATTGTTTGCTCAAAAGAATTTTTTCCCAGCCTTTTTTTTGGGTTCAGTATTTTTTTTGAAACCATGTGGCAATCCTACCCTGAACACTTGTGAAGCCTTGATTTATGGCTGTTCCAGCTAAAGGTAGGATTCTATTATTGGGGGTGAGGGAAAACGCAGCGCTAAAAGGCATCTTTGAGTGACAGTGTGAATGAAAACCTGTCACTTCTCCTGGAGTAATAGAGCAAAGGATGCAGTGCATTCACATTATCTCTTATCAAAGAGCACGTACACTGCTTTATTTACAGTGAGGCACAGAGTAAGCCAGGCTTTTTTTAGCACTGCATTAAAGTACAGCGCCTGCTGGTATCAGTACTAGCAGCAAGCGACATCAAAACGACAGTGTTCGTGAATGTGCTTACAGCTCCCAGTTATGACTAACATAATAAATAAAGAGCAACAACATTAACTCTTTAGGATCCTGGCATGTTCTAAATATCCAGATAAAAGTTGGCCTAGGAAGACATGGGGGTGTAAGGAGGAGATAACACATAGCTAAACCCGGTGTAAACACTAATTTATTGGACAATTTTTACCTGTTTCTCTTTACAAATGGTCTAAAAACATGATTCTCCAGTTTATGCTATTATTCACAAACTTTAGCAAATAGTATTTGGTCTGCAGACAGCCACAAGCGATTAATTATCAATTACTAGATTTTCAAATTGTCATTGTATTTCTTATTTAACTTTAAGGTGTTGGTTCTATTGAGGAAGTTCCTTGGCCTATATTACACAGTACAGCAGGCCAGATGATTACAATGGCCCATACTGGTCTTGGAATTTATTAATAGGTGTCTTACATAACTGACCAATAGCCAAATTTTGCACTGAATATTTATTATTTATATCTATTTATATCAGTATCATCTTTTGGCCACAATCAAGAAGAGGCTGCCTTTGGTAAGTGTTATATATACACACAGGCTACGTCTAGACTGGCATGATTTTCCAGAAATGCTTTTAACGGAAAAGTTTTCCGTTAAAAGCATTTTCGGAACAGAGTGTCTGGATTGGCACGGACGCTTTTCCGCAAAAGCACTTTTTGCGGAAAAGCATCCGTGGCCAATCTAGACGCGCTTTTGCGCAAAAAATCCCTTATTGCCATTTTCACGATCTGGGCTTTTTTGCCGAAAACAAATCTCAGCTGTCTACACTGGCCCTTTTGTGCAAAAGTTTTGCGCAAAAGGGACTTTTGCCCGAATGGGAGCAGCATAGTATTTCAGTGGGTCTGGCCCACGAAAGCTCATCATCTAATAAACCATCTTGTTAGTCTTTAAAGTGCTACATTGTCCTGCATTTTGCAAAAAGCACTGATTTCCGCAATAAGTCAGTGTTTTTGCGGAAATTCAAGCGGCCAGTGTAGACAGCTGGCAAGTTTTCCGGAAAAGCGTCTGATTTTCCAGAAAAACTGGCCAGTCTAGACACAGCCACACTGTATAAGACAGACTCTGTCATAACAAAAAAGACAAATGATGGAAAGGGAAACAGAGGTGAAGCATTTTGTCTAAGGTGACATAAATCAGCAGTGAAGGAGGAACCAAACCCAGTTCTACTGAGTCCCAACTAACACAATGCCCTCTTCTCAGGCATCACTCAGTCCTTGGGGCAGGATTTATATACAGTACACCAACTGGGAAGGAGAGCGCCAGGCAATCAATGTTTGTAGAAAGTGGGGGAGGAGGTGATGGGTGTGGTATCACCCCTAAGGAATGCAGCTCACATTGAAGCAAGTTCTTCCCTTAGGAGCTGAGTTAGTGCATTTCCTCAAGGAAGTAACACAAGAAAATAACTTGTTGCAGCCTGGGCTTTTTCTTTCCAGGGGCCTCAGCCACCTTCACCCAAACCAAATCAATGTAACTGCCTTGATTGGAAGTACAACCAAAGGCTTGAAGAATTAGCTTTCTCATTTTGCAGGGCATAAAAAGCTCAGAGAATTGAACAAAAAATGCCTCAGAGGGAACAGACAATGTTATTCACTGAAGAGCATGACTTTCCTCCTAAGTCTGAGCTCCCCTTTGTGACCTCTTCCTTGCATACCCACTAGTTGGAGCTGATAGGTCACCAAGCCAAACTACACATATTCCATACCCCTTAACCATTTTCCTGCCAACTCCAAATGCTGCAGAGTAGATAGGAAAATAGGATTGTTTTGTGGCCAACAAGACGGAAAGTAGTGGTAGAGCCCAAACATCCAGAGCCCTCATGCAACCCAGAGGCAGTGTTGCCAAATCTCATGATTTTATCAATAATCTTGCAATTTGACATTTTCCTTAAAGTTTCAACTGCTGGAGTCATGTTATTTCATGAGACTCTCATCTTCATTTTTTAAGATAACATGTTTGTAGCTCTCATGGTGATGAAGAAAAACTTGAAAATATGACCTGCATGTATGCCACAGGCTCAAAAACCAGAAGGCAAATAAAAAAATCCCAAAATGCTTGATTTTTTGTAAGGGGTGGAGGTTGGCAATACTGTCTACTCCAGCACCAGACAGATAGGGTATCACTTTCCCCCTCTCTCCTTCAGTTTTAATGCTCCCTCATAGATGATGGGCTATATAGCATTGTTTTTATTCTGGTTGCTAGAGAAGTGTCATAGCCATCAATGTTTGTCAAAAAGAGAAAGGAAAATGGAGGTCTGCCCTATTGCTCAATCAGAGTGATTAGCCATTCAAGAAAAGTACAGCTCTCATGCTTTAAACATTAAAAAAGAGTGTGATGCTGGCTACCAAGTAGGGCAGGAGCACACTTGAGCGGTGTGCATGGTATATGCAAGTACAGAACTAGCAGGAAGTACTTTAAATAAAAGCATAGAGGAAGAATGGTCCATGATGGGGGTACTAGTCTCAGACTTGAGAAACCTGGGTTCAGTTCTCTGTTCTTTTACAGACGTCCTGTATGACAGTGGGTGTGTCACTTACTCTCTCCGCCTGTTCCTCTGAAAATGGAATACAAGTATTTCCCCACCTCATGTGGGTTGTGAAAGTAAAACAAATGCCATAGATAAAAAATAAAACTGATGGTGATTTAATGAGATTACTGAATCAACAGCTGCATGTCCTAATATAATGTGAAACTGTTTAAAGAAGAGTGAGATTATTAAAATGGTAAAGACTTGTTTCAAGTACTGCAAAAGCTCAGTGCTTCAAGAGTGAAAAAAATAATGAAAAGAACGTGCTTTTTCTGGTTTGCCAGGTACACATCACTCACTGATTACAGAGCACTTTATGATGGGTTCAATTGTGGGGGAGAGAGCGAGAGATGAGTAATCGGACTGAAAAAGGAAGATACGTGCTTTTGATGGCAGAAAAGATAGAATATAGAAAGTACTAGGCGGTAGTGCCCCCTGCTCGATACACTCGCTAACCCCCCTGTCTCTGGGGGTAGGCAGGCCCAGCTCTCCCCCCAGGCACCAAGGAGGGCCGGGCTGCATCAGCCCCAGCCTCTCGTGTCCTCCCCCACCCCCCGCAGGCTGGGGAGAAGAGAGATGGTGGCCGTGCCATCCCTAGTCTCTTTGTTCCCCACCCCAGCCTCTCGACCCTGACTGACCCACCTTCCTCTCTGGTTGCAGCCCCAGTCTCTCGGACCCCCTCCAGCCTCTAGAGGAGAGCCGGGCCGAGCCAGGGGACAGCGGAGGAAGCAGCAGCATCTCCTCTCTGTGCTCTAGGCCATAGACGCTCCAGGATGCAGTGGGGAACTGCTACCTCCACCTGGCCCGCACTCAGGCCACTGACTGCCTGGTGCTCCAGCCTCGAACCTCCCTCCCCCTACAAGATTACAGCTTCAGCACCAGCTTCCTGTGGGGGTGTGTCTACACTACGGTGCTATTTCGAATTAACTTAATTCAAAATAGTTAATTCGAATTAAGCTAATTCGAAATAATGCATCTATACACAAACACTATTTCAAAATAGCACATCTACATAGAGTGGACCCTGAACCGAAGTTAAGGCTGGCCGGAACCAGTGATGGCAGGGCATCAGGTTAGGACTTAGTGTGTGGGGCTGCTGCCTGAGGCTAACTGAGCTCCATGCTTAAAGGGACCCTACCCCCACCCCAGACAGACAGTTCTCAGGGTTCCCCACTTGCTTGCCTACCTCGATAAGGGACAGCAAAGCAGTCCTGTCTTGGAGTACCCTGAGTGCCCACACTCGGGACACCATAGCACTCGGCCACATGGAGCCAGAGCTACCTCTGGGCATACCGGTGCATCTCGTGGGGTCGTTGCCATCAGCCCGGCTAGACTTGCTGCAGGCTGCCATCTGGGGGGGAGGTTCATCGGGGGGCTGTCAGGATCCAGGAGGCCCTGAGGGAGAGCGTCCACCCTGAGGAGCCCTCAGAGCCTCCCCAGTCCTCCCCCTCAGGGGCTCATGCCCCATTCGTCCCTTGCGTCCTTCCACTTACCCCTCCCTAGCCCCCCTTCCTGATGTCAAATAAAAGACACGTGTCTTCAAAAATAGAAATTGGGTTTATTGAACAAAACGGGGGGGGGGAGGATGAACCTCTGGGGAGACTGGGAAAAGGAGGTGGGAGAGGGGAAGAGAGAGGGTGGGAGAGGGGAGTGGGAAACCTGGGAGGAGGGAGCTGGAAGGGGGAAGCAAGGGAAAGAAGGAGGAGGGAAAGCTCAGGCCTCAGGGTTGGGGGTCTTGCCGGACCATCTTGAGTTTCATGCCAACCTGCTCCTGGGTTCGCATGTGGCCTTTGGTGGCCAGGCTGGCAGCTATCCTGACATAGACGGCTGCATTCCTCCGTCTAGTGCGGAGATCATGGATGTTGGGGGCATCCCCCCCAAACCTGAATAAGGTCCATGATCTCCACCCTGGACCAGGAAGGCGCCCACCTTCTCCAGCCCCTGTCAGGCTCCTGGGAGCTGGCAGACTGCTCCTGGGGAGTGGAGAGCTGGCTGTCAGTGGCTTGCTGGCTCATGTTTTGGGGCCACTGGGTCAGAGGCCCCAGTGGCCACTGCTGGCTGTGGGCTGGCAGGCTTGGAGCTGGCACAGGCACTGTGGCCAGGGTCTACCCCTTTAATGGCTCCGGGGCTGGGGGAGAGGAGAGTAAGTTTACCTGGTTGTGCTCAGCGTGTCCACCGGGGTTCCCTGGGAAGGGCTAGGGGCCCCCTATTTCGAATTTGGGGTATGTCTACACTAGAAAGTTAGTTCGAACTAACGGACGTTAGTTCGAACTAACTTTCCTATGCGCTACACTAGCGCTTCGCTAGTTCGAATTTGAATCGAACTAGCGGAGCGCTTAGTTCGAACTAGGTAAACCTCATTTTACGAGGACTAACGCCTAGTTCGAAATAGCTAGTTCGAACTAAGGGCTGTGTAGCCCTTTAGTTCGAACTAGTGGGAGGCTAGCCCTCCCCAGGTTTCCCTGGTGGCCACTCTGGCCAACACCAGGGAAACTCTATGCCCCCCTCCCGGCCCCGGACCCCTTAAAGGGGCACGGGCTGGCTACGGTGCCCGTGCCAGGTGCAAGCCTGCCAGCACCCAGCTAGCAGACCCTGCACCTGGCACGGCACAGAGCCACCCACCCGATGCCCCCCAGCCCACCCCCTCTTGCCGGGACCAGGCTGGCGGCTCCCGGGAGCTTGCCCTGGACCGCAAGAGGCGGGCACCTTCCTGGGCTAGTGCGGACATCGTGGACCTCGTCCACGATCTCCGCACTAGGCACAGGAAAGTGGCCGTCTAGGGCAGGAGAGCTGCCAGCCTGGCCACCCAGGACCAGGTGTGCATGAAAATCAAGGGGGTCCACTGAGACCCCCGACACTGAGCCCTGAGCTTACAATGGCCGTCCTGGGTCAGACCAAAGGTCCATCTAGCCCAGTAGCCTGTCTGCCCACAGCGGCCAACCCTAGGGACCCTGGAGGGGATGGACCGAAGACAATGACCAAGCCATTTGTCTCGTGCCATCCCTCTCCAGCCTTCCACAAACTTTGGGCAGGGACACCACTCCTACCCTCTGGCTAATAGGACTCCATGGACCCAACCTCCATGACTTGATCTCACTTCCCTTTAAACTCTGTTCTAGTTGTAGCCTTCACAGCCTCCTGCAGCAAGGAGTTCCACAGGTTAACTATTTGCTTTGTCAAGAAGAACAACTTTCTCTTACTAGTTTCAAGCCTGCTACCCATTCCTTTCCTTTGGTGTCCTCTAGTCCTTCTTTATGGGAACTCAGGAAGAACTTTTCTGAATGCACCCTCTCCACCCAACCCCTGCTTTTAGAGACCTCTATCCTGTCCCCCCTCCGTCTCCTCTTTTCTAAGCTGAACAGTCCCAGTCTCTGTAGCCTCTCTTCATCTGGGACCTGTTCCCAACCCCTGATCATGTTAGTTGCCCTCCCCTCTCCCAGCCTTTCTCTTCCCCTCTCCCACCTCCTTTTCCCAGTCTCCCCCAGTTTTGTTCAATAAAGACAGAGTCAATGTTGGAAGAAACGTTATCTTTATTTTGTACATCAATAAGAAGGGGGGCTAGGGAAGGGCAAGTGGAAGGAGGTGAGGGAGGAATGGGGTACGAGCCCCCGATGGGGAGGACTGGGCTGGCTCTGCGGGCTTCTGGGGGTGGAAGCTCTCCTGCAGCCCCCCAATTACTCCCTCTCCCCAGATGGCAGCCTGCGGCAAGTGCAGCCGGGCTGATGGCCGAGTGGTGTGATGTGCCCAGTGTGGGCACTCAGGGCACTCCAAGCCAGAACTTCTTTGCAAGCGGGGCACCCCTTAGAACTGTGTGTCCGGGGTGGGGGTCGGGACCCTTTAAGCGCAGCCCTCGGCTAGCCTGAGACAGTATCTCCATGCTCTAAGTCCTCCTTTTATGCCCTGCCGGCACTGCTTCCGGCCATCATTAAGCCCTGTTCAGAGTCCACTCAATGTGGACTTACTAGTTCGAACTAGCAAAACGCTAGTTCGAACTAGTTTTTAGTTCTAGATGCGTTAGTTCGAACTAGCTTAGTTCGAATTAACTAATTCGAACTAAGTTAGTTCGAACTAGCGCTGTAGTGTAGACGTACCCTAAGAGTCTACACCACTTAATTCGAAATAGCTATTTCAAATTTGGCATTACTCCTCGTAGAATGAGGTTTACCAAATTTGAGTTAAGGGCGCTGCTATTTTGAATTAAATTAAATTCGAAATAGCGGTTTGCATGTATAGACACTATTAAAGTTAATTCGAAATAACGGCTGTTATTTCAAGTTAACTTTGCAGTGTAGTCATACCCTGAGGAAGGAGAGAGAGGAGGAACCCTCAAGGCTCCACACCAGATTCAACTTGCAGGGACAAGTGCGTGCTGCTTTGGGGAGGGGACCTCCATGGTCCACAGCCCACACCCCTCCTTCCATCCCTACCCCCACCTCTATCCTCCATTCCTACACACACCCATTCTCCCTAACTCCTCCCCCTTTCCACACCACACTGCCATCCCCTGCCTCCATTCCTATATCCTCCTCACCCCCACCATTCCCCTTTACTGTACCACCCATCCCCGCATACACCCTATCCCCCTTCCTCCCTCTCTATGCACACCCTGCCCTCTCCCACAAATGGGCAACCTAACCAGCAAGGAAACAGCATCAGTGGGTTGGCAGCTGCTCTCAACATTGCTGGTCCACCCCTTTGTAATGCCTTAAGGGGTGGCAGTGAGGAAAATTAGCCCCCCCCCCCGATTTGAACTGCTCAGAGTCCATGGGGGGAGTGGTGTGTGTGTGTGTATAGGGGGGGTGACAGGTCGCGAGCAACCCACACGCTAGCGCGCGGGGAGGGGCAGGAGGAAGCCACGGTCCTGGCGGAGGTGCCTGGATGCTGCGGTCTTGCCGGGAGTGGGTGGCGGCGGCAGAGCTTTCCCGCGCGCCTGTGCAGACGAGTGGCAGCTGGCCCTGCCCCCTGCGTGTGTCCACGGGGGGCAGAGGTGAGGATCGACGGGCGGGAAGAGGCGAGGGAGCCCGCCACGTCCTGAGAGGGGTGGGGCCCCGAAGGGATCAGACGCCGAGTGGAGATGTCCACAGAGCCGGACGACAGAATCACGGTAGGCCCCGGGGACCTCCCAGGAACACACTGAGGGGAGGAAGCAGCCCGGGGCAGGGTCCTTCTGGCGCCCATGGACAGACGTGTTTAGGGAACGCATCTCACGTCTGTCGTGCAGGGGACGAGTGGACCCCTGCACTTAGGGCCCCAGGCTGGGACCCGGAGGAGAAGGTGGGCCCAGGTCCCCCTCCCCCTCCCCACACCGCTTCGGGAGTTGGTGCCACCCTGACCCTGCGAGAGAGAATCTATCCATCGGGACAGAACATAAAGGCCCCTACTGAAGGGGGCAGCACCTGGGTTCGCGGATCCCCTGGACTCATTGGAGCGGGGTGATTGCTTCTGATGGTGCTGGCCTGGGCCCGGACCCGCTAACCAGAGCCGCAGAGTTGGGCGACAGGGTTCGCCGAACCACCCTGCCAGCCGGTAGAGGGCAATCGCACCCCCAAACTCATCCACAGGGGGGTTAACCACCTGCCCATGTGGCACACAGCTAGCTCAGGAGGAGAATAAGACCTGAGTGCAAGGGGGAGGGGTTAACCCCTGGCCCATGTGGAGCAGAGCCAGGAGAGGGTTGTGTGTGTGTGTGTGGGGGGGGGGAGAAGGACGGGGGTTAGGGACGCAGAGTGACTCATGATGTTACTCTGTCGGGTCACAGGAAAAGTTTTTTTAAATATATAGACAGATATTTTGTAATTTACACATATAATACAGGCATGACTGTGACAAACAGCAAAAGAGTGAAATATAATTTAAGAATCTGGAGCAACCTCTTGAATTCTGCCTCCCTCACTGTTTCCAAAAAAACACAGGGTACATCTACACTACAGGACAAAGTCGAAATAAGCTACACAACTTCAGTTACTTCAGTTAATTGTGTAGCTGAAATTGAAGTAGCTTAACTTGACTTTTGGTGCTGTCTACACTGCAGGAAGTTGAAGGAAGAACACTCTTCCTTCGACTTCCCTTACTCCTCGTGAAATCAAGGTTACCGGCATTGACAGGAGTGGCCCTCACACTTCGAATTAGCTGTTTTAACCAGACTGCTAATTCAAACCCTGGAAGACTGACAGAGGCAGCTTCGATCTTCCTCTGTAGTGTAGACATACCCACAGGTATTAAAGTGCATACTGGGGAGAAGAGTGTAAGGAGTAGTGATGGGAGTTTGAAATGTTTACACTTACACTATTTATCTATTTGATGTGTGGGTAAGAGTAAAATACAGTTACTAAGGACACCTGAGAACTATGCATAACTGCCTAACTCTAACAACCTCTTCCTCTCAGCTCTGTGTGAAACCTCTTCCTCTCAGCTCTGTGTGATTTCATAAATGACCATTGCAATATGTACATAGCTACAAGAAGACAACTTCCCACTGCAACATCTGTAAGAGTATGTCTACACTACAGCGTTATTTCGAAATATCTTATTTCGAAATAGTTATTTCAAAATAGCTTATTTCTAAATAACATGCCTACACACAAAATGCATTTTGAAATAGCATTTTGCTATTTCAAAATAGCGCGTCCACACTGAGTGGACTCTGAATCACATTTAAGGCTGGCCGGAATCAGTTCCGGCAGGGCACCAGGTCAGACTTACTGTGTAGGGCTGCTGCCTGAGGCTATCTGGGCTCCGTGCTTAAAGGGACCCTACCCCCACCCCAGACAGACAGTTCTCAGGGTTCCCCACTTGCTTGCCTACCTCGATAAGGGACAGCATAGCAGTCCTGTCTTGGAGTGCCCTGAGTGCCCACACTCGGGACACCATAGCACTTGGCCACATGGAGCCAGAGCTACCCCTGGGCACTCTGGTGCTTCTCTTGGACACATTGCTGTGAGCCTGGCTGCACTTTCTGCAGGCTGCCATCTGGGAGGTCCATCGGGGGGCTGTCAGTATCCAGGAAGCCCTGCGGGAGAGCTTCCACACTGAGGAGCACTAAGAGCCTCCCTGATCTGCCCCACTGGGGGCTTGTGCCTCATTTCTCCCTCGCGTCCTTCAACTTACCCCTCCCTAGCCCCCCTTCCTGATGTCAAATAAAATACACCTATTTTCATGAACACAAACTCTCTTTATTTAAGAAAACTGGGGGGGGAGGGAAAGAAACTCTGGTGAGACTGGGGAAAGGAGACGGGAGGGGGAGAAAAGAGGATGGGAGAAGGGAGGGGGAAACCTGGGAGGAAGGAGCTGGAAGGGGGAAGAAAGGGGAAGAAGGGAGAGGGAAAGCTCAGGTCTCAGGGTTGTGGGTCTCGCCGGACCAACTTGATTGTCATGCAAACCTGCTCCTGGGTTCACATGTGGCCTTTGGTGGCCAGGCTGGCAGTTATCCTGCCATAGACGGCCACGTTCCTACGTCTACTGCGGAGATCACGGACACTGGGGGCATCCCCCCCAAACCTGAATAAGGTCCATGATCTCCACCCTGGACCAGGAAGGCGCCCGCCTTCTCTGGGCCCTGTCAGGTTCCTGGGAGCTGGCAGAGTGCTCTTGGTGAGTGGTGGAGGGCTGGCTGGCAGTAGCTCGCTGGCTCATGTTTTGGGGCCACTGGGTCAGAGGCAGAGACTGCTGGCTCTGGGCTGGCAGGCTTGGAGCTGGCACAGGCACTGAAGCCAGAATCTACCACTTTAAGGGCTCCAGGGAGGGGGAAGGGAGAGAAGTGTTCTTGGTTGAGCCTGGAGTGGCCACCAGGGCATCCTAGGAAGGCTGGACGCCCCCTAATTCAAAATGTCTACACAGCACTTATTTCGAAACAGCTATTTCGAATTTGGTGCTATTCCTCGTAGAATGAGGTTTACCAAATTCGAAATAAGCGGTTTGGCTGTGTAGACACTAGGAAAGTTATTTCGAAATAAGAGCTGTTATTTTGAAATAACTTTTCTGTGTAGACATACCCAAAGAGAATAAATTGGCACTTGACTATCTAAGCATTAATACCATAGGGTATGTCTACACTACAAAGTTAATTCAAACTAACAGACGTTAGTTCGAATTAACTTTGATAGGCGCTACACTAGCGTTCCGCTAGTTCGAACTTTGACACCCTGTACCTGTCTGTTCAGCCAGCCCTTCTGCTTACATCTTTCAATGCTCACCCCGCCTAGGAGATGCCTCACCGTTGTGGAGTGTGTTCCCAGTGGAGGCCATGTTCAAAGGATCCCACCCACAGGCTGCATGTTGAGTCCCACATAAACCCAAACCACACCATGGGCCGCAAACAAACGGGCTGTGGGCCATGTGCAGCCTGTGGGCCGCGTGTTGAGTAGCCCTGCTCCTAAAGTGACCGCATGGACAGTACTTTGAAGCTGTGGCTCTGGCCAGAGCTTGGGGTCTGAATCCTAGGAAGGGGTAAGCTTCAGTGCCTGAGCACCCATACTTGTCACATCTTCAAAGCAATGTCCACAGCTATGTTTGGAGGACTAGTGTGAGTCCTTTTGGCACTAGTGTCTCCAACCAGACTGGGAGGCTCACTCATAGGGGCTTCAATATGCTGTGTAGATGTAGCCTTAGGTCCCAGGCTAGGGCTTTATCCAATGGGACATGTTGCCACACTAGAAAAGCTTTCGTATTCCTGAAAAACATTCATGAACCCTCCAGTGGACATACATAAATGGATAACCCCAGCAGCCCCTCAGTTGAACTCAGGTCTGTAGTTGTAGAATGTAATTGTCTTTGCCTGAATATTTGTCTGCACCTCCATTGCAAAAAAAATCATTTACCACTCACATTATTTGTCTTTGCAAAGTACTCAGGTGTACTATGTGTGATGAGTTTTCCAAATAGTTTCACAGGATAAAATATTATTTCTCTCACTTTCCAAGGTCTATACATACACACACATTTTCAAATTCCACAAGTGGAACACCGCTGTTCTCTGAGGGGGCATTTTTCAAGTGAAAACAATAAACACTTTCAATTAACATATAAGGCTGTTTGCCAAGTGGCATTGCCTCCCTCCTTGCTGAAGGTTATGAGAAAATACTTGTTTAAACTGTAAAACAAATAACTTGATTACCCAGTCCTTGGGTACATAGGATTTATCACAGGATAAATGGGGAAACCTTTGTAGGAGTCACTTAAAATATTGGAATGACAAAATCGTGGTTCCTTTTACACTGCTATGACACTGGAGCAACCATATTGATTTCAGTTAGGTTACTCTGTATTTACCCAGAAGTCATTGAGGGCACAATTTGACCCAATATATGAGGCACTCAGATATTATGGCAGCTATGCAAAATCCTTCCGTCATCAATCAGGAAGGCAAGAATATCTTAGTGCATTTTTATTGAAATTTTGTAATGGTATTAATGTGGTGATAAGTATGGGTATGTCTACACTACAGCACTAATTCGAACTAACTAGCCCCACTGCACCACCACCCAGGAACCACCTGAGGTAAGCAGTGTCCAGCTGGGGCCAGCTCTGAACCCCTGCCCCAGTCGTGAACACCCCCCCTCCACCACACCCTCTACCCCAGCCCTGAGCCTCCTGAACCCAAACTCCCTCCCAAAGCCTGAATCCTGAACCTCCTCCTGCACCCCAACTCCCTGCCCCAGGCTCAGCTCAGAGCCCCTCTCACACTTCAAATCCCTTAGCCCAAGACCAGAGCCTGTGCCCCAACCCTCTGCCCCTGCCTTGTGAAAGGGAGGGAAGATAGGGAACAGAAGGAGGACGGAGTGAGCAGAGGCGGGGCCTCAGAGAAGGGACATGAAAGAGGTGGGGCAAGGACATTTGGGTTTGAGGCAGATTTCACATAGCACTTACATTAAAAAAGTGATCTTGTGCTTAAAAAGGTTGGGGACCACTGTTCTACAGGTTCCAAAACTCTGTGTAGACATACCCTCAGAGACCCTAATTCTCTTTTCAGTTCTGCCACTGACCTCCTGGGTGATGCTGGGTGGTTCTCCCTGGGCTTGTTTCCTTTCCAAGCCTTTATCGTTATGGATGACAAGCTTGTGATGGCAGGGATGGTCTAAGTTCATACAATGCCTAGCACAATAGAGCCCTGATCTCTGTTGAAGCCTCTATATCAGGGCTACTCAACACAAGGCCCATGACCTGTTTGTTTGCAGCCCACGGTGCGATTTGGGTTTATGGTACGATTTTGGTGTTTTTATAGTTAAATCCCTGGACGCTTTTGTGGAAAAGCGTCCGTGCCAATCTAGACGCGCTTTTGTGCAAAAAAGCCCCGATCGCCATTTTCGCGATCGGGGGCTTTTTTGCGCAAAACAAATCTCAGCTGTCTACACTGGCCCTTTTGCCCAAATGGGAGCAGCATAGTATTTCCGCAAGAAGCACTGATTTCTTACATGAGATCGTCAGTAATCTTACATGAGATTGCGGAAATTCAAGCAGTCTAGACACAGCCCTTGTGTTTAAATGGAGAGTTTCCTGGCATCTTTGTAGCAGTTCACTAAATTTCTCATTGGGATAGGATGATTTAACTAAAGTCTGTATTTAAACACCAAAAAGTCTGAGCTTGCAGTAAAGCACTTAAAGTAGCTACCTATGGGTATGTCTACATTAGCTCGATGGTTCGAGCTAGGTAGGCAAATGAGGGCAACAGGGGTTGCAAATGAAGCTCGGGATTTAAATATCCTGGTCTTCATTTGCATCTTCCTGGGTGCTGCCATTTTTAAATTCCCCCTTACTCAGAACTCCATGCCCGCGGCTACACACGGCATGGAGTAGGTAGTTCGAATTAGGATCTCTAATTTGAACTACCGTAACACCTCGAGGATCCCAGGTCTGTTCTTTGACCATGGATCCCAGGTCTGTTCTTTGCAATATAAGCTTGTGATTTGAACATTTGTAGAATCTGAAATTCCTGTTTAAATACAATATTTTCCCTGCATTTTATAATTTTCCAAGAAAATGAAAGCTCTTAGGAGAAACACACACTGCAATTTTCTGTATGCATATCTTTTAAAGAAAAAATTCTTGAGCTATGGTCAAAGCAGTCCTTGGGATAACATTTGGCACAGTTCTCAAAAACAACGTAACAAAACTTTTTTAAAAATATTAGTTCAGTTTATCTAATATGACAAGTTAGTTACATAATTTACTGGTAATGTTTTTCTCCTTTTGCTATCTTTGTTCTTGAAAATAGATACCATTGGGTTTAATCTTAAATTAATTTTTGAAATGTGCTTGTGTCTGATAAGGAATAAAATAGTACATATAGAAAGTTTTTCACTTGTTAGTCAGCCTGCATAACGATACACACATCCTTCCACTTAAAAATTCCCAAGGACTGGTAGAATAAGAAAAGTTGTAGAGAAAAAGAGAAAACACACACTTACAGAGTCAGAATCTCATATTTACTAAGGATTTCTTGGGTTAGGTATCACTTCTAGGTTATCACAGCACTGTGTTCTTAACATTTATAGCACCACGCGAACATAAACGAATCATACTTCCACGAAATGTTAGCCGTATTTTACAGATAATGGGAAAGGAGGCACAAGAAAGAGCAGGTCAGCATTTTTTAAAGTAGCCTCTAATTTTGGCATCCTCAGCCATTACATTCCCAACTTGAGACAAGTGTGGCATGATTTTCAGAGGTGCCGAGCACTCTCAGTATAGTTGTAGCTGCAGGTGCTCAGTCAGGTCTTGGTATCAAAACCAGAAGCCCTCACAATTTGAGACTAAGGCCCTGATTCAGTAGTACTTTGCCTGGAATTTTCAGATGAGCCTCATGAGTTACTATCCCAATGGAGTTGGATAGCTAACCCTTTTAGGGTTCTTTGAAAATCCTACCCTGAATTTTACATGCATGCTTAAATCCATCCCTACTGTACAAAAATTTAAACATCTGACTTTAGGGTTGCCAGGTGTCTTGTATTGAACCAGAGAGCTTGGAATTTGTGCCTTTGGTCTAGTAAAAAAAATCAGAAAATCTAAAATGTCTGGCATTTTCTATTCTGCAGTGCAGCTCACGCTGGCTGGGGCGGAGGGAAGGGGGAGCCGCGACTGCATTTCAGCCGTGGTTCTTTTTTTTTTTTTTTTCTCAACAGGATGTTTTCCCAGCATTTTTTTTTTGGGGGGGGGGGGGGAGCAGCAGGTGTCGGTATTTTTTGTGAAACCATCTGGCAACCCTAGTTAAATGTGTTGCTGAACTGGGGCCTAAGTGACTTGCAGAAGATGATTACTAAAATGGTGCTGAACATGGTTTTTGGTCTACTCTCATGGTTCAGCTGCTCTCATTAATCAAATGCATTAACAGCAATGAGTAAGTTTTCTAGCATGGAGCAGTAGTACCTAACAACATTGCTGTTTTACTATGTGCACTATTTTGAGTCCTCCCCCAAAGAAAGTAACCAATGCATTAACTGTCTTTGACTTTGTCTACACTTTCTATAATTAAAGTGCTACCACTCTCTCCCAGTGCTCTGTGTAAACCACCTCCATGAAGGGAATAGCTAACTGCACTGGCACTGTAGCCTGGTTTTCACTGCTGCTTTATAGGGCTGTAATTTGCTGTGCTTGGACGAGAGGGTGTTTTTCACTTTCCTGAACCAGAAAGCTGCAGCAGTAGACTTACCCTTAGCAATAAAGCAGATCAAGAAAAGTCACATAATTTCATGTCTGAGGACTTGAGATTTCCATAAATATTCAGTTTACACTGACTAGCAATTGCAAATGAAAGAGGCCCTTTACTGACTAGCAGAATTCTTCTATTTACTCTTAAGTTTCTTATTGCATTCTGCCCCTTATTGTCCCAATCCTGCTCCCAATACAATCAACTGCAAAGTTTCCATTAAGTTGAATGGAAGTAGAATCAAGTGGTGTGTCCCTTTCAGGGAAGAATTTTGACAGACTATGAATATGCAACCAGTTTGAGATGCCAGCTTCATGAAGGCTGTTGTCAAATACATGAACAGAATTTCCAGATGTCCCAGCTGAATTAGGTGTTCAAGGCATTTTTTCCAAATATTGAATGGTCATCAGTGGATATGGCCATAGTAATGATTTTGCTTTTTCTGTGCAATAAATTACCATGTGTGAAAGCTGCAACAATTAAAGAACTATTTCTCATTTTTAACTAGTATTTTCCTTTAGTATTTTAACTAGTATGTTCTTTTAGCCAGAGCCAGATCAACTAAGAACAACCCCAAAAACTCCACACTATGGCCCTAACACATTCCTTAGCCCAGTGGTCACTGATCAGTAGATCAGGATCTACTGGTAGATCTTGGAACCTCTGACAGGTGATCCTGACAGGTTTGGCTAGGAGACTATCAAGTTCTGGCACTTCATCTGCCCCTCTCAGCACTGCCATGCTGCTCCTGCCCTCTGCCTTGGAGCTGCCCTCACTCCTGGGAGCCTCTTGCTTACTGTGCAGGGCACAGGAAGAAGAGGAGGGGGGTACTGATATCAGGGTGCCCCTCCTCTCACTCTGTACCCCATCTCCACAGAGAAGAGGTGGGGCAGGAATGGAGAGAGTTCGCTGGCTGCTTTTGGAAGTAGTGCAGGGCCAGGGTAGGGATGAGCCAGCCTTAGCTCCCTGCACCACCACCCAGAAGCCAACTGTGGTAAACGGTGCCCAGCTGGAGCCTGAATTCCGAATGCTGGCCCCAATCCTGAACCCCTCCTGCACCTTAAACCCCTGCCCTAGCCCTGAGTCCTCCTGCACCCAAACTCCCTCCCAGAGCCTGCACCTTGAACCCCTCCTGCACAAACTGAACAATACATGGCACCATCAGCATTGTCTGTATATTCTTCAGGGGAGAAGTATAAATATTTATAGCAAATTAGAATAAGTGCAACAGCTGATATTGCTTTTAGTCTTCAATTTGGCATGAACTGTCTGGAAAGATGGCAAAATCAAATTTTGACCCACAATTGTGAATAATTGAGTACAATTCACTATTTTATAACCAGCTCCAATGTGAGTGAGAAATCAGTTTTGTTCAAATGGGAAGATGACAAATTCTCCAATCACCCCTTCTGTCTATGCAGTACAGCTTGTGTATACCAGAGCATCTGTGCAATACCTTGCTCCAAAGACCGTTAAAGTAATTGGAAGTCTTTCCATTGACTTTAGTAGACATTAGATCAACCCTTAATGGTAGGCACCAGTTTAAGATGAAAAGGATGTGCTAGATTTCAGTGAAACTCTACATATATAGGTATATGTTGGTAAACTGAACTAATGAGCTGCTTACCTCAGTCAGCACACATCTATATATCTATGCACCACTCCACATTCTCACTTCTAAGTGAAATCTTACATGGGTACTAAATGTTATATAGAAACCTCAAGAGTAATTACTGAAAACCCCTAAGGGGTATCTGAAATGAACCATCGCTAGAAAAATATACACTACTCTCCAAGCTGAAATGTTTCTGACTGGTATTAGTTGCTACTTGCACACAATAAATAAATTCTCTAGTAAACACTGAGTAAAAATTACATTAAAACCGAAAAAGAAAACTTCTAAGGGCTTCTCTTTCATCCTCATGTATTCTTAACTATTTCCTGCTCAGCATCACAAAGGTTTATCTATGAAACCTCTTTAAAAGGATTAAAACAATACACTATTTATATATCTTGTGACCTTTGTCTTGCCTCTTTTTCCTGTCCAAGAGATATCCTGTTAGGGAAACAGCTAATCACCATTTCTTGAATTTGGAAAATGTCAACAATGAGACTTTTGGGATGGTGTTATGTACTTCCTGTTTAAGCACTTGTCTGATAGATGTTGATCTAAGCAAAGGTTGTGTAGAAGCTTTTTTTTTTTTTTTTTTTTAAAAAAAAACCTTCTTCCCTTCCTTATTTTGAGTCCCATTCCTCTCAGGTCAGATCTGATTTCAAGTACAGGACTGATTCCATTCAATTGTGAGCTCTTTCCCACCTCCTGTTTTTCCATTCTACAGATTCATGACTTGAAAACATGGTATTGCATCTGTATCTGTTGCAAATCTCATTTCAAAAGCAGTGTCTTTAGACACAAGCTTCTTCACCTGAACTGAGTAAAAATTTAATAGATAAACCAACAGTTTTGGAAGGTTGCAAAGAAAAGATACATCTTGATATTAACCCATGCTGAGGGGTTAGAGATGAGGACAGAACTGAATGGGAACCAGATTTTCCACCTTTCTGGAAATTCCAAAAATGTTTCAAAAACAAAACAAACAACCCCATTCTGTTCCCAATTGAAACAGAAGCAAAAATTATTTAAATTTCCTGTGAAGTGAGATTCCAAGAAAATTCATTTTGGGTCTATCAAACCATTTTATTTTGACAAAATAAAAACACAACATTATGATTTTAATGTTTTTTAAATAAGATAAAAAATTAATTTAATTTTAAAAAGGTCAGTTTGAAATGAAAAGGAAAAGAATATGTTCCTAAAAGTCAAGACACTTTGCTTCATTAGTTTTCTCAATAAAATGTTGAAATTGACACTCACTTAAAAATGTTTTGATTTTGTTAAAAAAAAAATCAAGAAACCATTTCCACAAGAAACTTGCAAACAGCTCTATGTGATGAATTCAAGCACTTGTTCAATACAAAATATAAGCTTCTATTTTTCATTGGAAAGTACCTTTTAGTTTTCATGGCACATAATATTGATCCAGACAAGCAATATAATGACAACCCCGCAATGCATAGCAAAAGGTACTGTGAGATCTCACAAAAAGCACAAGGTATGCTGCTTCCAACGCAGAAGGACTGAATGTGGGAGGTAATTACATTGCTCTTTCTAGATGGGTGACTCAGGTTTGAGTACATATTTTAGTTTAAAGTGCTGCAGTGTGGTCATGGCAGGAGTGCTGGAAGAGTGTTCTCCCAGAGTACGTCTACACAGCAGGGCAAAACTCGAATTATACTTCGCAACTCAGCTACGTCAATTGTGTAGCTTAAGTTGAAATAGCTTAATTCGGCTTTAGGCGCTGTCTACACAGTAGGAAGTCAAAGGAAGAGCACTCTTTCTTCAACTTCCCTTACTCCTAATAAAATGAGGGTTACAGGAGTCACAGTAAGTCCTCCAGCTCACCATTATTTCAGAATAATGGTTTGCAGTGCAGAAGTGCTCTTTGTTATTTCAGAATAATGTTAGTTATTCTGGAATAATGCTGCTATGTAGATGTACCCCCAGTGTTCTAGGTAAACCACCTTCATGAGGGGAGTAGCTAACAGTGCAGGGAATGTGTCTCCCTGTGCTGGGAGCTTGTTTATATTGGCACTTACACACCTTTGAGCCAGAAAGTCACAGCACAGTAAAGCACCAGTGTTGACAAATCCCAAGTGATTGTTGCCTTCCAGGATTTCTCCACGCAGGAAAATGATTTCCTCTCATGAGACTTTTTCATTGGTACCAAGGCACTAACTGTAGGCCTGAGCCCTAATAATGTGGCTGCTCCCTTTGTATATTCTGAAAGTGTCTGCTTAGTGCTTGCTTTATTGCAAAAAAAATTTTTAGTAATTTTTTAAAGTCTCCTGGTTTAAATGATCGTAAAGCCTTGATCTTGAAAATCTCTGAAGTGCATAGTAGAGTATATGAGGTCACTGAGATCCCTCTAAAGTGTGAATGAAGGTCACACAGGTGCACAAATGAGGTAAGCCTTAGGCACTTACCTGGGCTCTGAGTGGAAGTCAGTCACATGCCCCTGCATGTCTAGTCACTTAGGGTATGTCTACACTACAAAGTTAGTTCGAACTAACGGACGTTAGTTCGAACTAACTTTAATAGGTGCTACACTAGCGCTCCGCTAGTTCGAATTTGAATCGAACTAGCGGAGCGCTTAGTTCGAACTAGGTAAACCTCATTTTACGAGGACTAACGCCTAGTTCGAACTAGCTAGTTCGAACTAAGGGCTGTGTAGCCCTTTAGTTCGAACTAGTGGGAGGCTAGCCCTCCCCAGGTTTCCCTGGTGGCCACTCTGGCCAACACCAGGGAAACTCTATGCCCCCCTCCCGGCCCCGGACCCCTTAAAGGGGCACGGGCTGGCTACGGTGCCCGTGCCAGGTGCAAGCCTGCCAGCACCCAGCTAGCAGACCCTGCACCTGGCACGGCACAGAGCCACCCACCCGATGCCCCCCGCCCACCCCCTCTTGCCGGGACCAGGCTGGCGGCTCCCGGGAGCTTCCCCTGGACCGCAAGAGGCGGGCACCTTCCTGGGCTAGTGCGGACATCGTGGACCTCGTCCACGATCTCTGCACTAGGCACAGGAAAGTGGCCGTCTAGGGCAGGAGAGCTGCCAGCCTGGCCACCCAGGACCAGGTGTACATGAAAATCAAGGGGGTCCACTGAGACCCCCGACACTGAGCCCTGAGCTTAGAATGGCCGTCCTGGGTCAGACCACAGGTCCATCTAGCCCAGTAGCCTGTCTGCCGACAGCGGCCAACCCTACGGACCCTGGAGGGGATGGACCGAAGACAGTGACCAAGCCATTTGTCTCGTGCCATCCCTCTCCAGCCTTCCACAAACTTTGGGCAGGGACACCACTCCTACCCTCTGGCTAATAGGACTCCATGGACCCAACCTCCATGACTTGATCTCACTTCCCTTTAAACTCTGTTCTAGTTGTAGCCTTCACAGCCTCCTGCAGCAAGGAGTTCCACAGGTTAACTATTTGCTTTGTCAAGAACAACAACTTTCTCTTACTAGTTTCAAGCCTGCTACCCATTCCTTTCCTTTGGTGTCCTCTAGTCCTTCTTTATGGGAACTCAGGAAGAACTTTTCTGAATGCACCCTCTCCACCCAACCCCTGCTTTTAGAGACCTCTTTCCTGTCCCCCCTCCGTCTCCTCTTTTCTAAGCTGAACAGTCCCAGTCTCTGTAGCCTTTCTTCATCTGGGACCTGTTCCCAACCCCTGATCATGTTAGTTGCCCTCCCTTCTCCCAGCCTTTCTCTTCCCCTCTCCCACCTCCTTTTCCCAGTCTCCCCCAGTTTTTTTCAATAAAGACAGAGTCAATGTTGGAAGAAACGTTATCTTTATTTTGTACATCAATAAGAAGGGGGGCTAGGGAAGGGTAAGTGGAAGGAGGTGAGGGAGGAATGGGGCACGAGCCCCCGATGGGGAGGACTGGGCTGGCTCTGAGGGCTTCTGGGGGTGGAAGCTCTCCTGCAGCCCCCCAATTACTCCCTCTCCCCAGATGGCAGCCTGCGGCAAGTGCAGCCGGGCTGATGGCCGAGTGGTGTGATGTGCCCAGTGTGGGCACTCAGGGCACTCCAAGCCAGAACTTCTTTGCAAGCGGGGCACCCCTTAGAACTGTGTGTCCGGGGTGGGGGTCGGGACCCTTTAAGCGCAGCCCTCGGCTAGCCTGAGACAGCATCTCCATGCTCTAAGTCCTCCTTTTATGCCCTGCTGGCACTGCTTCCGGCCATCCTTAAGCCCTGTTCAGAGTCCACTCAATGTGGACTTGCTAGTTCGAACTAGCAAAACGCTAGTTCGAACTAGTTTTTAGTTCTAGATGCGTTAGTTCGAACTAGCTTAGTTCGAATTAACTAATTCGAACTAAGTTAGTTCGAACTAGCGCTGTAGTGTAGACGTACCCTTACTTTTCAGAGCATGGACAGAAAAAGGAGGGGAAAGTGGCTGGAGAATGAGAGCATCTGAGAAGACATGAACTTAAATATGATCCACAGCATGGAAAGGAAACTCTTAGCTAATACGATTTTTGTATTCACTGTTGCAGCTGTGAATGCTCAGCACTTCTGCAAATAAGATCCAACAGTCTGGCATCAGGCACCAAGAATATGAGAAATGCACAATCAGTGACCACCTGGGAATAGATGGTTTAAGTGACTTGTCAAGCATTACATGGGAAATTTGTAGCAGAACCTTTAATTCCTGCCTCATATAAAACATCTCCCAAATTCTGCAACAAATGAAGCAACGGGCTCAAAAACCACAGGCTCCTTCACTACACAACCTTGATGTACCCCCAAAGAGGGTCCATCCTGGGCTCTGAATGAAGCAGGGGGTCGTGTAATTCAAGACTATCATGATTCATACACACAAGGGGCACATCTACTCTTTTGGGAAAAATTGACACTCCAGAGGTCAATCTTACGGAGTTTGATTTAGTGGGTCTGGTAAGGATCCATTAAATCAAATGTTAAGGGTGCCCCTGTCGACCCCAGAAGTCGCAAGGAATATGGACCTCCCTCTGTGGGGCTGCCCCAGAAAATTGCTACAAGGTATGTTGACACCAGCTACACAAGTCACGTAACTGACATTGCATATCTTGCATTGATTTTCTCTGCCAGTGTAGACCAGGCCAAGGGGACAGAATTAATGTTGTACAGGCACTGGCAACCTTAATTCTGTCATCTCCTAATTTTTCTCTGCTTGACTTTTCAGTCTGAATAACGATCTTTGAATAGAGGTTCTTTTGTATGTATATAATTTCCTTGCTTTAAAAAAGCAACCTGAAAAAAACTAAGACATTCCCTGCTTAAAGGATAGCTAATTGACACCCATGTAGGTCATCAGCAGAGCTGAAAACTTTAGATTAACTGTGCAGACTTCTGCCACTTGAGCTAATGGCAACAGTAGGTTGTCATCTCCTCTGTGGATCACTACTGCAGGGGGAAGAGACACACATTTTGTCAATGGTTTTACAGATATTTGCTGACAACAGAGAAATAAAAGCTTCAGAGGGGTAGCCAAATTAGTTTGCAAACTAGGAAAACTTAAAAAACAACAAATAGTCTAGTAGCACTTTAGAGACTAACAAAACATGTAGATGGTATCATGAGCTTTCATGGGCACCACCCACTTCTTCAGATGACTGGAGTATTGAAAGTTCAGGTCCAAATCTAAAGTCCAAATCCCTTCCGAATAGTGATAGAAATGTAGCCGTGTTAGTCTAGTGTAGCTGAAACAAAATACAGGACTATGTAGCACTTTAAAGACTAACAAGATGGTTTATTAGATGATGAGCTTTTGTGGGCCAGACCTACTTCCGCAGATCAAATAGTGGAAGAAAATAGTCACAACCATATATACCAAAGGATACAATTAAAAAAAGGAACACATATGAAAAGGATAAATCAAATTTCAGAACAGAAGGGAGATGCGGGGGGGGGGGGGGGGAGAAGGTATTCTGTGGGGGAAGGGAGTGTCTGTGAGCTAATGGTATTAGAGGTGATAATTGGGGAAGCTATCTTTGTAATCGGTAAGATAGCTAGGGTCTTTGTTGAGACCCATGCGTAGAGAGTCGAATTTTAACATGAATGACAGTTCAGAGGATTCCCTTTCAAGTGCAGATTTAAAAGGCTTCTGAAGCAGGATGCAGGTAATTAAGTCATTGAGACAGTATCCTTTCTGGTTGAAATGGCAAGAAATTGTTTTTTCTTTGTGATCCTGTCTAATATCTGTTTTGTAGGTATTGATCCTTTGGCGAAGTGTCTGAGACGTTTGTCCAATGTACAAAGCAGATGGACACTTTCGGCACATGATAGCATAAATTATATTTCTGGATGCGCAGGAATATGTATTCTTGATCTTATAACTCACTTGGTTAGGTCCAATAATAGTATCAGCAGAGTGAATATGTGGACAAAGCTGGCAACAGGGTTTGTTGCAAGGGAAGGTACCAGGGTTGGTATTAGTATGGTATGTCCTGTGGTTGTTAGTAAGAATCATCTTGAGGTTAGGTGGTTGTCTATAGGAGACTATGGGTCTGAGACTATTGTATCCTTTGGTATATATGGTTGTGACTATTGTATTCCACTATTTGATCTGAGGAAGTGAGTCTGGCCCACGAAAGCTCATCATCTAATAAACCATCTTGTTAGTCTTTAAAGTGCTACATAGTCCTGTATTTTGTTTCAAATCCCTTCCCTTATTTATTCTCTCCCTGATTTCCCCACCCACTGGTTTCTAGCCCCAATCTCCCCTCAGATCTATGTCTAATCTCAATATCCCACATCAGTTTCTTACCTTGGCACCCAGTGTCCTTGCTTTGCCTGTCCCAGTCTCCCTAGTTCCCAATCCCTGCCAACTTCCAGTTTCACGTTTCCCACACCCTGGTTTCACGCTCCTTGTCCTAATCTACTCCCACCACACACATTTCCCTGGGTCTGACTCTTGACCCCTGTGCATTTGAATTAGGCAACTTCCTTTTCTGCATTACCTGAGTATCACTTCAGTTAGTCTATAAGGTGCCACAGGACTCCTCGTCGCTTTTGCAGATTCAGACTAACACGGCTACCCCTCTGATACTTGACACCAAACTAAGGAGAAAGCTTACGATGAATCTTGATTTCCTAGTGGTAGTTTATTTTTGAATAAAACCAAACGGCAAGGGGATGAGTTAAACTTTGCATACTGTGTAGACTGGTATTTCTTTTTGGTTGGAGCAGCTCAGGGAGACATGTGTTGTAAAAATATCTGTCACCAAGATTTACTGCTACTGGAACCTGTTGCAAAAAACTAAAGTGAAACATTTGAAAACCTGTTAGCAGGTTTAAAATGAATGTAGCTATCACACAGGATTTTATGAAACATAATCAAGTTGTTTAGTTATCCTTATAAATCAAGGTGTGATTATGTTAATATTTGAATTCTGGTGAAATGACACAAGCTACTGAAAGAAAAATTCTGAAATAATTTTGGCTCTGATTTTCATTCTCTGAATATATGCATCTCTGTCAAACATGCACATACACTTCCTCCCCCCAAATCTCTGAGCTATTATTTTACAGGAAGTCTTATTTTCAAGAAACAGAGAGGTCTTTATATTATACTGTTATCACATTCTGCTAGATTAGTCTCCCAGATGATATGTATGCAAATTCAACCATGTATAGAGTACATATATTTTTTAAAATACATGTTTGCGATCCTATAAAATAAAGCCTATTTTAAATAAGGAACAGTCTTTATTTACCAGTGTAGTTACTTGGTTGTGCTGAACACTAGGGCTACGTCTACATTGGCCCCTTTTCTGAAAGGGGCATGCTAATTTTTCAGGTCGTAATAGGGAAATCCGCGGGGGATTTAAATATCCCCCGCGGCATTTAAATAAAAATGTCCGCCGCTTTTTTCCGGCTTTTAGAAAAGCCGGAAAAGAGCGTCTACACTCTTTATGTGTTCGTGGAGACAGCACACACTTTATATATGTATTGTTCATTTATATTTTGGACATGGTAATTCTTAGCATTTCTCTCCATATAATTTGTCTGTATACACATGTAAATTTGCTTGATTTTTGTGTCTGTATGGGCATTCCAACATGATTCAGATGAGCAAGGTATCATTCTTGTCACAATTTACTGAGGATGTGAATGCTGTCAGAAAACTTCAGAACAAAAAAAATTGAGGAAAAAATAATTTTAACCAATAGGATAGTAAGCTACTTTATCATTAGAATGGTATTGGTAATGACTTAATTCTGTCTAGCATCTTTGATCCAGAAGCCCCACAATGCCTTTATATATTATGTATAAGAATTGACTCATTACTGCTGAAATGTATATTGTTAGATTAAGTTACTAGGACAATAATGAAAATATGTGGGAGTCTTTTGCAGAATTTTATCTAGATTAATTTAATTCATGTGAATCCACATGGGATGCATCATGAACCTTTTGGAAGATTTTTGCTGTGTTGTCCATACCAGAAGATTTTTAGTTTCAAAACAGCATTACTGAATTAGGACCTCTTGCCACATACCACTCTGAATTTTCATGCATAAGAAAAAAAGTTTTTTTTTTCTGTCATTTTCAGGGAAAAACCATCAGGTGATGAAAGTGTCTACTGGTGTATATATTAGGGATATAAAAACATCGTTAAAAATGTAACCTCGTAACTGCTAAAAATCATAGCCACAATGTGAGCCACAAACCAGGGGAAGACAAGCTCTCCACCTAACTCTCATATAGGGCTCATTACAGTAGAGCAGGAGTGATGCAGCTTCCCCTCGCCCCCGCTTGCCTGAATGCAGCCCCCAAGACTCAGGGGGAAGCACTGGGAAGCCCGTGCTGGCGCTCCAGACTCCCTACTGCCCCATGATGGGGCTGGAAGCACACAAAATCTACTAGACTAGGCCTCCCTAGACCCTGGTGTGCAAGGGGAATGTGGAGAGTGTCTTTCTCCTCTGTTGGGGGCTATGTCCTCCTCAGTGAGGGTCTGGTTTTTTTTGTACTTCTCACTTATGTGCGGCCCCAACTGATTTTTTTGTGGGTCAGTAGCCCCTGACTCAAAAAAGATTCCGCATCTCTGCAGTAGGAAATGCTCAGAGGCCACTTAAGTCCACACAAAACAGCTGAACTAAAGGGGGAAGAGCAGGCCCTTCTTTATAACCTTTATCCCAGTTGTGAAGGTACTGCCCTAGAATGCCAGAGACCACTGGCTCAAGTTCCTCTCTATAGATGAGCAAAGCAGTCTGAATAGGGATCAAGTGAATGTTTTAACCAATTGAGAGATAGATAGGGTAGCCAGGTGTCTGGTTTTGAACCGGACAGTCCAGTATTTGAGATTTCTGTTCGGGAAATAAATTGAGAAAATATAAATGTCCAGTGTTTTCTAAATAAGATGTAATGTAGATTGTGATGAAATGTCAAGTGTGTCCAGTATTTTTGTTGAAACCATCTGGCAACCCTATAGATAGAGGGAACCCTATATCAAAATATCATGTGCAGGAGCAGATTTTCAGAAATTTTAGTGGTGCCCAGAATCTGCCCCCACTCAAACTCATCACCATCTACCTAAGGCTCCAGAAAGAAGTTTTGGTGGGGGAGAAGTGTGGGCTCTGGGAGAGAGTTTGGATGCAGGTTCTAGAAGGGAGTGTGAGGTCTGGGGTCCAGATGCCACCACAACGAGCATGGCAGGGTCAGAGTGGCTTCCTGCCCCTTGCTTCCCACAGCTACTTACATGTGCATCCCTGCAGCCCTGGAGCAGGGGGGATGGTGTTTCTGTGCAGGGCATGGAAACCCTACCCCACCCCACCTCCAGGATGGGACACTAAACTCCACCCTTTTCTCAGATAGGCACCTAAATCTGGATTGCAAGGAGGCACTGAAGATAAACAGTGATGAAAGTAAAAGGACATAACACAGGGTCTCTGTCCTCCACACATGGCCAGCTGTGATGGGGTGTCCACCCCACCCATGACTGGAAGGGGAGGGATTATGGTGACCAGGCAGGCCTAATAGTTGCACAGGCTGCACCTGAAAGAAGACCCAGAGACCAAGGTTTGATTGCAGGCAGGTTCAGCTGGGTAGGAATAATCTGAAAAGAGACAAGAGTAGCTGTGGGAAAGGCTAGTCATTTCCAGGGAAGAGGGAGGAGTTTTTGGAGGCTGCTGTTGGGAAAGAGCAGTTGCAGTCTCTAGTCTAGACATATGCATAGGAAGTAGAGATGTGTGTGCGTGCTGTAACAGCCCCAGGTTTTGCGCATTCTGGCCACATGTCTTTGCTGCCCAGGATCTTGGCTGCCAGGCTCATGGGCACTGACCCTGGGCCCTACTCTCTTCTGTGGTCCTGGCCATGTGCCCAGGAGCTTTGCTACCATGTCTGGCATGTGAGGTTTCACCTGGCTGCTGGCCCCACCTCTAAGGGGCAGTGAGGTACACAAATGCAGGTCAGCACCCGCACTGCAAAAACTGTTCCAGCACAACTGTCTCTGGAAAGATGGTTTGGAGCTAATGGTCCCAGAGAAGAAACAGAGACCCATGAGAAGCAGGAAGCAGTTCAAGGAAGGAACACTGACTGACTTCAGTTGCTCAGAACAGCTGGGTTGAGGGTCTCTGGACTGAAACTGAAGTAGTGAGTGGGCCTTGGTTCCCTACCAGCCACTGAAGGAGTCACCTGAGGCAGCACAGGGAAGACTTTGATGTGCCTGAGAAGGAAGCACTGACAGTGACCTGGTCAGATGGCAAAGTAATTAATGAACATAATATTTCAGTTCCTGAAGTAAAAGAGGGGCTGCAGAACAAGAGAGAGATGGACTGGTGGTGTGACCTGATGAGCTAATCCCGAGAACATCGGCTCATCCTAAAGCTGGGCCTGATTCACTCATTGGGTTCTGCTAGCAAAACTCAGGCTGTGTTGCTCCAGGGAAGTGGGCATGGCAGTGAAAAAGCTTCTGACAACATCTGCTCCAGCATGGGTCCTAGAGTCAACTGTCCTCCCCCTGGCCCATCCCCTTCTCTCCTGGGTAGACTCTACCATTGGGGTTCCTGTAGAGCACCAAGGGAATTTAGAGTGGCCACTCACTGACAACTTCTGAGAAAGGGAGGCGGCTGTACTGCCATTGGACTTCCCTTAGCGCAAACTTCTCCCCAGTATACCAGAAGCAGAGGGATGCAATCTGCAGCACACTGGAGTCATAGAGTGGGTGAGAAGGGCATTATTCGTCCTTAGTACGTGTCTATCTAATATCCCATTTTATAGTAAGGGTACTCAGTTATTTTTTGTCAAGGTCCAAATTTCTTGGCCAAGATATAGTCAAGGTCCAAACCTCCCCTACCCCCCAAAAAACAAAAAACCCACCCAAAAAACCCAACCCAACAACAAAAAAACTCAACTCCTCCCGCCCCCCCCCCTAACAACCCAAAGATAATAAGTAAATTAATTTTGGGGTTTGTTCAGAAGCTGTTAGTGGTCCAGATTTGGCCTGTGGTCCATGTATTGACTACCCTTATTCTATATGGTTCTTAAGCGCTAGTGAGTTAGCGTGCAATTGGGAAATAGAAATCATGGTATTTTTTTTATGAGAGATGTGTACCATAAAATCTACATATCACTCATCTCTGACCACAAAGCTGAACCGTGCTATCTGCGCTTGTCAAAAAAATTATCCTGTATGCTTGTCTATTCAGTGGTCAGGAAAAACTGATTTAAACTGAACTAGGCCGCTGCTTTGCTATGCTCAACAACCTCCTACCTTCGTAATCTAGCATTGAGCCCAGCTGTGCTCTCCATGGCCCCAAGTCACTCTCACCCTTCTCCACTTTCACCCTTCTCCACTTTCACCCACCACACCCCTAGATGGGCCACTGTCTGAATTCTTTTGGTGCATCCCACCTGCTCATGCCTTTCAGTTGCCAGCCAGTCCCCTCTGCCCGCTCCTGACCCACCTGCCAATAAAATAGTCCATGGCCCACAGCCTACCCCCTTTCTTCCATCCCTAGTCCCACCTCCATCCTCCATCCCTAAACCCCCCTTCCCCTGCTGGAGGGAGGGTCAGAGAGTAAGGGGTTCCTCTGGGATGCCAGGTTGAGAACAGGGGGATGGGAGTTTGTGAGGGGGCAGGAGAGGGGCTGAGGACACACATGGAGGGTGGAAAGAGGGCCAAGGAGCCAGGTAGTGAGAGGAATCTCTAGGTGCCACCATGCAGAGGCAGGTGCCCGCCCCCACTTGACTGGGATGAGAGCTGCTCTGAACGCTGTTGGGCCTCCTCTCTGATGCCTCAAGGGGTTTCCAGACTGCAGCAGCGGTTTCCACTGGAGGCGGCTCGCCACTGGTGTGGCCATTTGGGGTGCGGCAGAGAATGGGGCAGCAGGCAGCCGGGGATGCGGAGCTTGCCTCTGCTCCTGGCATAGTGGGCCACACCCTGGGTCTATCTGAAGTAGCCCCCTGGGCTGGGGGGCTGAGAGCCCTTGCTTGGGAGGAGCACAGCCTTGCAGTGAGCCAAAGCTCAGCCCACCCCACTCATGCAGTCGCTCACCACAGGTAACTGCCAGAAGGGGACATAGCGCAGTGGTTGCTTCCCCCAAGCAGGGGGTCACCAGGGCCGGCCTGGTGCGCAGCAAGTGCCTCCCCTCGGCCACCAGGCCCCGCGCTGCTTCCCCTGTGGGCCTGCTCCCATGTGTTGCCTCAGGCCCTCTGGCTGCTGGGAAGGTCCCCAATGTTCCCAGGTCCAGCTGCCCTGAGCCTCTACCTGGGGTCTCTCCTCCGAGCAATGGTGGCGGTGCTGTCACAGCCCCATTCCTTGCGGCAGGCTGATCGGAGCGGCACCCAGATCCTGGATGGAGTTGCTCCTTGCCTTGGATGCTGTTTGGGGACTAGCAAAGCTGCCTGGCAGCCCGGCTTGGGCAGAGTCCACCTCCCAAGGGTCCTCCCTGCTCAGCTCCAGCCATGGCCTTTTGAGAGGCAGCATCTGCCCGGACCAGGCTGTCATCCCCGAACAATGTCTGGGGAAGGTAGGCTGTGGGAGGGCAGAGCCTGAGGGACGCAGAGTGAAGTGATGATGTCACTCTGTCATCCCACAGGAAAAAACTTTTTATATACATATATGCTACATCTAGACAACATCCCTTTTTAGTAAAAGGGATGTAAATTAGACGTATCGCAATTGCTAATGAAGCGGGGATTTAAAGGTTTTATTTTCTGCAAGATCAGCGTCTAGACTGGCGCTTTTTTCCGACAAAGCTCCGTGCGGAAAAAAAGCAGCAGCCATTTTTATGCTAATGAAGCAGGGGAGATTTAAATCCCCGCTTCATTAGCAATTGCGATATGTCTAATTTACATCCCTTTTACCAAAAAGGGATGTAGTCTAGACGTAGCCATAGAGAAAAGCAAACAAAATAAAATCTAAGTATCATGCAATTGTTTAAACTGTAATTTGGCCAGGACGCTGGCTACACTGAATCTAGCATGAAGAATCACAGGCTCCCTTAGTGGTCATGAGGTCAGGACTAGAGGTGGTTGAAATCTGGAATTGCCATTTCATGGGTAATATTGAAACTTAAAAAAAAACTGCATAAGAAGAAACTCTGTTTCTTTCAGAACAGAATTCCAAAATTTTGTTTTGAAAAGAATCAAACTGCCATTGCACTTCAACTTTTTGAAACAAAATTGATGCAGTTCTCTGAGCTGCACAAAAGTCCAACGTTCATGCTTCCAAGCTTTCTGCCACACAGCAAAGGCACTAGACGCCCTGAGAATTCAAGCCAACCTCTGCAGTAGACAAACAAGTAGGCTGCCAGAAGGATGGCCAGAAACCTGCCTGGCTTCCATTGGAAGAGTTTTGACTATTATCAGGGCTTGACAAACAGCAGCGAAATCTACTCGCCAGCCCTGCATTGCGCATGCACAAGACCCGCATTGCACATGCGCGCACTGCCGGTGAACGGGGCGACGGGCTGAAATCTACTCGCCACGGGTGAGTAGAAACAGTGATTGTCAAGCCCTGACTATGATGCATTCCCGTGGAACATTTTGATATAGTTGAATTGGAACAGTTTTCTGTCAGAAAATTCCGTCAAAGTTTCCACACAGCTCTACACATAATCTTTGCGTTGTTATCAGACAGATGGCATCTCCTGGACCACAGTAATCTTCAGACAACCTGCTTGGAACTGGGTCAGTGCTGACTCAAAATAGCACCCACTAAATCACTAATGCTATTTCCTGCAGCACCTTGTTTTTCCTGGATGTCCTCTGTAAGCAGAGGGCCAGACTTGCAAAAGTATTCAGCCCCCAGAAGCTTCCACTGTGACACTTATCACCAAATGGGCTCAAGAGTTCAACACCCAATACATTGAAATTAGTGCTCTTGCTGTGGTATCTACATAGAAGTGCAGCACTCCTGGTAATTTGGCTCTGATTTTAGGTGCAGAACTCGTTTCAATCTGGATCCTGCTGTCAAGTGACGGATATTACAACCACATGCAATTTCTTTGGGGACCATAATGTATTCAATGTAGGAATAGATTATATATCACTAAAGACACTGTCTATGTGAAACTCCAGGGAGAAGCTCCAGAGACTAAAAACTGGGGGAGGGGGTGATTAAGATGAACCACTTAGGTTACAAACACCTCCAGAGAGGTACCTCCTACTGCAGAAGCTGCATATACCACTTATAACTTGGTTTTCCAGAGTTCAACAGACAAAGGGTTTTTGATGTAAAACAGCTGGGTTTAAACGGACTCAGACCTTCTTTGAGATCCAACAAAATCATCAGGGCCATCTGTTATTGGGAGAGGGTGTGCAACCCTTGTGGAAGGGTTGGAAAGACTTTGGGCTATTCAGCTCCATAAGACTGCTGGGTGAGTCCTGCTATGTTTACAGTATTTAAATCTGCATGTTGTTTTGATTATGTTTTCACCTGAATAATGAACATGCTTACTTAGGAAAAGTGGTGTGCTTAACTGCTGGTAAAAGCACTGTGTTGCTACCTGCATACAGAACAAAGTGCAGGGGCTTGTCTTCTTTGTTGGTTTTGCTGGGGATATCACTGCAGATATCACTGTGCAGCCTTAAAATCCTGGTCAGGAGGGATCCTGATGTGAGAGAGGTGATGTCTGGAAACCTTAATGGGGTGCTTTTGGTGGATAAAGAAGGGGGGGATACAGGTTCCATTAATCCTGAAACCATGATATTGAACCTCATTGTTAAAACCTACTCTAGCTGGCTTAAGAAAGGTGATGGATCCCAGCCTTAGGCATATGCTGTATGATAACTGAGTTACCTTTGATAACATAATCCTAGCATCCAAATATGAGCCGTGTACAGAGCAGCAGCAAAGCACTAGTGGCCATGCAGGTGGTGCTTCAGAGAGGATCTCTTACATAGTTTTTCAAGCTCTACAGCTCTAGTAGCATGACAAGGAGAGAAGAGGGAGTAAGGGACAGGACAGAACGAATTATAAATGTTCTGGGATCAGATACCATCTAGAGATCAACAGTTCCTAAATAAGTACTGGAAAATACAATGCATTATGCTTTCACAACATGTATTCACTGCTATTACTATTATGACTAATGTTTGCCCTTTCAATTGAAACTGCATCACAGGCACTAAACACGCTTAGCTTTAGTCCTTCATCCAGTTGCATTTTTAAACAAATAATAATTAACTGTGTGGCCCCATTCTTATCTGCAGACACGTTTCTGGAGTATTGTGGTTTTGAAAGTTTGAGTCCTAAATCACCACTGATTCTAATAAAGCTTTTTCACCAAATCTGAACAGTCATTTCTATGTTTTGACAGACATTAACAAAATGAGGTTTCAGCTGACAATTAAAACTTGACTTGGAAAGGTCCATTAAATCTCATTACATCAGGATCTCTCTGAGAAGGCACTTTTGCCTTTACAAAGTGATACAAAATCCCTCCCTGGATCCAGCAAAATCTTACTGGACAGGTCCTGAGGGTGCTGGACCAGGGAGGTCCAACCTGTAACTGAGATAGTGAATTTTAGTGGGACCTGACCACTAAGGACTGAACTCATCACTTCATTTCACACAACTCAGAATGTTTGGTAGAGACTGAAAGATGTTCCTTTCCAACTACTCACCCTTCAATGAATTACCTTTTTATTCCATTAAAAGATTTCTTGAGCTACCTCCTCACTCATCTTCCAGTGGCTTTTTATAGTGGAAATGAATAGGTTGAAATAGTCACATAATATGTTATCCACACGGGAGTAAATTCTAATTTCAGGGCCTTCAATATATTTTAATTTAGATTTTAAATCCCTCAAGGCAAGAATCTGGGACCAGATTGTCCCCTAGGTAAGAGACAGGAAATGCAGTGAGTTTGGACTTGCAGATTTTCTGGGGCAAAAGGGTGTATTACCACAGTGAAAAGCAGTTTCAGGTCCTTTTATTTAAGCCAGGTAAGAGAACAATGAAAACGGATCAGTCCCTTTTTTTCCCCTTTGTCTATAAAACAGGAACCAGGAGTCTCACAGTGAAACTGAGTGCAGCAATTATTTATTTTAGAATGATTTCACTCATTCAAAATCAGAATTTCTGCATGCAGGTAAAAGGGATGATGGTGTATAAAATGGCTGCAACTCCAGTCCTGACTCCACTAGATCAGTGGTGCTCAACCTTTTTTTATTCGCGACCCCCAGGACTGGGAAAATTTTTGTTGAGCAAGAAAAAAAAAAAAGCAGCACAGCCCCATTAATTTAAAGTACTGGTCCACTCCCCCCACCCGACGAAAATCGGGCACCAGGCTGGGAGAACAAAATGGCGGCCGACCCAGCACCGCAATCCCCCTTAGGAAGACAGCTGCAGGTTGCGCACCACTTCTCTAGATGAATGGTCAAAAGGAAAGAATATATACAATATGAGTTGAGACTGAAAGAACTGGCCATGTTCCTTCTGGAAAAGAGGAGTTTAATAAGGGGGGATATGAGAGCTGCTTTTGGATCTTTGAAAGGTTGCCCCAGAAAAGATGGAGAAAAGTTATTCTTTACTCACAGTGGGCAGGACAAAGGGCAGAGGCTTCAAACTTCAGCATAGCAGATTTAGACTGAATCTTGGAAAAACATCTTAACTGTAAGAGCAATAGGCTAATGTAACAGACTGCTTTATGAGGTTGAGGAATGGACACTTCTTCAATGAGGGTTTTTGAAAGGAGGCTGGAAAGCCATCTGGTTGGATGGTTTAAACTTTAGAGCAACAAACCCTGCATCTTGGCAGGGACCAGGAAGTTAGACTAGATGACCCTTGTGGTCCCTTCTAAATCTACGATTCTAATGGAACATGGAACTAGAGTTGTAAAATCCTGTTTAAAATGTTAATCGGTTAAACCATATGTTTAACTGGTTAACCAGCTGGCTGTGTTGTGTGTGCGTGAGGGGGGGGGGAGGGCCCTGGAGCAGCCCCCTTCCAGCGGCATAGTGGAATTGGCTGGAATTGGGTGGAGGCTGCTCCATTGTGGAGGGCTGCTCTGACCAGTTCTGCTGTGCTGCAGGTGGGGAGCTGCTCGAGCCGGGCCAGGTGCCAGTTTACTGGTAACCCTGGTATTCATGCCAACGATAAGGCAATGCTTACTGGGTAACTGGTTACTCCTTTATATTCCTAATTTCCATATGGGGCTTCCAAGGAGCTGGCATTTCCTCCTGCCATTTCCCCCCTCTGCCCTTTGTTTATCTTGACTTGTAGAAGAAGTCTACAAGTTTTCCCCTTGCTTGTAAACGCCAGGCACATCTACTGTGACATATAAATAACAAGATGACTTCTTAGTCTACATAGCCAGAGAAAAGGGATCTCTTACATATCTGAACACCTGGAACACAGTTGGGCAGGCATCTTTATCCCCATTAAATGGGTGCAGAAGCCGAGGTGCATGGAGGATAGAGTATGTTACCCAGTTATAAGGGGGCATCCTGGGTTTGGAGAGGTTTATAATATAGGCTATGACTAGACTGCAGGCTTCTTTCGGAAGAACCTTTTTTCGGAAGAGAACTTCCAAAAAAACTTCTTCAGAGAGTGTCCACACACACAAGCGCATTGAAAAAGCCATCTGCTTTTCCGAAATATAATGTCCACACCGAATGGATGCTCTCTTGCATTTAAGCTGTGATTACTATGGACAGAGTGGCCACCAGAGCACCTGTGCTTTTTCCCTCTTTCCTCTTCTTTCGAAAGAACTCCTTTGTGCCCCACACATGCCTTTTCCCAAAAGAGCTCTTTTGGAAAAAGGCTTCTTCCTTATAGAAAGAGGATTACCAACGTCAGAAAACCCCCTGTTCTTTCCATTTACTTTTGGACGATCGCGATGGTAGTGTGGACGTAATTCACGGCCCTTTTCCCCACAAAACTCAGTAGTGTAGCCATACCCACAGCTGGCTGGGAAAGGATTTTTGTTTTCGGGGTGGGGAGAAAGGGGATCAGCAAAAATGAGCAGCACTTACTTTGCAGCGAAGATGTTATTTGACGTTTGGGGGCATTCTGCTCAGACCCTGAACTTTTTGGGTGCCAGTTTTCGGCCAAGATTCTGCCTCCCCCCCCAAAAAAGCCATTAAAAACCCCGAACCCACCCGACAGCTGTTCCACTGAAAACCCTTGGGATGGAAACCTAGTTTCTCCGGTGAGCGTGAAACTCCGCGCGGCGGTGGAGCCCCCTCGCAGCCCGCCAGGGGAAGAAAGTGCGTGGCAGCCGGAGCCCGGGAGCTGCTGCCGCCAGACGCCCGGCCCGCGCGAGCAGGGCTCTGCTGCGGTTCCCTACCTGCTCAGGGCGGTGGCTTCGGAGCGGAGCAGCCCAGCAGCGGAGCACTTCCTCTGGCGATAAGATCTTCGCCCTCTTTCGTCACGGAGGCGGTTGCTGCTGCCGCTGCACCGCTCGCGAGCTGCGTCTCTGAAGAAGCTGCTGGGAGAGGGGCGCGGCGGTGGGGCCGGGGGAGCAGGGAGCGATGCACTGCCCCGGGCTGCGCCCCAGGAACCTCGCCGCTCCCGGTGACCCCGCTCGCCATGTGATCCCGGCGGGGCCGAGGCTGGCTCCGAAATGGGAACCTTAGGGAAGAGGAAAGAGACCCGTAAGTTTGCCGCGACTTCGCTTATCCCCCCCCCCCCATGTCTCTCCACGCGGCAGCTCCCGTCCCCAGCAGCGCGAGGAGGTGGAGGGACGGAGGGTGCCTGCGGGTGATGGGGGGGAGAGGTGCAGGGCCCATGGACGGGCAGAGCCGTTCCCCGGACACCTCGCGCTGCCCTGGCGCTGGGCGCCCAGACCCGCTCGCTGGAGACCCCGCGCTGGCCTAGGGCCCGGGTGGCTGGGACAGAGGCTTGCGGGGAGGACGGGATGAAGTGACCCAGCAGAGGAAGAGGCGCTGTGAAGGCTGAAATCGAGGATGGAGTAGAGTGTCTTGTACAGCCCCTCGCTCTCCTGCCCACTGACCCCGGGGCACAGAGGGCCGGGAATGCGGTGGACAGCAGATGCTATCTTGAAGGTAGTAGTAGGGTTGTTAACTTTGCCGGCTTTCAAAGCGGGCTGGGCTGGGAATGCCTGAGGGTTGTGCCCTAGCAGGCGTGCTGCTAAGGCGTGCGCGTGCTTCTCTGGCTGCTGCAGGAATGACAGAGCCCGTGGAGTCACCTCGCCCTTTGGGGGACCATGCTTTAGTCTATATTGGAGGGTGGTGTCAAGAAAAGGCACCCGAGAAAACAACTTTGGTGCTAGCGCTCCCACGTGGGAAACGCCACCTAGCGCTGGGTGTTAGCCCATAAGCTCACATTGATTACTTCGTGTTTTCTCTTTCCCTTCAAAAGTTGGCAGTGGAAATCCAGGGTGGAAAAAACCCTGTTCTTTTCCATTTCCCTTCCATGCTAACTCCTCTGAGTGGAGATATTTTTTAATTAGTTGATGAATTCAGATAATGTCATTGATCAGTTAACCTCTGTACCCAGCAGAAAGCGCCTTGCTGTAACAAGGGTAGGAAATCTAAGGCCCCGGTCCGGACTGGCTTGCCTGGTCCAGCTCCCCAGGCTCAGGTCTCCTCCCCCAGCATTGGGGAGCCTGTGCTAGCACTCCAGCCCCTTCCCCCTTCATCTCCCCCCCCCCAGCCTCTCCGTGGGGCTGGAGCACACAAAATCTACTAGTCTGGGCATCGCTAGGCTCTGGTGTGTGCAGGGAATGTGGGGAGCATTGCTCTAATGGAAAGCCATGTCAGTGAGATTTTTTTTTTTTTTGCTTCTCACTTGTGTGATGTCCCTGACTCATTTTTTTTGGGAGGGTCAGTGGCCCAAAAAAGGTTCCCCATTCTTCAGTGTAAGCAATATGGGGTGGGACTGTCTTTATTCTGTGCATTGTTCATTTCTGAGTGCATTCGTCGCACCAACCAAAATAATACACCTGCTACATGTAACTTTTGTTTCCCTGCGATTATAATGTTATGATGTAGCAGCCTAGCTTGAAGGGAATCCGCAAAGAGCACCTTGTAAGCTGATTGGTCCCTTCCTGTTCCATAAAATGAGAATTTGAGGTCACACAACAGAGCTAAGAGCAGGAAAACTTAAGACAAAATAGAATACAGATTGATATATTTTGTGCGGTGAATTCTAACTTCAAAAGGAATAGATAGAGCAAATGCTGAACAGCCCTATCAGCACCATCATAGGCTAGCTTTGCATTTCTAGAGATCTGGTTTAAAGCATGCTATACATGACAAATGAAATGAGTTTTATGGAGTATTCTACACAGCACTCTGATGGCATAGAAATTTGACTGCAATCACCTAATTGCAGATAAGGATTAAAATTCATTGCTAATACTATGGAGGAGGGGGTATACTCTTTATCAGGCAGGCATAACTCCCCTTGGTGCCCAGACCCAGTGTCAGGGATGCCTGGATGCTACTTTCAGCTCTGACATTAAAATCAGTTCCTCTGTAGCGTGTCTTTCCTTTTGGTAATATAAAGTGCGGATTTACAACAGGAACAGTTTTGCTCTAAAACCTACCCTATAGGGCTGTTGCTAAATTGCATTAATATATTAAGTACCTTGGTTATGAAAAACTGTTTGAATTGCACCTAAAACTATGGGGTTAAAACATAAATGTCACTGCAGGGTTGAAACTGTCCATGAAGGAGTTCTGCACTACTTCTTACTGTACCGAGTTTTGTTCCAGGCAATGCCATCTATGTCTTGCTTACCCATCTGTAAAATTCAACAAAAATATGATTTTTAACTTTCTCTCTCAGAAGATGTTTCAGTGACTTATTTAGGAAGGGTTTGTGGGTGCAACTTATCTTCTTTGGAACAGCTGAATCTTTTTGAATGGTGCGGTGATTACTGACTGGGGGAACTATAGGGCCATATTTTCAAAAGTGTTTCAGAATGGTGCCTGAAGCTTTGCAAATGCAAATTTGAGCACACATTTTCTTATCTGTGATTTTGTACTTTCTGAATCTATTGTGTTTGCATGAAAATTGTAATTTGTATTCACAAGTAAGGTAACACTCAAATGCTGTTTGCAACACAGATGCTTTTGGTACCTACAAAACCTTAAAGTGTGAAAAATTCATGTCTAAAAATAGGCACTTGCAGAATTATGAGTGCAATTTTAATGGTCACCTTGGAAAGTCTGACCAGTAAAGTTATTTATACATTCAGTAGTAACTTAGCGAAAAAAATTCAGTATAAGTGGACATTTACAGGAGCAGTTAAGAGTAGGGACAAAACATAACTATGAAATATTCCATGATAAATTCATGCTGCTATTTCAGGGATGAGCTCTATCATTTCCTAACAGGTTTTTTTTTTAATGAAATGCCTTACCAAATTGTTTAGGGGTTTGATTATGGGCTTAAATCCATTCACTTTCACCATAGTGCCCACGTGTAAATATCCATAGACTGGAAGGTCATTACTAGGATACTTTCCCAGTTTGTAATATCCATTGTTTGATTTTTACATAAATGTTCAGATTATATTAATGCCTGTTGTTTTCTTTGGGAATGAATGATGTTTGCATTAAGATTAAAGTGTATATATTTTAAAAATGAAGAGCTCTATAACCATATGCTGTAAAGATCCACATTTTCAGGGCAAAATATAGTTTATATAAAGAGGTTTCTTTGGTGCATTTGCCAAGTGGGAGGGTTATGTTTTTCACCAACCCAATTCCAGGGAGTTAATTGCCTTTTAAATCTCTCCTCCTTTTCCAGTCTGCATCCGAGGCTTGTGTGAAACTTGACTATTGTCCTTTCCTTTAGGAAACCTGCAAAAGGATGCAGCACTGCCCCTAAAACAGCACTTGAACTGAAGCCCATCAGTCGTGCCTCCCATTCAAATCCTTCCCAGGTCACTGAGTTGAGAATAATGATGCCTTTGGGACACTTAGCCAAAGGTGCCAGCCTGGAGAACCTTCTTGAAACCTGCCTTCAGTCTTTTGGTGAGTGTCCTGATGTGAAACTCTTTTTTTTTTCATCTGTGTAAATGTTTTCACATATTTTTACAGTGGCAGTTTAGGTAATCTGAGACATCTAAAGATAGTCAAGTATTTGAGATTTAATATATGCATGGAGCTATACATTTATGTCCTATGCTAAGAATTTAGAATGATTTACACTTTTTTGGGGGGGAAGACTTCCTGATCAGTATAATAAAGTTGCCAGGCATTTTGAAATTAAGAGATTTTCATTTCATTTTTTGTTACTCCATGGCATAATGGAAAAATTCTTTGCACTTGGATGGCTGTGTAACAAGAAAACATTGCAAAATGGAGAGTGCAGTATTCACAAACTGTGTTTTTTTAAAAGTGTTTATATCATCAGAACAGAAATTAGAAATTCCTTCTTTACTGCACCTGTGGACTAGGTACAGTAAAGAAGGAATGCATGCTTGTTATTTAATCAGACGAGATACTTTAAAAATCGGCTCTTACAGAGAAAAGATTCAAGTGAAAAGCCCAATCATGTACTTTTTATCTTATGAATTATTCATGACTTTTTTACTTTCACCAACATAATATCTACTTTGAAGAGCACCATTTGAAATGTATGCTGTATGCAAGACACATATGAAAAAGGTGCTTTCTAGTTTCATTAGCAAATGTTATTTTTGATATTTTATGGAATCAGATGGAGGGCTTCTAAGCCTTTACACAGAATAAAGATTGAAAATACTTAAAGATTTCTAATAATCTGTTTTTTTAAATGATGTATTTCTTCGACCAATGCCATTTTCTTTTATTGCTGCCAAAATTGCAGCTTTCCATGCTATATGCTGGATATTTCAGTCCTAACAGAAGCTTGTGCATTCCCATTTATGTGTAGAATTCACCTTTTTATAGCTGTAAACACACATAAAGACCCTGGATTTTTCAAATGCAGGTTAAACTGAGTATGGCAGTAATTTTTTCTAAATGTCCAAAAAGCTATTTGTTGTCAATTGCAATAAATAAATAAATAAATAAAATAAAAATTTAAAAAATAGGGCAGTAGAAGTTGTATTTGTACATATGCGTAGGGTGAGTTTCAGTTTCATGGTTTTCTTTTCAGAGAAGGATTTACAGGAACTAAATAATACTTACTATTGATATGGTACGTTACCTCTTCAAAGCACTCTACAATGATTAATCCTTGCAATACTCCAGTGAGGAAAGCATGTATTGTTACTTAGTGATTACAAAGAACTTGCAAGGGAAGACATATCTGCAGAAGAATAGAACTCACAATGCTTTTTTTCCTCCATCCAGTTTTAATCTACAACCTGAATTTTACTATTTAAGAAAAGCTGTTATATCACTAATAAGCCTTCACTCTTGCAAAAAACAAAAACAACATACACACAACCCCCCCCCAACCAAACTAATGTGTATATCTCCTTGAACAAACTGTGCCAAAGCAAGCACTAAAGTAAGCCTAAATTTAAATCTGAGCTCATTAATCAAGCTTATTTCAATTTGTACCTGTATTTTTATAAAAGAAAAGGATTCTACTTGTTTATATTAAGCTAGCAAAATGGTTGCAATGACTTATTTCAAATGTTTGTGAAATATTGATTCCACTGACTTCAATGGGGTGTTTCTCATGGATTTCAGTGGGCCGGTATTTCATCCAGTATTCCTATTTGTTTTAGTCAATGTGCGTATTTTGTGTTATAAAATTATATTTTAATTCTTCTAAATGAATGATAATGTGTATAATAATGTGTATATTTTATATAAGGGCTTGCTTGAGAGACCTGTGTTGTCCTGTTGAAATCCACACATTTTTGTATAAGCCAAAGGCACTTCTGTCTCTTCCTTTTACTGAGTTTATACAAATAGTAGCCTTTCCATATGTTTTGTTTTCCTTGACATTGTATATATTTTTAAAATATCTTGGGACTTTGCAATATTTAGATAAGGCATGACATGAGGCTGGCACAACAATATAACAAAGACACTGCTTACAGAGGGTTCTTTTGGGGGTTAAATACAAACATCTTGCAAATAGCCTTTGCTGGAGTCCATTTCAGGAAAGGGAATGGGGAGACAAAATTCTCTCTCGGGTTTAAAAAAAGGTGCTGAATTAGTACAAGTCAGTCACTAAGTGAGTCCCCTCTATGCCTGAAATTTTAGTGCATATGATGGACAGTCGCAAGACTAGTCCAGATGGAATATGTCTTTCTTCTGCATGTTTGAAAATCACTCTAGAAAACACTCTGATTTGTAAGGTTTTATATATAACCACCTGAATAAATCTAATGCTAGAAATTGTGCAGTTTTACTTTAATGCTAGAGCTGCATTTTATTAAATTAATATTTGAAACACAGTAGGAAAGCTAATGCTTAGCATTACTTGGAGAAAGTTCTCTGCTATGAAAACTAAATATATAATACCTTCAAAGGAAGGCACACCACATAATTTAAAATACATACTATATTGTATGTTATGCCATGCCATTAATATTTGCAGTAGCATGTAGAGATCCCAATCAGGGATCACATCCCCATTGTGTTGAGTACTGCACCCAGACAAACTCTTTGAAAACTGATACATGTAATGGGAAGTAAAAGATGGGAGTGCTAATAGAGTGTACGTGGGAGCTGACAGCCCTACGCCATATCAGAAATGATAATTAGCTCAGGGCTAAGTCAAGTAGTTTTAAAAATGAAGACAAGTAGTTGGCACTTCTTTTGTGTTATGCAAATGAAATGGGGAAATCAGTAAAGGGATACAGTGTTTGAGGAAGGTGGACTTTTTGCAGCAGTGTGGTGAATACATGTAAGGAGAGGTAGGGGGAAGATGACCTTTGCCAAGAACTGAAAGGAGCAAGTCGGAGTGACAAGGTGTGATATAAAGAGGGTCTGAATCAAGTTTTTAGTGGAAGGTTCAGATCATGGAGATTTGCTTTTTTTCTCTTCATGCAAAATTTTAGGCAGAGAGGGGGCTGAGTCAAAGATAATGGGCCTGAATGTTAGGAAGGATTGTAGTGTTGTATGTATTGATGATGAAAGTGGGGAGGGCTTTAGGGGAAAGATGAACTCAGTTTTGGCTACGTTGAGCATAAAGCGATAGTTGAACATCTACAAGTTTTTAGAAAAGACAGATTTGAATTTTAGTTTGGAAGGAGGGGGTTTGAAGAGGAAAAGTACATCTGAAGCTATGTCTACACTTCAATGTAAGCCCAAAGTTAGTAGAACTCAAAGGTAATAAATCCAGGGTCTGCTAACATGGCTTGAGCATCTATGCTTCTTTGTAGCAGATTAGGAATGACTGAACCCAGCATCTACAGTGCCATTATATGGGCATCAGTCCATCCACCCATATTCCAGATGTCTTAAAGGCTTTCAAAAATGTAGCCACATTAGCTTTTTGTTCAGATGCAGCATGAGGAAAAATGTGAGTTTCCAGAGGAGAAAAACACAGCCCATGGCATTATAGAATACTTTTGCTGGGCTCCCTGACCATGAGTGCAGTGAGGCTATGTCTACATTGTAAATCAGTGGGGCTTTATCCTTGTGTCCTAGTTTGACTCAGGCTTGGACATGCCATATTTGTGTGGTCCCAACACCTCGGATCTGAGCCCTCGGATACCATGATTTTGTGTAATGGAGGGTGGTTAGGCTTGAATCTGAGTTTGAACCCTGGGTTTACACTGAATAGTAGACATATTCTGGGCATGTCTAAACTACATCCCTCTTTCTAAAGAGGGATGTAAATTAGACAGGTTGAAATTGCAAATGAAGCTGGGATTTGAATTTCCCACGCTTCATTTGCATAATGGCGGCTGCACATTCTTTTGAAAACAGGTATTTTGAAAGTGAAACTGCTGTCTGGACTTGGTTCTTTCAGAAAAAAAACCTTTTTTCGAAGCATTCTGTACTCCTCCAAAAATGAGGTTTACAGGATCTTTCAAAAAAGAGCCTCAGAAGAGGCTATGCAGACATTGATGAGACCTGTTTCTGTGGAATAAAAGGATGGAAGCTGGGTTGGAGAGCCCAAGTCACAGCACCTGTACTAGTATTTTCAGTACACAACTAACACCGTGGTAGTGTGAGTCTACCTTGGCTGGGACGCTCGCTTTCAGCTACAGAATAGACATAGATTTAGCGTGTGGTAGTTAGTGCTGCTGTAGATTTATTTTCTGGCTTGCTATGCACTACAGCACTACATCTCAGAGCAGACAAGTATCAGGAAAGAGAGAGCCAGAACCAAAGCAAAAATGTGAGGGAAGGCATGAGACTGCACAGAGGGAGGTCAGCTGGGATGAGTTGTCACTGGGGCAAGTGCAAGGATTAGTGAACGAAGTGCATGAGAGAAATCACAGTTTCAGTGATGGGGAGAGGGTGGTGAAGGGAGTAGAGAAGGGAAGGTGCCCTTTGATAATGCCAGTTTTCTTTTTGAAGAATGTAGCAAGATCCTGAGCAGAGGAGGAGGAGGGTTGGAGTAAGTTGCAGGGGGCAAAATGGACTGAGGCTGCGAGTTTGGGAATAATGAAAGTGCCAAAGTAATACTGTCTGGGTAAAGATGCAACACTTTAGGAGAGAGTGAATTTGGTTGCTTTTCATTAGAAGTGTATTTCAAAAGCACAGATAACAGAGTGTTTCACCAGCAATGACAATGGGTCTGAAAGCTCCTGTTGAATCCAATGTTTTCATATCATGTCCATTAAATTTTCAAGTCAAAAGAAACATTTTCCATTTGATACCCTGCAAACTCAGCCTTGGGCTCTGCAACTCAAACTGGGTTCTGCCTCTTACCTCTCTGCCAGTAATAAAGATTCTTGAAATCTTAATTTTGTTGATGCTTGAAGCAGAATAAAAGCTGTTCTTCCTCAGCTGTATTGGTTCTGTGGTGCTGGTAGTAGTATATGTGTCTGATATAACTTGTCCTAACTTGAGTAGGACACTTCCATTTTCAGTTGCTTCTCTGACAGAAATCTTTGCTTGTGAATGAGGCAGGCAGCAAGCTGTGACACAGGGCACGTCTAGACTACAGGGTTTTGTCGACAGCAGTTTTGTCGACAAAGCTTCTGTCGACAAAGAGCGTCTACACTACATTCAGTTCTGTTGACAAAGCAAGCTGCTTTGTCGACATGGCAGTGTAGCCGCAAGGACGGTTTACATGCAATAACGCTTTCTGTCGACAGAAGGCGTTATGCCTCGTGAAATGAGGTTTACCAGCGTCGACAAAACTGCTGAGTTCTGTCGACGTTATGTCAACAGAACTCAGCGGTAGTGTAGACGCAGGTTTAGTTTTGTCGACAAAAGTCCACTTTTGTCGACAAAACCCTGTAGTCGAGACACACCCACAGAAAGGGCTAAATGCATTTCACAGATGATCTAATTTTAAATTAATGAAGCTCAATGTTGATATTTTAAGTCCAGAAAGTGTGATATTTCTTCTCACAGAATAGACTGGCTGGCCAACAGCTTGAAAGAATGTGATGGTCACTGGGTGATCATGTCTATCCGCTCTACCTACTCTGAGTACGGAAATGTGAATTGTTCACGACACTGTTTACACTAGCTTCTTCTGTAATTATAAGCACAGAATTGAGGGATTTTAGATCCATTATGTAGAAATCTGTGGTAGCTGGTGTTTTTTACGTGTGTGTGTGTGTGTATAAGTAAAATATTTTATAAGAACCCTGATCCTTTCCTGTATTTGTGATGTTGTATCTCTCCCAGATAAGTCTACCTTTTGGGTTTATCGTGTTTAAGGTTTGAGATGTCATAAGAAAACTGCAGCTAATGTGTTCCAGAACTAGTGCAGGCTTTAACAACTGCTAAGCTCATTCATTTGAAGCCTAGGGTTGGTTTAGAGTAAGCTGAAATATTTTAAGTGTTACCAAAAATGTTAGAAGCATGTTTTAAAATTCTAGTGTAAACAGGGCAAGTTCTATTTTAACTTGCATTAGGTAGTATAATTGACCATTACTTTAAAAATGTATTAGTTATAATGTCTAAAAACCCACCCTTTCTCCTAAATCAACCCGCCCTGGGGGAAGGTGAGGTTGGTGGAAAGTGGAGGCTTCCACTCACCCTTTTGTTAAGGGGAAATCCTGGCCCCACTGAGGTCAGTGGAAGCTCTTTTCTGTGGCTAGGATTCACCATTACTGTCTACTTGCTTAGAGTGCTATAACATGAACAGACACCTTTTACTTATGTGACAAACCCTGCGTTGTGCTTTAAAAAGCAGTTCAGGCTTCCTCTAGTGAAGCTGCAGGGACCTTAAGTCTTTGAAATAAATAGTATATGCATCATTCTGTCATAGCAGTTTTTCAGTATGATTCTTTACTTCTGCCCTATGAACATGGTTGGTTAGTTAGTTTGTTTTTTTAGTGTTAATGAGACAATGCTTTTCTGTTCCTGTATTGCATCTCTTCTTGACATCCTGGGCACTCTTCAAGTCTCACTACAGACCTGTACATTCAAAACTGCAAAGAAGAAAGCTTATTAGAAAAAGGATGCTTGAAACAGCTTCCTTAAATGCATGTCAATTCATATCCTTAAGGCTGTTTCTTTTACTAAAGCTTTAAATAAAAGAAAAAATTATGGAAAGACTATTAAAATACATTAACTTACTGGAATGGAAGGACCTATAGATCTCTTTCTACACTTCAGTCATCTTCTGATGGACAAAATGGTGCCTGTTAGAATGACTCATAATGTCCATACAGGCACAATACACTTCCTTGCATAATGCATTGCTTCCCTTAGTAGATGTACCATTCTGCAATGACATACAACTATGTGGTACGGTCCTGCGCTTGGAAAACGAACTGTGAAAAACTACACTGGAAATAATTGTTCAAATATATGCAGTACTCCTATAATCAAATATTTCATTTTAACCACAAAAACCAAGATTCTGACCACATAGCTAGATTGTGCTATGCAAGATATCTAGAAGTGGTAACCCCAGCACTGCAACCAAATTTTAATTTGGATAATTCCATTTTGCCTACAACTTCTGCCTGCAATTTCAAATGATTATCCTTCACTTCCTGATGATAACGGCTATAATATTGCTTGATTAGTGCTAAAGAGCACTTCAGTCACTGCAAAAGTTATATATTTATAAGCACACATTGTAGAGTCAGAGTAATATATTTTGTGAAGCACTTTGAGGCCTATGTAAACGAAAGTACTCTATAGATACTTATAATATAGTGATACAAATCTGGGGATGGTGCTGGCAGTTGGAATGTACTTCCCTTTCTACCATGCCCTGAAATTACCAGTAAGTGTTTTGCAAAATAAGTTAAATACATTTAAACTTGTCTGCACCTGCTTTATAGATTAGAATGCTTCCATAGCACTTACTTTTCTATTGTTTTGAAGAGGATTGATAATTTATAGCACCTCCAAGAAGGTAAATCTTGCTCTGGTTTTACAGACTGGCAAACAGACGTGTTAAAGGTGAATTAAGAGAAAAAAATAGGTATGTCTCTTTTCTCTGAAAGATTTGTTCAGTATTTGTCCTCCTTTATCTTCCACCCTTTTTAGTGTTTAAGAAAACAAGTAATCCTACATTTACTCAATGCTTCATTCGCTCCAGGCTAGTGCTTTTGTTAGTTGAGCCAAACAATATAACAATGTTTATTTGGACTACTTACAAACTGTTTTTATTTGATTTTGTTAATATGTGGTTAGTTTCAATGATTAAATGACTTTTTGGAGAAAGCAACTGCTTTAAAGATTTGGCAACTGCATCCCCTCAGTTATAATGGAAACACTAGCAGTATGCATTGTCTGAAATTCCCAATAAACCTTCCAGCAGAACCAGGAAAGACCAAAATTCACATTCCTGATATTTCTAAGATAAAAAGACAAGCCGTGAAAATAATTTACAGGTTTCAGGCCTACTTTATACATCAGTAAAGACAAAACGGCGTAAACCCAAGTTTTTAAAAAACATATGTTGTTAGTCCTTGGCAGGGACCAGTGCAGGAATGTAAAAGTTACCGTTGGGGGGGGGGGGGGGGAGAACAGTGAGGGATGCAGAATTCTGCTCTCCCCTCTCCCCCCCCCCCAAAAAAAAACCCCTCCTCCAGCCCCCAGGCCAGCAAGGAACACAAAATCCTCAAACCCTGGAGCTGCTGCAGGGAGAGGGAGAGTGAGAGCGCTCCTCTCCCAAAGGGCAGTGGTGGGGAGAAGGAACTCCTCCAGCCTCAGGGAAGAGGAGTTTTCTTATTCCCTCTGCCATAGCCCCAGGGCTGGAGGAATTTGTTTTCTGCTGCAGCCCTGAACAGGAGGAGCTCTGCACTTCTCACAGGCCCTAGGGCTGGAGGAATTGTGTCCCCCACCAATTTGTTGGGCGCACATGCCTCTGCTTACTACCTTACTTACCTATCCTCCGTGAATTTATCTACATCTTTTTTTGAACTCTGTTATAGTCTTGGCCTTTACAACATACTCCGACAAGGAGTACCAAAGGTTGACTGGGAATTGGGTGGAGTAGTACTTTCTTTTGATGATTTAAACCTGATGTCTAGTAATTTAATTGGGTGATCCCTAGTCCTTGTGTTGTGAGGAATAAATTAAACTTCCTTATTTACTTTCTGCACACCAGTCATGTTTAATAGCCCTCAAACATATCCCCCCACCTTAGTCTTCCTCTTTTCTAAGCTGAAAAGTTCCAGTAAATCTCTCCTAACATGGGATCTGTTCCATACCCTAAATCAGTGGTCTCTAACCGTTTTACACCCAAGATCACTTTTTAAATGACAGACCAAGCCAAGATCTACCACCCTGCCCCTTCCTTGAAGCCCCGCCCTCTCTATTCTCCTCCTCTCTATCACTTGCTATCCCCAATCCTTATACTGCTGCTTATATTTTTATTATTATTATTCTGTAGGAAGAGGTTTTTCCAACATTTGGCTTGTCTACACTGGACCAAATGTCAGAAAAAAAACCCTTCTTTTGGAAGCCACCTTATTCCTTGTGGAAAGAGGAATATAGGGGTGACCAAAAGAGCCTGTTTGCTCTTCCACTAAAAAGCAGAAGAACAAACGCAACCCTGGATGCACAAGAGTTTTTCTGGGATATCTCCAGAATCCTGAAAAACTCCTGCAGTCTAGCTGGACCCTTGCTGTGTTGAGACAGGATGTGTAGGCTCTGGGGTGGGAATGAGGGATTTGGGTGTGGGAAGGGGTGAGAGGTGCAAGCTCTGGGAGGAAATCTGGATGCAGGAGGAGGTGGAGAAGGGGACACTGGCTTGGGGAGGAGGTTCCAGGCTGGGCAGTGTTGGGATACTAAGCAAGCCACAGGCTTGCGGAAGTGAGGGTGCAGGAATTTGGGTTGGGGTATGTGAGGGGCTGAGGGCATGAGGTTCCAGTGTTTGATAGGCTCAGATCTAGGGTCTGGGGAAGGGGGAGTGAAGGAGTGGTTGTGGCCAGATGGGGGCTTGGCCCCAATTGGGGGTTTGTTGACCAGGCTTCATTTTTAAATAGAATACTATGTTAAACACAAAAAGTTTCTGCATTGTCTTTATTTATGAGAATGGCAGGGAACCTGCCTTGAGTCAGGGGTCACTGACCCATAGAAAAGTCATTTGGGAGCATGGAGGGAAGCCTCTGACCCGCGCTCCCTCCGGACTGACCGCAGGGCAGCCAGGCTGGAGCGAAGAAAAGCGGCTGACCGGCCAGCTGGCCATGGTGCTCAGCCAGGGTGCCACCAAGCACCACGTGGGCAGGCGCTGAGGGGAAGCTGCCCAATCAGCTGGAGCGCGGTTCAGCCTCCTCTGGGCTGAACGCCACAGCCAGCAGGCCAGGCAGCGTCTCCTCTGCACCAGCTCACGTGGAGCGTGGTGCACCCTGGCTGAGTGCCATGGCCAGCTGGCTGGGCAGCTGCTTCTCTTCCCTCCAGCCCAGCTTCCCTGCGCTCAGCCCAGGGAGGCTGTGTCTAGCTCCAGCTGTGAAAGCCACAGTCAGCTGGCTGGGGTGTTTCAGCCCTCCCGACCTCCCAGCTCCCACCATTCCTCGCAGCTACTCACCTGTGTTGTTGCTCAGTGCGTAGCTGCTCCTCAAATGAGGAAATCTAATGTAAATGTACTGCGCAGGTACGCAGTTCAGAGAGGGCTCAAGAGTTACTTTTAGAGCCCCTGAGATCTACCGGTAGCTCACGATCTACTGGTTGGTGACCACGGCCCTAAATCATTTTGTTGCCCTTTTTTGAACTTTTTCCAAGTCCAGTATATCTCTAAAATGGCATAATCACATCTGAATGCAGTATTCAAGATGTGGGCATATCATTGATTTATATAGAAGCAATATATCTTCTGCTTTATCTATCCCTTTCTTCATGTTTCCTAACATCTTGTTAGTTTTTTTTGGTGGCTGCTGCTGCACATTGAATGAATATTTTCAGAGAACTATCCACAGTGACTCCAAGATCTTTCTTGATCGGTAACAGCTAATTTAGACATCATAATTTTTATATGTATAGTTGAGATTGTTTTCCAGTGTGCATTATTTTGCATTTATCAGCATTCAATTTCATCTGCCATTTTGTTGCTCTGGCACCCAGTTTTGTGAGATTCCTTTGTAACTCTTCACAATCTGCTTTGGCCTTAGCTATCTTGAGTAGTTCTGTATCATTTGCAAATGTTGCCACCTCAGTATTTACCCCTTTTGTCACATTATTTATAATCATGTTGAACAGCATTGGTCCCAGTACAGACACATGGGGGACACTGCTATCTACCTCTCTCCAATCTGAAGACTGACCATTTATTCCTATCCTACCATGAGAGCTTAGTTTACTTAAGAGCCTTTGGTGAGGGTCCTTATCTAAGGCTTCCTGAATATAGCATGTCCACAGGATCACCTAAATATAGCATATCCACAGGATCACCATGGTCCACATGCTTGTTGACCTTCTCAGTGAAATCTAGTAGACTGAGGCATGATTTCCCTTTACAAAAATTTGTTGACACTTCCCCTACAAATCATGTTCATCTGTGTGTCCGACAAGTCTGTTCTTAGTTTCAACCAGTTTGCTAGTTACTGAAGTGAGGCTTACTGATCTGTTATTGCTGCAGTCTTCTCTGGAGCCTTTTTTTAAACATTGGTATAACATTAGCTATCCTCAATCACCTGGAACAGAAGCTGATTTAAATGATAGGTTACACACCACAAGCCAGAAAGGAAGTCAGAGCTGCTCTTAGGATATCCTGGCCTCCCGTCCGGTTCTCAGACCACTGGACCACACTTATTTCTCCCTAGATAGCCTGAGCGCCCTGGAGAAGGCAAGCCCCAACCCAGCCCCTTCTGTCTGTGGCCCTGCCCCTATAGCCAAGCCTGCGTACCCCAGCCTGATCCTTCCTGGCCATGTGGAGAGCCAGGGCTGCCATGTAGCCAGGGGGAGCTTGTCTGCGCCCCATCGCTCCCCCGTGGCTGGGGGGAGCTGGGCTTCCGTGCCATGGCTCTAGCCCTCCCCATGATCCAGGTTGCTGAGCTGGACTGCCTTGTCGTGGTTCCCCACCCCCCAGCAGCTGGACTGCTAAGCCAGGCTGCCACACTGTGGCCCCAGCCTTAGGGGATAGGGTGTGTAAGCAATATTGGGAAGACTATGCCTTTCCTTGCCTATACTACCATCCACCCTGATAGACAGCAGTATGTGGAGTTTAACAAATTCTTCACCTTTTAGAAAAATAAAGTGTACTATAAATCTAGAGAGATATAGGAATTACCATAACCTTGCCAAGAAACTCATGTGGGCAACTTTCCAGATTTGTGTGGTACCCTAATGATTTCAGTGCATCTTCTTGTGACTAGGGGAGTCTGCTTATAAAGTTCTCTTTATCAGGGCATTCAACCCAAATCATCAAGACCTGGTTAGAGTTCCCTGCGTTTAGCTGTTTCAAAAAGCTTCCTTTTTGATATTCCAACAATATATAATGCAATCTTAGGATACAACATTGTCATCAAATCCCAACAACCTGGCACGTTTTCAAAATATTAAACATTGACATTTAAAAACAAAATCAGGTGCAATATGTGAGGTCAGTATTCCCTACATGCTCAAATTATGTTGCCACTGATAAGAAAGCTTAAAGTCAGTGTAAGTCATACAAAGTGTAACACAGAATTCTGACTCAAAAGCAGTTACGTATTGTATAAGTGAATACACACCCACATAGAAGCAAATTATCTTTATCATTTAGTTTTTTGCTACTACGTTCACCTGGCAATGACATTTTGTTTACCTTTTATCCTTCAATTTCTGCCCCCCCCCCCTTAACATTATCATTCTAAACTTTTCTATTTCATAAAGTACCCATCAGTTAGCTCACTTTTACTATGTATTTAAAACGGGATCAGTCTTCATGCTTTTAAATAATCTTGGCATAAATCCATCAAATATGGCACAGAAGCTTTAGTTGCTTGGCAACAGAAATTATGTTAATAAGGAGCTAATGACATAACAAGCACAGAAGAGTTGTTACTGCTCTTTAGAATGCTAAATGCTAATTTACTTAACTAAAGCTGATTGTGGTTGTAACAAATGTAAAACATCCATTGATAACTTAACATTTTCCACAAAATTTCTTTAACGCTACATGCTTACTTTGGACAATAGAACTGAAAAAAACTCTACTTTGTAGAATGATGTGGCATGTAAAATATGAGATTTGACTAGAGTGTCAATGACTTCTCTATGATTTGAAAGAAGGAATATACCAAGGACTATTACTAGTCAAAATATGCTGGATCTTCAACTAATGAAAGTTTGAATTGCTCTGACATCTGTGGAGCTAGGTCAATATTCACCGGCTGTGGACTGGGCCCTCCATGTTCAATTTTTATGGAAGTGGTTAGAAAAGATGAAAGGTCCCTTAGGGCACATCTACACAGCAGGGCTAAAGCTGAAATAAGCTACGCAACTTGAGCTACATCAATTGTATAGATCCGTGGTCCCCAACCCGGTGCCTGCGGGTGCCATGGCGCCCGCCGGGCTCTTTACATGCGCCCGCGGAGCAATCTGGGCTGGCAGGTGCCAGCCCCGGGCGCATGGCCGTCCCCGGCCCCGACCCTGGGGGCGCCGTGCGTGCCCTTGCCGGCTCCGGCTCCGGCCTTGGCCCCGCCCCCGGGGGCACCGCGCGTGCCCTGGCCCCGGCCTTGGCCCCGCAGCGCTTATGGGGGGGGGGGGGAAGGCGCGCCGGCCCCGGGCGCGTGGTGCTTGCCGGGGGGCGCCGGCCCCGGGCGCGTGGCTATGGGGGGGGGCCCGGCCCCAGCCCCGGGCGCGTGGCTATGGGGGGCCCCGGCCCCGGGCATGCGGCTGGGGGGGGGCCGCCCCCGGGCGGGCAAGTGTCCCCCCCCCCGGCGCCCGGCGGGCGAACGGCCACGCCCGCTGGCGCCCGCCAACCTGAAAAGGTTGGGGACCACTGGTATAGATTAAGTCAAAATAGCTTATTTCAGCTTTTGGTGCTGTCTGCACCGCAGGAAATATGAGGAAGAGCATTTATCCTCTGACTTTCCTTACTCCTCGTAAAATGAGAGTTACAGGAGTTGGAGTAAGAAATCCTCCAGCTCAATATTATTGTGACATTATATCGTAATAACTGCTTGTAGTATAGATGAAGACTAAGTTATTTGAGAATAACACTGCTGTGTAGACATACCCCTAGACTAGAGAATGCCTTTTAGAGGTATCTGGGGAAAAAAATATATCAGTTGAAGAGAGATTTTTTTTCTCTTTACATTTCACAAAAGCTTAAGCATTTTATAGTGATGACCAGTTGAGTCTCCAAAGAAAGGTGTTAGCATCCATTCTTTCCCCCAGTCAGTCTGAGAAGCTGCAGCCAAAAAAAAAGAAAAAAAAATTCCTCCCAGGACTTCACAGTGCATCCTGTTTTGTACTGTGTCTATCTAGTTTGGATTGTAAGTTTCTTGTACAGTCCTTAATAATTCCATGACAATATATTCTTTAGTATGTTGCACCAGTTTTAAATGACTCAAACAATGTAGTTTCCATATCCCAGGGGAGATTACGCCGTCTAATAGATGTTGTTGTTAAATTTTAGGCTAGAAAAAAAATAAAGGCAATTTTACTAAGCTTCTTTTCATCCCAACCCTAGTTCAGAAATTGAAGTGAACATCTGGGAAAGGGCAAAGGGGAGGCTGTAGACATTAAAGCCGATCAGTGCTACTCATGCATGGGAGAGGGATTTCGGGAATCTAGGGGCACTGTGTCTTTTAGACTCAGATGTAAAAAGAGTGAACTTTAAGTCCGTTCCCAGTTCCATACATGTGGTGATGAAATGTCACATCTCTAAGTGAAGTTTTTCAGGAGGTATCTTTGTCTTTGAAGTGTGGAGCTCATATGGCAGGGATCAATACTCGCAGTTCCATTTTGCTCATCCTTTGAGCTCAGCTCTCTTGAGTGCACTTGTTTTGTTTGATTTCTGTCTTCTATAATTCCTCATTTTGTGTGTTGGTGGGATTCCTCCCACTACCTAGGGCTGATCAGCAACGTTAAACATCAGCCTTCAAGTCATACAAATATGTAATTTTTTAAAAAACATTACCTTGACAAATGAAGATTATTTAGAACAATCGCTACAATGAGCAAATGAATTGTGTATTACAGAAGCTCCTAGGAGCTGTAATCATGATGTGGGATCCAACTGGTGTTAGGTGTTGTGTACACACAAAACAAAGATGGTCTCTGCCCAGAGTTTAGAATCTAAGTAAATCTGATTTATCACTTAGAATTGAACATACACCAACAAATCTGAACCAGCAATTATGGGCACTCTGTGTATGTGAAATGAACATTGGTTTTGAGTCCCATAAACTTCAGTGAAAGTAGCTACAGAACTGGAAAAGTGAGGAATTAGGATTTTGTCATGTTTTCCCCATTCAGGGCTGCCAAGTGTCAAGTCTTGTGGGACACTCGTGTATTCAGCAACTATGTCGTATATTCCTGCAGCCCAGCTGAAATATCATAGCTCCAATTGGGCTTCAGTAATAGGCTGCAAATGCAGCCACCAGTGTCCACTGTGACCCGATGGCCAAATGGCCTCTGTCTCCCCTGCTGGATCAGAGGGGAAGGAAAAGCTAAGAGGAGAAGCTTGCTCCTCCAGGACCCAGGAAGGAGGGGATCAGGGATTCAGTACTAGTGCTAGGCTCCCACAGATCCACAATTACTTTCCAGACACTATAGAATCCTAGGGTTGGAAGAGTTTTCAGGAGATTATTGAGTCCAACCCCCTGCCCAAAGCAGAACCAACCCCAATTACATCATCCAGCCAGGGTTTTGTCAAGCCAGGACTTAAAAACCTCTAGGGATGGAGATTCTACCACCTCCCTAGGTTACCCATTCCAGTGCTTCACCACCTTCCTAGTAAAATTCTTTTTCCTAATATCCAAGCTAGACCTCCCCCACTATGTTCCCCCCTATTAGTCACTAGTTTCTCACCATAAATTCATCCCTCAGCAACCCCCAGTTTATTCCAGGTAGCCCCCTACCAGACTTCCCTGCCCAGTCCTCCCTCTCTCACTGCAACCTATCCAATTCAGCATGCTCAGAAATCCTTTGGCAATTCCGCTCTCCCACAACTGACCCAGCCACTCTCCAAAGCTTGCTCATCTACTATGACCTCCTCCAAGGTTCTTTCCCATCCATGTCATCTATAGATGTCAATTTTTGTCAGTTCCGTGACCCACAGACACCACTGTTGGAAGCAGAATGTGTTGTCCAAAGGACGAAGTTTGTGGTGACATGTAAATTATATACAAATATGCAAATTTACAGTGAGCTAATATGCATTCTATATTTGGGATTATAGTTTAGAGATGAAGAGAGAGTAATCAAAGGAAGTAGCTTCATAGTAGCAAATTGCTCTCACTAGCCCTTTCCTACCCCTATCTAATGATTCTTGTCTATTGTTTGTAAGTCAGTTTGTCCTCTTTAGCTCACTAAACTTTAAGGCCCTGATTTTGAAAGCTGGCAGATAAGATTCTTACTAGCTGCAGTGGGAGTAGGACAGGAAGCTTTGAACCTGGAATGTTTGTGAATGCAAGTGATGGCAGCCAGATATAATATTGTACCTGCAAATCAGCTAGGCAGCCATAGGGGTGGGATTTTAAAAATAATTAAGTGACTAAAGAATACTGAAGATCTATGGGATTTTTTCTATAAATCACTTAAGTGCTTCTGAAAAATCCATTCATGATTAGGGGCATGTGTGATAAAAATTAGGGAGAACAAAAATGCATGCTGAAAGTGGGAAAGTAGTTTAAAATTTTAAACTATTAGGTCTTCACAGTGCACTTCTTGTCATAGCCTACTGGTCTTAGGGTAAACAGCAAGCCCTAAACCAGTGGTTCCCAACCTTTTTTATACCTGGGACCAGCAAACCCATTCACAAACTTTCAGTGAACTGCTAACAGTTTATTTGCATATTTACATATACATTATGCAAATTATGGATATGCGAAAGTGCAAATAAAATCTTGCCGGTCTGCTCTAACCCCTAGAGCCCCCCCACCCTTCACTACCCCCCTTCCCCAGTGCCAGCCACTGATCCCAGAGTCCTCAGCAACTAACCCCCCCAGTGCCAGCCTCTCACCCTCAGAGCTCCCCAGTGCCAGCCCCCATCCCAAATGCCTGTGCCAACTCCCCACCCCATAGAGCCCCCCCACCAGATCCCTCAGTGCTAGCCTCCTGTTTCCAGAGCCCCATTGCACCTAACTCCGCAGAGCACCCCCAGTGCCAGCCTCCAGTCCCCAATATTAGCCCCATCGTCAGAGCCAGCCCTGACTTTAGAATCCCCATCTCCAGAGCCTTCCAGTGTCGGTCTCCCACCTCTTAGAGCCCCCCCCCCCAACGTCTTAGAGCTCTCCAGTGCCAGCCCCCCACCTCTTCAGAGCTGGGCAACCAGAGAGCGATGTCTGTTGGCTGAGTGCACACGTCTACGGAAATACTTCTGTGCTGCTGTTGGTGGGGCAAGAATGGCAATACCATAGCCTTACTTGTGTGCTGCTGTTGGTGACAGTGCTGCCTTCAGATCTAGGCTGCTAGTCAGGAGCTGCCACTCTCCAGTTGCTAAGCTGTGAAGGCAGTGTCACCACTAACAGTGGCATTGAAGTAAGGGTAGCAGTACCGCAAGCCTCCTTCCCCAACAATTCCATTTTGGGACAGAGGCCCTACAATTACAGCACTATGAAATTTCAGATGTGAATAGCTGATATCGCGAAATTTATGATTTTTAGAATCCTATTACCATGAAATTTATCAACATGGACCATGAATTTGGTAGGGTTCTACAAATCAGATATTAGCGTCAAGCAAGATTCTTCCAACATGAACCCAAGTTAAACTCTTCAGACTTTCATATTATTAGGTTACTAGTTAATGAAAATTTAAACAAGAAAACAAAGCAAAAGAACCAGTAAAAAGTTTTCCTGCAAGTAACCATAGAACGGTAGAAACTTCTGTGAACAAGTTAGAATGGAAATATGCTACAAAGTAGGGCAACTAGTTTGAAGAGATGCAGAGAATACTGAGCTGTGATTTAAAGTAGGAAGGGTGGAGATGTGCAAGACAAATGCATCTTCTTGAGTGGAAAAAGACTATATCTTGTTTGTCACTGAAACAGCTGTTTGGTGAATGACAATTCTTAGGAGCTACACTAGTGTAGAGAGTCTTGATACTTGTGTTAGAATCATGTCTCTTTCCCTGTTCACCAGAGAGAGGTCCTGAGGCCTATATTTCTTCATTAGACAAAATACTTGAAGAGGAGACTAAGCAGGAGACTTCTGTACTGGGAAGGAAGCTTACCTAAAAGAAAATTCTGGTATGAATCCAATAGAAAGTTTCATATATTGAGGAATATGAAGTGGGGCTTCCCATGACTGCAGACTATTTTAGCTATTTAGATATTTTTCAAACAGGAGGCCAAAAGTACACAAACTACAGTAAATATCTTTTTAAACAAGTCACGTTAGGTCTTGATCAGAGCTTCTCAAGAACTAATGTAATACATGAAAGAATTGTTCCTTAATATCTTTGTGCATTGGAAATCTCCACTAATGATTGTCATAAGAACAGCCACCCTGAGTCAGACCATAAAGGTCCATTTAGCCCAGTATCCCATCGTTCATCAGTGCTCAATCCCAGGTGCCTCAGAGGGAACAACAGAACAGGTAATCATCAAGTGATCCATCCCATAACCCATTCCTGCTCATCCTAGCTAATAGTAGGGTTGTGAATGGTTAACCAGTTAGCCTGTAAGCATTACTGTTAGTGGGTGGTGATGCTTACTGGTTATGGTTAACTGGTGGAGCTTGGAGCAGCTTCCGCTCACTGTGGACAGGGGGCTGCTGCAGCCCCACAGGGCCTGCTGTGGACGGAGGACACTCCAGTCTGGCCAGAGCAGCCAGTGGCGTGGTGTGAGGTGAGCACTCCACCACAGCTACAGTGGGTAGGCTGCTCCTGCCCAGCCTGGATGGAGCAGCTGCCCATCTACCCCCGTTTAATTGGTTAAACTTAATGTTTAATTGGTTAACTAATTAAATGGGCTTTTACATCCCTAGCTAATAGCCATTAAATCTTTGTCAAATAGCAACCCTTTTGGAAAACAGCTGATGAAGAAGAAAAAGGGGCAGTGTTCCCAAGTCTGGTGGTCTGAAGTTGATTTTGCTGTTGTTTCCCAGAGACTGGCAAATATGTTTATTAAGTTTAAACATTGGTCTTGCAAAAAGATATCTTGACATTTTAGTATTCCCCAGGAGAAAATCATACTTGTTTTTGATTGACTAAATGAAGGCATATATGACCTGGATTAAACCCCATCCTGTTTGTTCCGGTGAGGTCTGAGCAGGGGTGGAATTTCAGGAGTGGAGCAGCAGCCATGCACTCTGGGATGAGGCTTGCTTTTCATCCCATTCCCCGGACGCTAAGGGAGGTGAAAGTACTTGCATTCCGTGCATGCCTTCACACCTGTGCGCTCACCCGGAACGCGCGGCTGCTGCCTCCCTACCCTCCCGAAATACCATCCTTGTGTCTTAGTTGGATGGTCTTCTCACAAAGTTAAGACTCAGTCCAAGGGCAAAGACGATTCTAGTGAACAAGTGGTGTTTTTCACTTCAGTGATAAAGAATTATAATCACATGCTATTAGAAAAAAACAAAAATCATTCAACTTCCAAGAGTGGCTTTATGAAGGGGAAATACTGCAGTCTGCTAAGGGAGAGAGCTATTCGTATTGCTTGGTGGTAATTGGTTCACCAGACATTCCACTTCAGAATGATACACAGGGCTAGGAGTGAGTATAAAAAGGCCAAGCATGTGGTTTTGAGGGATCTATGACATAAGAAGACAGTGATGTGACATGGTGATTTATGCTTTTAAGTGAGTAGACAGTTTGTGGTAGCAGGGTTTCACAGTTCTGGTTGAATTCCTCCTGTAGGACACTTGAATGCCCTCAGCAACATGGTGGGAAATGCTGACTCTCGTGCCCTTGGTTTTCAGGGGCTGGACAGAATTCAGGCACGGTCCCTGGCTTAGGGCCTAGCGAAGGATAGGAGGGAGGCCGGGGGCTGGGACCAATTGCTGAGGGTGTTGTAGGGTTGCCAGGTGTCCTGTATTTTTGCCTCCTGCAGGGAAAAAAAATCAGAAAATACCGGATATTTTAGATTCCAGTATTTTCTGAATTTTTTTACCAGACAGGAGGCGAAAATACCGGACTGTCTGGGTCAATACCGGACACCTGGCAATCCTATTTCCCCTACCTCTGACAGTTGCCCAGCTCCCAACAGCTTTAGCAGGTGAATATAACCAAAACATCACTATAGAGAAGCTCCTGCCCTTTTATAGTCTTTCAACCTACTATGCCATATGACCACCTCATTTATCTCAATGGTAGAGACCACTACCAGGTAATTCTTTTGCCCTGTGGTTCCCAACCTTTTTTATACTGTGAAGTGGCAAACCCATTCACAATCTTTTGGTGGACTGATAACATTTGCATATTCCAGACATATGCAAATAGTGAATATACAAATAAATTGTTACCTGTCTGCCAAATATACCCACTCACCCGTTGACCCCATGTTTTCACTGCATATCCGTCTATCTCCAACCCTAGAACCCTGTGACCCTGTGCAGCCAATCCTGGTACTCTGTGTCTCTATATTATTAAACCTGCCAAATCCATCATCTGACATCCTCTATATCCCACTAACCCCATTACCTCACAAGTCTGTCTTGCCAAGCCTGTCATCTCAGGGCCCACCATCTCCTGCTTCCCAACACTCCCTGCTACCAACTTCCTTTTGTCAGCCACTTCTGCCTTGCTTTGAGTCTGTCCTGCATCCACCCTCACTACCAACCTTGGCACCCTGTGTCCCAGTGACCCCTGACTTAAATTGACAACCTCCCATTTTCCCAAATTCTGCCCCACTACCTCTGGTGCCCCTTACTCCACAAACTCATGACTGTCTGTTGTGCCAAACCCTGATCCTGCCCACTGGCTCTGCAACTGTCTTTTCCACAAGCTCTGATGCCTCTCGACCGCGCTTAGACACCTGGCTGCATAACTACTGACCCAGTGCAACCTACCCCCTCTTGCTCTTTGACCTTTAACCCCTGCCCTCCCTCAGCCCCAACCCTCCCCCCTGAACCCCAGTCCCAAACCAGCCTCTTGCTCCCCAGTGCCTAACACCCTTTGACTCCCATCCTTATGCCTCGTGCCCTTTGACCCTTTAACCTCTGACTCCTATAGCCCATGCTAACACTGTCTTGCCCCATGACCCCACCATACCCTCACCCAACACCCCTTTGACCTCTCTCTCCTCATTCCCCAAAGTGAGGATGCCCTGCTAGGGAGCATGGCCATTACTGCCATGCAGGCAGGGGGAGCAGCCATTGGCAGTGAGTGTGCTCCCTCCTCTTTTGTGCCCCCTCTGTCTGCAAGCGCATCTTGCGCCCCCGTGGGTAGAGGCGGTGGGGGGAAGCACAGAGCCCCATCTGGGCCGCCATCTTACCTGTGATGGAGGAGAAGAGAGATGCCTCCTGCTCCGCCTTCTCCTGCCACCACCTCAGCCCCAGTGCTGCTGCTGGGCAAAATCAGCTGCCACAGTTGGTGGAGCCATGAGCCCCACCCCCAGAGCTGCTGCAAACAGCTGTCTTCAGCTCCAGCAACTGCTGCAGCTTGGCAGCCAGCGATTTACAGCCAGGCACGAGTCCACAGACCAGCGGTTGGGAACCACTGCTTTTGCCCATCAGTCTGTCCCTTGGAGAATCAGTTCTCTTGGACTTTAGTCTAGAGTGATTCTATTTGAAATAAAAATCATCAAGGTTCAATGGACCTCTGTTGCTAGCCCTTGGACACTGCCCCTTGAAATTCAAGAGAACCACAGAAAAAAGCAAACAAATCCCACATCCAAAAGGGAGTGTATAATCTGACAAATACATGTAACAATTCTCCATTATGGGGCCATTCATAAGCTGTATATAAACAGAAGCCCCCGGTTGTCATGCAGGTGAAAAGACACCATGAACTTTCATTTATTTCTTGCAACATTCATGTTATTGTCTTGTTGTTTAGATATCCTCTAGTTCAGACCTGAAAATGGAGGGTGAGAACATTATTCCTGTCTCTCTCCAAGATTCTTGTATGTTCTCATTTAATTTTATAGTCTTCCCTCTTTGTGGACACCTTGTCCTTTCCATTAACTTAGTGGGATTTGGATCAGGCCTTATTTGTGCATTATATGAAGAGCTATGGTACTTAATGTTGAATAGTACTTAACATTTCTTCCCTAAGGTCCCAACTATATACAGTTACTACTGTATATGGGCCTTAGCAATCCTACAGAATAGATTTTTCCTTCTTATGTCAACAGGGCCAAACTATACTGTAGTATTATGTTACATTCCAGACCCTTTTTGTGCTGTCTGTAGGATAGTTCCCTGAACATGATTTGGTCCCTCCAGTCAGTCAAAACCCATAGCCATCACGTTACTTGATATCCTTAATATAAATGTAACTGCATTGTAAATAGAACTGCTCCAACATTCTATCTTCTGCGTCTTTCCTAAACCGAAAAGAGCCCTCCCCACTTTTTTTCCTTTAAATTCTAAGGGAACATCTATACTTATGAGAAGATCAATGATCCAGAGGTCGATCTTCTAGTGTCGATTTAGCGGATCTAGTACAGACCTGTAAATTGAACGCTGAGGGCAGCCCCTGCTGGCATCCGATACTTCTCCTTCTGTGAAGAATAAGGGAAACCTACTGGAGCATTTGCTCCTATTGGTCTCCTGCTGTGTGGGCTCAGCTTAAGGTAAGCCAACTTCAGCTATGCATTTTGCATAGCTGGAGTTGTGTATCTTAAGCCGACCTTCCTGATTTTAGTATAGACCAGGCCTAAGAGGTTTGATAAACGAATGGTGCATCATGACCTAGTCTGGATCCATTAGGCCAGTGGTCCCCAACCTTTTGAGGTTGTTGGGCGCCAGGGGGCGGGGACACTTGCGTGCCCGGGGGCGGCCCCCCCCATAGCCGCTTGCCCGGGGGCGGCCCCCCCCCATAGCCACGCGCCCGGGGCCGGGGCCCCCCTCCCGCAAGCGCCATGCGCCCGGGGCCGGCGCTTTCCCCTCCCCCCTGCAAGCGCCGCGCGCTCGGGGCCGGGGCCGGTGCTTCCCCCTCGCCCCTGCAAGCGCCGCGCGCCCGGGCTGACACTCCCTGCAAGCACCGCGCCATGTGCCCGGGGCCAGGCCCCGAGCACCTGGCGGGCGCATGCAAGTGCCCCCGCGGGCGCCATGGCACCCGCGGGCACCGTGTTGGGGACCACGGCATTAGGCAATCAGCAACGTAGGCCAAATTCTCAAAGCTAATGGGAGGCAGGCACTTAAATACCTTCAAGGGTCTGGTTTCCAGTGATCATATCTTCTGTTAGATGGCACCCACCCCAATTGTGGCTAATTTCAAGATTCACAAATGCAGCTGCAAGCAAAGTGGGTAAATCTAATGAAAGATGTATTAATAACCAGCTTGAGCCTCCAAAGATGTAGGCCATTCTGTGAAAAAGCAGAAGTATAACTTAAAGAATGAGATTTTTGTAAGGTTCTTGGAGAGCTGCTGTAAATTAAGCTAAACAAAGGCTTTTGTCCATTTCTTTTTCAGTAAGCAAACAAAACAAAGAACAGTATATGAAAGAAAGTGAAAGGTATTTAGAGAAAAGCTTCCAGAAATACTTTCACATTTCAGTTGACATTAATGTAGCCATAATTTACATATAAAGTACCCGTATGAGGGTTACCCAAGATAGCATATTTGTATTTTCAGGGTTTTATATAGGAGTTTCCAAGAGAGCAGGAGGCAGTATAGAGATATTGAAGAGCAGACCAAAACAGTAGACTGCTTTAATATATTTAGCAAATGTGAAGACAACCACACAATATACAGAAGAGGGGACAAAACTATTTTCTGTCTGGGAAGTCCCAGACTATTCAGAACACAATGGGGAAGGTAATCTCCAGCTTTCATAATGTTTAATGTCTGTCTACCAAGCATGCCCAATAAAATGTGTGTGATGAGCAAGCAGCATGAAGACAGAAGTTATCAGGCATGTCAAATAGCTCCCCTACAGTCAAATTGCCAACTGCTTCCCAGTTATCCCCCTGTTCCTTCAGCAGAGACTTTACCAACTTGTTGCAAGAGGCAGTTTTGGAGAAGGGGGCAAATAAGTTAGTAGCTGCTTTTTCTTTTTTGAGATAAAAATCACCAGAATCATTTGGGTTCCCTTTTAGTTTCTGTTGGTGCCTCACATAATATAGAGGCAGAGAGAATAGGGATTTTTTAGCTGAGGTCTATTTAAAATCTTTGAGACATGAGAACCTGGAGGCTTGTAAGGTTCTTCCTCCTGCAAAAGGTACTAGCTATCACAGAACTCGTGACAATAACCCCTTCCAACTTGGGTTGATTCTAAGTGTCCCTAAGGTTCTTCTCAAGACATCAGGATCAGAGATACAATACAGTAGGCATGAATAGGATTATAAGTTTTCTGAGCTCCAGGATAAGCCTCCATATTTATTTTAGACATTTGTGCATGTTTCCTTAAGGCCTTTTAATACAGACTTTGAATAATTTGATTCTCCCACTGTGCTATGGAGTTATGCTGCTTTAATTATCCTTCTGGGGGTCAGCATTTGTAACACTATGCTCCTATGATAACATGGGTGTCTCCCACTATGAGTATGTGGCTATTTAAGCCTTAACAGATAGCACTTTGAAGTAGGGATACAATAGTGTAAATATTAACTGATAAGCAAAAGCTTATAGGTTAATGCTGTAGACTACATGCATCGCCTCCCCCCTGGTAAACTTTTTAGCAGGCTGGCCAGCAGCCCAGCTCAGTTCTGGCTTGTGACGGGTCTGGGACCCACCACTACTGCAGTTCTGCATTTAAAGTGTACTACTTACCCACCTGGCTCCTAATACGGCTCAGTTCTGGCTGTCATCAGATCTGAGCGCTCAGACCCCCTCCCCCTCTAGACAGGGTCTGCAGCTACCTCATACTGCTGCCTCTATCAGGATTTCTTTATCAGGGGTTCCCTAGGAACTCTAAATAGTAAGTTACTGAAGCATGAAGTGAGATGGAGCACAATACAGCTATCTATGACTTTGGTTTAGTTACTGCAACATGTTCTCTAGGGTCCTACCTTTTGAAAACTAATAGGATATTTCAGGTACTTGAGAAAAGTGGTTTACCTTCTTATTGGTTTGGTTGCTGAAAGCATGTGGTAGAGTACTCTTTGGGTGCATTAGCTTCTGATTCGCTTCAGAGTACACTTTAGATACCACAGTGATACATAGTGATACATGTAGTTAAAGATGCTGGACATGAAGCATCCAGCCCCAAATATGACCAGTAGGCTTATACTGTACTGACAGTCAGGCATCAGTAGAGGGATCCTGACTGCAAAACATATTCCTTCTGAGAGCCCCTCAGAATCCAGATGTGGCAGCCTTCAGGACATGGTGAAAGGGATTTCTCTTTCCAAAGTTGTTCTAGTTATTGATGACTGGGTTGTTTTGATAGGGGCTAAAGGTGTCAATCAGATCTAGATCTGCCCATTTGAGTAGCATACATACTGGTTGAAAATTTCCTGCATCTACAAGTGTATGTATTGTACATAAAAAAAGTAATGAAAGCACATAGTTTTGTTTCACAGCATTTGTTAAAAGGAAAAAAAAAGCAAACACTTGTACACTATTTTGCAGCATTCCCCTATTGTGAAGTGATATAATACTGACATGCACTCATTCCAATTTAGTTAGCATTCAACTGAGTGGTTTTGCTCAGCAGGGTGTGTGGTTAGTAACAGGTAGACAAGCGGAAATGAAAATGAGTTTCAAGAAGCTTTCAACTTATAAATGTAAAAATAAACTGCTCATGATTCAAATGCATGTGGAAACATGCAGACACACTCTCTCATAACAGGGATTGATTAAAAAAGGGGCCACTTACTGGCTCCATAAAGTTAATGAAGATAGATTATTTACATGTATGTAATTTCATGAAGTTATATTTTAGTAGTTCCTTTTCTAAACTGAGTATGGACCATGGCCCAGGTTTCCATAGTCTGTGGAGGTTGTTAAATTGGTTCATACAGAACTAAATATTTTGAGACCATTGTAGTTTGGTTTCACTGGGGTTTGAAGGCCAGATAAGGTGGTGACCCAGAGCATTTCTTACAAAGCAGTCAAGAAAATAAGAGCTCCAAACTAGCATGTGGCAGTTCTAGTGGTTGGATTTGACAACTGACCAGTTCAGAGATACTTGTAATTAAGACTTCAGCAAAGAGGATCTGGCAGCTACTAATAGAAGGAGCAGAGGCGGCTCCGGCAACTAAGAAAGCCAGCCATGCAATTGCCTTCCAAGGTGTATGTGGTGTGCCTGTGTGTGATGCGGTGATGTTGGATCATGGGATCGCTGAGGGCTTCAGTACATGTAGAGAAGAGGTGCTAACAGAGTGAGTAGTACAGGTTCTGTATGTCAGTGTACTTTGTTCATACTTAGTGCTGGCCTTGAAAAGGGTCATTGTAATAAACTCATTAGAGTGTGTGTTCTAAAATACAGAGAGAAGAGATGTCTAGGTGAATGTTTGGAGGATATTTAATAGCACTTACAAAGAGAAGTGGTGGTATTTAAGTCCAGAAGGCCCCAAGTATGCATAGCACTAGTCCCATTACTTAAGTGAGTACTTAAGTGCTTTCTTGGGCTAGGGGACTAAATGGAAACAGTTAAGTACACCTACCCCCCAGAATCTCCATTTTTTTAAACCATAATCTCCAGATTATGATCTAGGCTTTTGAGTACAAGAACTGGGAGAGTTGTGCTGCTGGAGGCACTTTGGATCAAAATGGTGCCACTGAGGGTATGTTGATAGCAGGGCTCAACAAACTATAGAATCTACTTGCCTGTGGCGATTAGAGATGTTAAATTTGGACTAATCAACTAATTGAGTAGTTGATGGAAACTCCATCAACTACTCAATTAGTCGATAAGGGGGGGAGGTGGTGCTTGCTGTCCCACTGTGCCTCTCCATTTGAAACGTACAAGAGCCATGGTGGCTCTTGTACATTTCAAAGGAAGAGGTGCAGCAGCAGGGGTGCTTCTGCCTGCCCTGCCCCCAGCACTGGCTCCTGCTCCCCCCATTTGCTGCCTCTCTCTGACAGTGGCAGCAGGGGAGGGTTGAAGCAACTAGTTAAGTGACTACTTGACTATATGATAAGCATAGGCTGTGTTGACAAAGCCATGTCACTAAAAATCAGGCAATGTAAATGTTGTCAGCCTAACTTCCATTCCCTACAAGTGGCATTTGCCTTGTGGGCAGGAAAGTGCTCCGACTAGCACAGCAGAAGGAGGGGGCATAAGCCCCCCGCCTTGCTCTTCCCCCGTGAATGACGAAAGCTTTGTCACACAATTGCCAGTGTAGACAAAGCCTGAAAGGCTGCTGGTGCTGCTGCTGAAGCCCTACTTTGCCACATTAACTGGAACGGACATTCCTATTGCCCCAGGTGAATTCTGGCTGAAGAACTCCATACCCTATTACCAATGCACGCAGGGGCTTGACAGGCACAAGAGTACCACTAAATAATGACTTTAAACACTAAGGCTATGTCTACAGTCGCGGCTTCTTGCACAAGAAAACGTCCACACTGCCATGTGCGAGCTGTGCTTTTGCGCAAGAGCGCCCATGGCAGTGTAGATGCTTTCTTGCTCAAGAAATCCCTGCTGAGCATCCACACTGCCGTCTTGCGCAAGAGCTCCTGTGCAAGAGGGCTTACACCTGTCAAAAAAGAGCATAGGTCTTGCGCAAGGAGCCCCCTCTTACCACGCCGTACTGTAAATTTACGTGCGCAAGAGCAGGTGGGCAGTGTGGACGCTCTGCAGATTCTTGCGCAAGAACCCGTTAGTGTGGACATAGCCTAAGGGTACATGTAAACTACATTCTGTTTTTGAAAGAAGATATGCAAATTCAGCAGGAATTTGCATATCTCCTTCTGATCTCAAAAGCAGATCTTTCAAAAGTGAAACTAGTCTGGACGTGGGTTTTTTTTTGCCCCCTCAAGAAAAAACCCCTTTCGAAAAAACTGTGTCAACCTCATTTTTTTTAAGGAAGAGTGTTTTTTTCGAGAGTTTTTTTTTCCCAAAACCCTCCCCCCGCATCTAGACTACTTTCACTTTTGAAAGATCTGCTTTTGAAAGTGAAATTGGAAGAAGATATGCAAATTCCCATGGAATTTGCATATCCTCTTTCGAAAATAGAATGTAGTCTAAACATAGCCTAACAGTGAAGCGCCGGACCTCAATATCATACTTTAGAACAGAAATTTTAACATAGATTGATGGACAGCACAAGAATGTTTGCCTAAAACCAGCTCTAGATATTTAATATCTATGGGACTCCTGTTCTACTGATTTTATTTTTCATGACTTTGCTAAGTAAAGAGTTTGAGTAAATGGTCAACAATCTTTTCTTTTGCTTTTTGGAGATGAGAAAAAAAACAAAATACTAGTAATCTGATATGGAAATAACTTACTAGAACTCATAACAGCTCCACAGTTTCTCCTGTTGTTTCTTCAAGAATCCTAAAGTGGATTTCATCTGACTTCCTGCTGCTAATATCAACTACCAGGTTGTTTATTTTTTAAATCCAGGTACAAAACAAGGCAGCATCAGTTACGATGAATAAATGTCATGTTATTGCTTCAGAGATCTGGTTTCTAACTGCGTCCACATGGGAACCTGCATTATTTCTGTTCAGAATACCAATTGCTAACTCTGAGCTTTAATTTTTTACTGGTTCCTTGAAAGGAATAGGATGTCTACATAAAGATGTTGTGGAGCAGGAGTCAACATACTTTTTACCCACCTGCATACATGGATACCAATTGCTTGTTACTTGACTTTCAAGGACATTTCTATTGTGAGGAATGACTTTTAGAATCATAGGGGTTAGGAGGGGACTACAAGGGCCATCTAGCACAGTGTTTCTCAACCTTTTTTGAGAGGCAGCCTGTTCTTACGGGTAAAAATTTTTCCTTCAGATTTAGATTACATCTGCTATGCTGTTGTCCTGCACTCTGAGGCAGAACAATTTTTCTGTGTTTTTTATGTAAGCCTTTTAAATATTTGAAAACTTATGTCCCTCTTAATCTCCCCTTTTCCAAAGTAAATATAGCCTGTTTTATTAGCCTTTACTCATATGGCTTGTCTTCCATCACTTTGGATACAGGTTGCTCACCTCTGGATCCTTTTGTTTTTCCTCGTTCTGTCTATACATTGGTGACCAAGATTGGACACGATACTTCAGTGGAGTAACCGGCTGGAGAGAAGAGCTGTACTAGCACCTCCTGTGATTTGCCTGTTAAGCTGCTGTTAATGATCAATAAAATCTCTATTCCTACATCTAGGTAATTAATAAAGGTGTGGAAGACCAGGCCCAGAACAGATTCCCATGGAACCCCACTTGATATCTCCCTCCAATCTGACATCATTCTGTTAATACTTGCTTAACCAATTATCTATTAAATAGATACTGGTTCTGTTGGGCCTGTATTCCTCCAGCTTACTTATCAGAATGTCAGTTGGGACTGTCTCAAAACCTTGCTGAGGTCTAGGTATATGACATTGACTGCATTCCTGCTATAGTGATAGGTAATTCATAGTGGTCTCTCTTCCTTTATCTGCATGCTAGAATGTTCACTGCTTCTCATCAGTGGTGAATGCACTTGCACACCGTCACAGCCCATTTAACAAGGATGTGCTGTTAGCTGGTGTGTTTCAAAGCACACACATCTTCCCTAAAGCTGTCTAAGGTTTCACCTTTTGAATGGCAAAACAGTAAACGACAAGAGATGCAAATCTCTACTGCCTTCCTTTATCCTGGGGAAAATGGAGTTAGCTCATCTTCTCATTTAAGTTAGCTCATTCTCAGGCCCTAGGGACTCTGTTCTATGGGTCCAGAGTTCTTCAGTACTCTCTCTGCACCAGGTGGCACTAGAAAGTATAAATCAAACTCATGCTACCTAGAGGTCCCCCTGACAAGGAGAATCTTCAGCTAGCTGCTCACACCCTCTTTCTGTCCCTGTTTTGCTGTCAGAGAAGCAACCAAAGATCTGGACTAAGAATTTTTGCTTATCAAGATGTTCTTGTTCAAAAGCACATCCTTAATCCTTTAAAGAAAGTTTAAGTGTTTCTGTGAGAAGTATACAGTCACCATAAACCACCAGTTCTTTTGCATAACCATATGTATCCCTCTTGTGGTATCATATGTTCCTTGTACGCAGATTGAAGGTACAATTGGCCTTCAGTTACAATTGCATTTCCAGCCATGCAATTAAAGTCAGAATTGGACCCTTTTAAATTAAGATATATGATCCATAACCTAGGCCTGATTTTAGGCGGAGTAGCCCGCTCCTTGTGGCAGATGATACAGAGGTGGTATTTGTGTACTTTGAACAGTGTGTGGAACTATCAAAAATGATGTGCATAAAAGGGTTTAATAGCATGCAACCTAACTGTTTCAGTTTAGAGATATGAAGGAGAACAGTGTGACCATATTTAACTTGATTACACATAAGAAGCTAATGGGTTGAGGAAACCTAGAATACTGAAGGAGCTGATAGAGGAGGTATCTGAGCCTTTAGCTATCACCTTTGAAAACTCATGGAAGTCAGAAGAGATTCCAGAAGACTGGAAAAAGGCAAATATAGTGCCCATCTATGAAGAGTGAAATAAAAACTACCCAGGGTCAGTTTGTGCGCCAGGGAAGATAATGAAGCAAGTAATTAAGGAATTCATCTGAAAATATCTGGAAGAAAATGAGGTGATAAGTAACAGCCAACGTGGATTTGTAAAGAGCAAATCCTGTCAAACCAAATCGGATAGCTTTCTTTGATAGGATAAGAAGTCTTGTGGATAAGGGAGAAGCAGTGGACATGGGATACCTAAACTTTAATAAGGCATTTGACACAATCTCACGTGACCTTTTTATCAAGCTAGGGAAGTACAACCTAGATGGGGCTACTGAAAGGCAGGTGCATCTAGCTGGATAACCAGTCTGACGGTACATCTAAACTATATCCCTCTTTCAAAAGAGGGATGTAAATTAGACATATCAAAATTGCAAATGAAGCCAGGATTTTGATGACTCTGACAGTCCCTTCCAGTTCTATGAAAGAGCTAAAAGTTAAAGAGAAAATTAGTGCATCATTAAAATGAAGACTACTATTAGTTCTAAAACATTAGATCAAACAGATGATGAAAATGGGACTATCATGTAAACAATTTGTACAGTGCAATTCCAAAATGGAAAAGAAACAAAACATTCAGCAGTTTGTCAGTCATTGTAGCAGAGATTATTCACCATTGGAGAATCCCCTTGTATCTGCATCTAGGGATCAGCTCTGCCTAGTCAGACACCCCCTTCCTTCATCAAGGCCCTTCTTGCTTTCTTGTTATTGCAGTGTTCTGTGGCTTGACCCACCAGCCAGGTCACTATGCACTCACCTCCCCACCCGCCAGCCAAAGTGAGGAAGTCTCGCTAGAGTAGATGTCCAGGTACTTTTCCCTGAAAGTCCACTCATTCCAAACTGTACCACCTTCATACGGCTGGTACAGGATCCTAGGCCTACCTGTTACTCTGTGTTCCAGCCTAGAGACTCTACACTTAATAACCAAGTTCCACAGTGTTTCAACCTTTGCTGTCCTTTCCTAGGCTCCTTCCTACTCTGTCCTCACAGGGCTGCCTTCTCCAGGTCCCACATGGGTAACCCTCTTCCCTCCTAGGTCCAGATCCTAAGGCTGTTTGTCTGCCACTAGGCATTCTTTTTCCCACCTCTCCATACCCAGAAACTGACTCCACTCTTTTACCCTTCTGTTAGCCCTTCCTGGTTTTATACAAGCCCTGTCTATTGCTGCCCAGATGGACTCTACCTTTAATTAGTGCTTGTTAGTCAAGTCTAAGTCTCCTTCCAAGTGTAGCCTACTAGATTGATTAGCACCTTCTGAGTCACTTCAATCTCTTTATGGGCGGTGTGTGATGAACAGCCCCCCCAGACAGCAACCAAAGTAAGCAGCATAAATACATTCAAGAAGGGATATGTTTCAAAATCCTACATGAAAAGGACAGTAAATTGACTTGGAGGGGTTAGGGAGAAGTTCGAGGATGTTTCCAGAGTGAATAAAAATTGGCTATCTTCTTTTATCTGATAGACATCCTGTATTTAGCACAGGGAGAGCCATAATATAGAAATCTTCATTAAAGTGAGCAAACTGTGGCACCAAGGCTGAATAACTTTACAAACCAGCCTCTCCTATATTTGGCATACAATTCTGACCCAGGAGAAAGAGGCTCATGTTGCATCCATAGGGAAAGACTTAGGGAGACTTCTCATTGTAATTTTTTAATTGGTGCAAAGATTTCAGATCTGGAGTCCACCTTCCTTAGTTGGCACCTTCCTGTTTGATAGCACCAAAACCCATGTCTGACAGCTGCCTCTTCATGATACTGATTTTTAGGTGGATTAACCTGTCAACACCTCCATATGGGTAATATGCAACTTGAAAATGTTTTCCCTTTAGCAATATATGCTGCTGTGTGCTGGGGTTGTGCCTGCTGTTTCCATTTTGCCTTCTTATTAAGCATTGCTTCAAGAATATGCTGTTCTTCTGAACAAGAGGAGGCTCTTGGAAGAGAATATATTTAAAAGCACTCAAACAGGTTACATTTTATTTTCAGATTGCAATCGGGGCTTTTTTGCGGAAAAGCGCATCTAGATTGGCCACGGACGCTTTTCCGCAAAAAGTGCTTTTGTGGAAAAGTGTCCTGCCAATCAAGACGCGCTTTTCCGAAAATGCTTTTAACGGATAACTTTTCCGTTAAAAGCATTTCTGGAAAATCATGCCAGTGTAGACATAGCCCATGTGATTAAGTACTTCGCTGGATTGGGGCTATTATTCTATCGCTGCAGGATGTTTTGAGGTTGAACTAATTTATGTAAAAGGCTTCCAAGTCCTGGGATGAAATATTCTATTCAAATAAATATTGTTAGTGTGCATCTTTGCTTGCAAAATAATCTCATCTCACTGATGCAACAGAGTAGCTACTGTCATTGATATCACTTATGTAAACAGGCCTGATTGGAACAGGAAAGCTGAATAAAAACCTATCCTCTTATAAGACATATTTATGTCTCTGATAAGAATGCTTCAACTCACTTTTCAGATTCAGAGGGAAACCTGTGTCAAAACAATCAGCTGCTACAGATAACACTGACCATGCACAGAATTATCATCCCTTCTGAAGATGTACTCCGAAAACTAATTGGTCTATATCCTTTATAATGTTCACCTGTAATTATTAAGGTAAGGTAATGCAGAAATATATAGATAGAATCGTAAGTAAAGTGTATAGGTCAATATTAATAAATTGGTGCATTCATCTCAGCATCTCATGATTACTAAGAGGCTAAATTTAGTGCTTAAGAAAAATCTTACCAGGTTTGTTTTAAAATATAAAGATGTGATCAGTGAACTAAGAGAGAAGGTAGGTGGAGAAGGCTCCCCAGCAGATTACATTGCAATCTCAGACCCCATATTTGTAATTATTTATAAATGGAAAGATCTTCATATTATGCTAACTTAGTCTATATCTGAAAATCATTGAAAGATATGCAGTAAATCTTGGATTATCTTCTCTATACAAATAAATGATCAAAAAATGAAGTGGGTAAATTTTTTTTAAACAATCCCCAGTCTAATTATAGAGTTTTAGAAACTTAAAAGTTTTGTGAAAATCTCTTTCCACAAAATGACTTATCAGACAATCATAAAAAAGATGCTAAGAATATGAATACTGGCACAACTGCTCTCCCTTATCAAGAGAATTCTTAGATATGGAAAATACTACTTAACTCTGTTGGCTTTACTGGATGTTCATAATTAAGAGATTGTAACCTAATTAGGGACAAATCTTGAGAGATACCAAGAACTTATGAGTCAGATATTTACTTGGTACAACTTGTTTTATTTAGTACTTTTCCTCCACAACTCTAATTTTTATTGTCTTCCAGTTATCATAGTTGTACAAAACAGACCTGCCATGACAATTAGTAGTCCCACTACACTAGATACTTGCATCATGCAGGAGCCAATATATCAAAGTTATTTTTTGGAATATAGAATAAGTGGCATTTAATTTAGGGTCCTGCATTCCCTCAGATATAACAAGATAGGGAGCCACTATTTACAGTGTAAATCAAGCAAATAGCTAATTTACAGAGGCAGCTTGCTTCCAAGAGTCAAGAAAACAATCCTGCTTTCAATCAATAATAAAAATAGTTATCTACAACTAGGGATGTTAAATATTGGTAAATTGAATAGTCAAGTAACCTCGTGAATTCTTATCAGTCAGTTGACTACAGGCAGTCCCCGAGTTACGCGGATCCGACTTTTCCGCACTTACGAACGGGGCTTTCTCGCCCTGGAGCTCGCAGGCAGCGGGACCGCCCAGAGCGCAGCGGTCCCGCCACCTCTACCTCCGGGGCGAGAAAAGCTGCTCCGGGTGCCCCTGGTCTGCTGGAGACGGTCCTCAGCAGACCAGGGACACCCGGAGCAAAGCCGGGGAGGCACGGGACTCTGCCGCCGCTGCTGCTTTGCTCCCGGTGCTTCTGGTCTGCTGGGGACCGTCTCCAGCAGACCAGGGACACCTGGAGCAAAGCCGGGGAGGCGAGGGGTCCCACGCCTCTGAGGCTTTGCTCTGGCAAAGCCGGGGAGGTGCGGGACTCCGCCGCCGCTGCGGCTTTGCTCCCCATGTCCCTGGTCTGCTGGGGGGGGGGGGGCGCAGCTAGTGCCCCCCCCAGCAGACCAGGGAGACGTGGAGCAAAGCCCTGGGCCTGTGGTAGAGCAGGTGGGGCGCTGCCGGTTGGTCCCGCAGCACCGCTCCTTGGCGCTACTGGACCAACCCAGGAGCACCCCAGCTGCTCTGCCCCAGGCATCTCCAAGTCAGCCGCTGCTGAAACTGACCAGTTGCTGACTACAGGAAGCCTCTGCCCTGGGGCTTCCTGGAATCAGCCGCTGATCAGTTTCAGCAGCAGCTGACTTGGGGATGCCTGGGGTTCTTAAGTTGAATCTGTATGTAAGTCAGAACTGGCGTCCAGATTCAGCCGCTGTTGAAACTGATCAGTTTCAGCAGCGGCTGAATCTGGAGGCCAGTTCCGACTTACATACAGATTCAACTTAAGAACAAACCTACAGTCCCTATCTTGTACGTAACCCGGGGACTGCCTGTATTCTATAGTCCCAAGGAGCCGGGCTAGCAGCCAGTGCACTCCGGCCCCACTCCGGAGGAGTCTCCTGCCACTCTGCACAGGGTACCAGGCGGGAGTTGGACTGCGAGGAGAGCCAGTTCAAAAACCAGCTCCTTTCACAGACCAGCTGCCTGTTGCCCTGTGCTGCTGCCTCTGATATAGAGGCAACAGTGCAGGGTGGCAGCAGCCCCTATGAGGGGAGGAGAGGGAAATGCCTGTAGTCTATAGCATTAACCTATAAGCTTTTGCTTATCAGATAATCAGTTAATCGACTATTACATCTCTATCTACAATTGGAGTAGTATCTTTGCTGGTGAATGCAGAATTGGGTCTGTCTGTCTGTGTCTGTCTATATAAGGGGTTTTTGCTCTATAGTAGTAGAAACAAAGAGAACTTATTCCACACCAACACAAATATACCATGAGATCAATTCTTCAGTAAATAGTTGAGTTCAAATTTGCTTCAAGCTGTGGCTAACAGACCCCACTCCTTTCTGATAATTTTTTAAAATAATGGAACAAAATAATTTTTTACATCTTTTCACTATGAAGTTGGGCATTCTGCAGTCAGGGATGTAATTACTGTATATATGCAATCAAAATCTGAATTTTTTGGTAAAAAATGATGCAGTAAAGAGCGGGGATCATTGCATTTTACTAATTTTTTTTTTTAATTTGGGGGTTTGGCAAACTTCAGTTCCCAGGCCAGCAGGACAAACCGCTAGCATGCTGTGACATTTTATGTACCTGGATTGTCTGCAAGCACAGATCTCCTCAGCTCCCGTTGGCTTCTGTTTGCTGTTTCCAGCCAATGGAAATTGCAGGAAGTGGCATGTGCTCCTATTGGCTAGAAATGGTGACTCTCAGACACTGGGAGCTACAAGACTCCATGTCTGCAGATGTTCCAGATAAACAAAACATCCCAACGTGTGAGTGGCTTCTGCTGATGAGCTGGGACCAGAAGTTTGCAAACTGCTAATATAGATTCGGCTTATGAAAGGGTGATTGTGATTTTTAGATTCTTTTTAACTTGGGGTAGGGGTTCAGCTTATGAACAAAGAGGCTTATGATCAAGTATCTATGGTAGTTTGTGAATTTTTAACTTCCACGCACACAGACTTCACAGCCAGATGTAAATATTTGCAAAGCCAGTGGTAGAGTAAAGCAGATTTGAATGGCTCAATTAATCTAGGTTTTGAGGTATTTGAAGTTGCCTTCAAATTTCCAGCTTTACTGGTTTTCATGTCTCAAAATTACATGACCAGCTCTGGTTAATTTGCAGTTGATTTGGTCATATTTAGGTTTGATCCGACCTGACCCTCGGACAGTCTGTAAGTTATCTTCTTTAAATAGGTGCACAATATCTCAAAATGATGCATAAAAGGTCTGCAGGAGAAAAATATCCATAATGCCCATAATCAATGTTCCCTCATCTAATTTGTATATCCATGTGTAAAATGAGGTTTTTATGTGCACTGAGGCGTATGTAGATGTGCATCATCAGCATAAATACATTCTGCTAGCCGTGGGCACCCTGCTGATCACCTAGGCGGCATTTGAATCTCTCCTGGATGGCCGCCCAAATCCAATTTACAGTAAACACTGCCCATAATATATCTTTCCTGAACTGATCTTCCATAGCTATAAATTACCATTTATAGAATAAAAGTAAATATTCTCTTTGGAGTTCATAAATTTATTTCAAACTTCAAAAATATTTCTGCCCAATGTTATCTCCGGTAAAGCAAACAGTTAATGGGCAGTTTTCCATAAAAATGGTCCTTGATTAATTTAGTACTAATTTTATAATCTTTTGTTTTGTATTTTAACAAGTTGTATGAATGGATAAGTTCTAATGAAAATTGGGAAGCAAATTACCAAGAAACAAACTAAAAAGCAAAGGTTCATTTAACTACTTCACACCTCTCAGCACTTGATGAAATATGTCAGTGCTATTTATAACTATCCTATTTATATCTGTCCTTCACTAACGATTTCAGAAGAATAATATGCATCACAGCTCTGAGCCAATGTCCATGGAAGGCAATGGGAAAGTTCCACTAGCTTTAGTCAATAAGCATTGGATCAGGCCCCAAGAAATACTGAACATACCAAGTTTCTGCTCATGCATGAACCACCATGTTATCCTTAACAGTGCTCTACATATCTGGATGCTTTAGAAAAGAAATCATCCGTGCTTTGTGTAAAGATATGCTATTTCATCAGGTAAGAATTTTTTACATACTATATCTGTGAAAGCAAATAAGTAATACAATGAAATGCTATAGCTACTGTTCAAGTCAGTTATGTGATTCAACAAATAAAAGTGACTTTGCATTTCTAAAGTTAGCATTCAAAAGAGGAATGGGATTCAGTGGCCTTCTGCTTAAGAAAAACATTAAGGATCAATGAACAATGGCCAGATGTCTTGTATAAGTACATTAAAATCAATGGATGAAATCAGCTCAATTTTCTTGGTGCATGATTATGAGCCTGATCCTCCAAAAACCTAAGCACCTCAACTTGTATTGACGTCACTGAAAGTTGAGAGTGACTAGCAATTGGTTGAATGGTGCCCTATGTTACCATACAGTTTTCTCTTTCAAATAAAGCAATGCTGGATATTGAGACTGTGTCAGTATGAAACACAACTCTCCATTGCATTTAATAGGGAGCTCCACTTAATCAATTGCAGTGCTGCCCTTGGAAATTTATTTCCTTTTCCTTCTGTTACATTTAATTTAATGGTTGCTATGTTGGTTTAAAGATTTTTTTTTTTAAATTAAAGAATAAGCATTTGACAAAAGTGTTTGCATAGGACTAATGCTTTCATCAGTACTTAGACCAGGAAATAACTGATAGATGCTGGCAAATGTTGGCTTTTTAATAGTGTCCATTTTATTACTTCAAAAAGAGGTGCAGAATAATTTGGTACTTACAAGACATTATGGAGTACATTTTCAAATTGCGCACATGTAAAATTAACTGATGTACACACCTACAGGAGTGTACTCATGTTCATTTATTAGAGAAAACCCAGGTATTGTATGTATGTGGCTTACAAGTCAAATAAGCTGAATGGAAACATGAGATGGAATATCATTCACAAGCCATTGTTTCTCAGGAAATACCTTGTACTTGTTAAGGTAAGCTATATTATCTATAACATTTCCTAGTTCTGGCTTTGTAGACCCGGGTGGCTGAACTGGAGGTGTTAAGGGAGTTAGAGAAGTACATGGATGAGACTTTTCAGGAAAAAGTAGAGTGATTACACCTCTAATCAGACAGCCTCTGTACTCTTGAGGAGGGTGAAAGTCTCAGGGAAGGAGAACATCCAACCAGAAATGATACCATAGTTGGGACCCTCCTTCCAGATGATATGGTATCCTCTTCTACTGAAAATACTTGCGGGGGGAGGGAACACCAGCTATTAGGAAAAGACAGCTGTTACTAATGGGGGATCTGATCATTAGAAACATAGTGGAGGGTCTGTGATCATCGTGAAAACCACATGGTGGCTTGCTTGGTACGAAGATTGTGGATCTCTTGAGACATCTAGGTAAATGTATGTGTAGCGCTGGGAAAGATCTGATGGTCATGGTACATGTAGATACCAACAACACAGGAAAGGATAGAAGAGAGGTCCTGCAGGTTAAATTTAGGCTACTAGGTAAGAGATTGAAATCCAGGACCTCCGTGGTAGCATTCTCTGAAATGCTAGCAGTTTTCATGTGCAGGGCCAAACAGACAGGCAGAGTGTCAAAGCATGGATGAGATGATGGTTTAGGGAGGTGGGATTTACACTTATTAGAAACTGGGGAAACTTTTGGGAAAGGGGGAGCCTATACAGGAAGGATGGGCTCCACCTAACCCAAAATGGAACCAGATTCCTGGCACTCGCAATTAAAAGATCCTAGAGAAGTTTTTAAACTAAGGGCTGGAGGAAAGCCAACAGGTGTAGAGGAGCATATGGCTCAGACAAAGACATCCCTTAGGGCTGTGGTCACCAACCCATCAATCGCGATCGACTGGTCAAAAATGTTGGGAATCAATAAGAAAGGGATATAGAATAAAATAGATAATATATTATTGCTTCTATATAAATCCATGGTACACATCTTGAATATTGTATGGAAATGTGGTTGCCTCATCTAAAAAAAAAAGGTTTATTGGCATTGGAAAAAGTTCAGAAAAGGGCAACAAAAAAGATTAGGCATATGGAATGGCTGCCACATGGTGAGAGATTAATAAGATTGGTACTTTTCAGTGTGGAAAAGAGATGACTAAGGGAGGATATGGTAGAGATATGTAGACTGACTGGTGTGAAGAAAGTGAATAAAGAAGAGTTAGTTATGCTTTCCCATAACACAATAACTAAGGGCAACCAAATGAAATTAATAGACAGCAGATTTAAAACAAAACAAAAGGAAGTACTTCTTCACACTATAGACAGACAACCTGTGGAAATCCTTGCCAGAGCATGTTGTGAAGGCCAAGACAATAACAGGGTTCAAAAAAAGAGCTATATAAATTCATGGAGGATAGGTCCATCAATGACTATTAGCCAGGATGGGCAGGGATGGTGTCTCTAGGCTCTGTTTGCCAGAAATTGGGAATGGGTGACCAAATAGATTACTTGATGATTACCTGTTCTGTTCATTCCCTCTAGGGCACTTGGCATTGGCCACTGTCAGAAAACAGAGTATCGGGCTACATGGACCTTTGATCTGACTCTGTATGGTCATTCTTATGTTTTTACGACAGAGTTGGTAGTGTCAATCCAAGTGTTTGATTCTTGTATTATAAACTCTGTCTCTCTGGATAGAACAGTGTACTCTGAAGCCAAATTTAAAATCTGAGTGACCAAAGGAGAATATAAGTAATAAAACAGACTGGATGTTTGCCTTGTAGCATTACTGGTGTTTCAATTACAAAAATAATCAGCAAACTTCTTTATTTTATTATTATATTTTCCATTCTCAATAGGTATTGGATAACAGAGTTCTGGATCATGTTCAAAATGGATTCTAGTCTAACTAAAACCATGGAGGAATTTCAGAAATTGGTGAGAGTTAATGGTGAGGAGTTACACTGTCATCTAATTGACACAACTCAAATGTGAGTGTCAACGTTTTAATATGTTTGGAAAACAAAACAATATTGCCATCTCACATCCCTAAAATGATAGCAATCAATCTCCAACATCTAGACAAGGAATATTTCCATGTGCCCTATATTAACAATGTACAAAAAAAATCTGTTTACTAAGGGTGATGTTTACCTTGTGCAGAGATCCAGCATGTGATAATTTAAGTCCCATTAGTGCTCTCAAAATATGTCTTAAGTTTAACTTAATTGTTGCTGATATCTGATGCTGATCTTCTGAAAGGGTGAACTTCATTTGAAGGAACACAGAAGACTAAGGGAGGAAAGGTTTGAAAACACTTAATTCCTTGAAAGGGCAGCCAGAAAGGAGAACATACTTTTACTCGGAGTGTACATGAGATAAAACAGTGTACTTTTTTTAAAGCCAAAGTTCAGATTTCTGGGGAGACAATATAAAGTTCATTTCATTATCTCTAATTCAGGGATAAGCAATAAGGGCATTTTGCCAGGGTATCTGGACTATGGGAGCTGTGAGAAGTAGAGTCCCTGTCTGTGCCACTTCCTGCTGCTCCCATTGGCTGGAAATGGCAATCCGCAGCTGTGAACGGCTGTATCTACAGATGCACAGGTAAATAAAGGGGTTAGCCTTGGCGAACCACATCTGGGCCACAAGCTGCTTATTGCCTACCCCGGTCTAATTCTAAATGTTATTTTATATTTTTTTTCTGGTCTTACTATCTGCTCAAGATTAGAGCCCAGAACACCTAGAAAAATAAAGTGCACAGGAGCTGTATCTCACAGGGCTCTCTCCTGAGAAGAGATTTGTCCCATTGTTAAATAAGAGTGAGAAACAGGCAGCAGAATTTGATCCACAAGTCATAGCTGTTCATTGTGAATAGACTTCTATATGAGATTTAGTTGAGCTGCCCAGGAAGACAATAAGGGGCAATAAGAAGGTATAATGGACTGATCAAGACCTGTTGCCACTGGAATCAGAGGCCATTGACTTTAATGGGACTGAGCCTTGATCCAATGGATACAGCAAACAGGAGAGTTAGACACAGCAATATTGAGGAGATGTCACTATGACTGTATTCTGTTTCATACTGTATTTTTACTATCTTTAAAGGGTACTTTACAAATGCATGCTAAAAACATTCAGCAGGGCTCTTGTCATAATCTCTTTTATTGGACCACCTTCCAGTAAAAGATATTACCTCACACACCTTGTCCCTCTAATATCTGGGACCAATATGGCTGCAACTACCATGCATATGTCATTTTATCCATCCTTCATAATGAGTATAAAGAAATTGCTCTTTTGAAATTCAAATCATGCATTGGTTTTCATTTGCAATTAATCATGCAACTGATGCCACCAGGTTTTGGGGAAATGTAAATTAATTTTTCTGCAGAAAGCAACCTCACTTAGTGTACATTTTTTTTTTCATAAAAAGAAATTCCCGGGATTGGTCCCGAAAACTTACACAGCGGATAAAACCCAACACCAGTAAGAAAAGGAAAGTCTCGCTTCTCTTTGATCATCTAGAACCAGAAGAGCTATCAGACCACCTCACCTATCTTGAATTTAAGTCCTTCCGAAGAATATCAGTAAGTGATCAGTTTTTGTCCAGGAGAAACAAAACAATTAACTTTCTCTGCATGCGGTTAGATTCACTTCCATCCTGATCCTTTGTTTTTGTCAAGAAGCTTTTGTTTTTGTCAAGAAATGTGTGCGTTGGGTTGGGAGAGCTAGCACTGGATGGAGAGGACAGACAGTTTGACCCTCCTTGTATTCAAAGAATAGGTTGGTTCAGGAAGGTGAGGTTGAAGAACAGTGTTTAAAGTGATAGAAGTGGTATAGAGGGTTAGGGAGACTGGAGAATGGAGAGAGCAAAGCACTGTAGGAGGGATACAGACCTACTATGACAGCAGAGAGTCATTGCAACACTTCTTCACAAGGGTTCCTGGACGATCCTGAAATACTGAAGCAACACTTCGTTTTAAACAGGCCAATTGGAGCTGCCCTGTCTTTTTTTTCCCAAGTTTGTCACAACATTAAAGAAAAGGCCAGTATTGTTTGATACTCCTTAGCTGTCAAACAAAAGAATGCATAGCAGATTCAAAACAGCCAGGAGGGGCGGAGTGTTTGTGGGTACAGTTTATCCTTTCCCTGCACCCGAGATAAGGTGCACAGCTAAAAGAACAAAGAGACTCATTGTTTGGATGGTAGCACTAGAAACTGAAGTGTAAATTTTGCAGTTAGAGGGATGTTGAACAGGTTGCAAAAAAATCTCTCCTAGTCATGCACTTTATTTTAAGCTTCAGATACATGACTCCTCATATGTTATGTTAAAATTTAACAGCCTTGGGACTGAAGTCATGCATTTACGCATAGGGTCCTTCCCGTAGGCAGTAATAATACTTAATGCTTATATAATGCTTAACATTTTCAAAGCTCTCTGCAGACACTAATTAATGATTAATGGGAATAACAAGTATGATGCACAGTCACAGCCTTGGTTCCTTCATAGTTTTCAGCCAGTTTCTTAGCTGTGTGATATGAACTTAAAATTTAGTTCACTGGAACCTTGGTAAAGAAGAGAGAGTGCTTTGTCCATTAAACAATATAGTTCTTTAACTCCTCGCAGAATACCTCTCTACTATTGTAGCTTAAGATCTGTCACTCTTATGGGAGAGAGTATGCAGATTAGATGATGTAATGCTAACAGGAGTATAATTATTCATAGATTCATTCTAACGCTAGAAGTTACCATCAGATCATTAATGTTTATCTAGTATTTCCTGTATTGTGTCCAATAGCCTGTGTCTGACCATGGCGTAACTTCCAAAAAGGCATTTAGTCTAGAGAGAGAGAGAGCGAATGAGAGAGAATGAGAATCCACCACTTGTCTTGGTAGTTTGTGCCAGAAGTTAAATTACGTTTGATTTTTTTTCACTTACCCACCCACCAACTTTTTCTTATTTAATTTGTTTGGCTTTAACTTCTAGTCATTCTATTCAAATGTGTTAATGCCCATGTTTAATTCTCTGAGCATGTCCAGTTATCATGGCAAAAGGTGCTGGTGTTAAGAACAATTGGAGTTGTGATGGAATGGTGGGATAACCCATGTGTGTGTTTGCAGGGTGTGATGATCTCTGTAGGTCTTAAATATTGAAATAGCCAAACCATTTGAATTTCAGGAGAGAGATAGAATGAGACATTTTTTAAGATTGCATACTGGTAAACTCTGTTTAACAGTGTTACAAGAATTGGGGTGGTTTCCATTTCAGAAAAAAAAAAAACCATTTCACGCTCTCTGAAGCAAGTACTCAGAAATCAGGTCTATGAGATTTCACTTGCTGAATGCCCCCAGCATTTGGGGGGACAATTTTGCCATTTGAATTCCACTCCTATATAGTTGTGGGATGCAACCTTGTAACAGGATGGTTAATAGATTCCCAATCATAATTATCTAGCGAAATACCAAGATGGGCTCTTGAATGACTGATACTGAAATGCTCCAAGCTGAAAACATCATTGCTCCAGTGCTACAGTCTAGAGCAAGAACAAAATGACCTTAGAACTCAGATGTCCCAGATGGGCATTTCTGAATCTAAGCTGTTTTCTGTTATTTCATTCAGCCTTTGACTTGTTCAGTTTGGGTCAGAGGAACTGTGTTTGTTCTTAAGACAAATGCAAGTCACAGATGAAAAGGCATGTTTTACTTTGAATGAAATTAACGTTTATTTGCTCTGTGCAAAATTACTTTCCATTCCAACTTTGTTAAATAACCTTGACGATAAATGCAGACACTAACATTCTTCTGATGTCTTGTCTAAGACATATTTAAAAATGTGCCCAACATTTATAGGGAAACCTTCTGGCCTTTTCCAGGAAGAACTACTTCTGGTAACCAAGATAATCTGATCAAACTTATTTGTTATTATACTTAAACCAATACAGAGGCAATAATTATATAGTTAAATACTGAAAAAATTACTCGGCTCTGTAGAGTGATTGCTTGGGTTCCATGTTACTACCAAATCTGGCTTTGATCCAAAATTCAAACAGTGCCTATGAATACTCTGTAATCTCACAGACAACTCTGCTTATTAGTGTTAATATTTCTTCCATTTTTAATTTAGCAAAGGGAACAAAGCAAGGTTGTCATCTCTGCTTTTTTACATGGATTTTAAACTCTTAATAGCACTTATTAGTTGAAAGATAAGAGAGAGGCTGTGTGGAACATAATGCAGCCTTATGAGCTGACAATTTATTACTTTGTTACAGATCCATCTTCTCCAGTTTCTGTTCTTATTGGCTTTCTAAAGAAATTAAAATTTCCACTCAATACAAAATCAAGTCAGAATTGATGTATGGAGTGTCAATCTGAGTCTATTTTTTCCACAGTTTGGATTGTTCCAGGATTAATCAAATACTTGCATATTAAATGATTCTAAAGTATTGTGGAAATTCAAAAGGCTAGACATTGGTTCAACAAATGGAATCAGATCTCTCTCTTGACCTTGATGAGCAAAGTGACTATGATAAAGATGAGCATTCTTTCTTGATTGTTGTAACAAGTGCAAGTGATCCCTTACACTTTTGACCATATTGTGGTTACATTTAAATAAGACATTGTTGCAAGTTGTATGGCAAAATAAGAAGTCACAGGCCTGATTCTGAATCTATGTTGACTTCAGTGGAATTGCTCCTTTTTTTGCACGAGCGTAAGTGAGATCAGAATCAGTGCCTCAAGGGAAATTGGAGAGAATTTAAGTTTCTAAAAGCTAAATCATTTCTCTAAGGGCTAGATTGAGTCATTACCCTCACTCTAACTTTCCTGGGGTGAATCCATGAAATTGTTGAAGGTGGGACAAGTACATGTGCCTCTCTTGCCAATCTGAGTTATAACAAAAGCTGGAGCTTCTGTGTCAGAAGGCTTGAAGCCAGACTGAGCATTCTAGGCCATGCCAGTTGGGAATGCAGGATTGAAGGGCCTGTATTTCTCCCCATTCTTGTTCTCTTGCCAGTTTGCCACTAAGATTGGTGGACCCCTGGGGGATGCTTTTCACCCACCTCCTGTATTCTCCCTCAGACTGACATGAGTGCAGGGTTCAGACACAAACAGCCTTGGCAAGATGCACAGCCACATATTGCAGGCTAATGTAAATTAAAGGCATCTACGTTAGGCAGGGCTTCTGCACCTTTGTATAGTTAACATGAGTGGTGACTGTGAGATGGCTGTAATATTTGGTTAATTCACCTCCGTGGGTTTCCTTTGGAATGGGTGTATAGTGAAAGACAGTTTGGGGAGCATCTCTACCTCCTTGTGCTGAGTGGAGGTTTGGGATAGGGGAAGATTCCCACCACATAGATAAATATATAACATGTGTTTCATTTACCAAGAAGATCTGTATCTGCACACAGGCACACCAACTTTTGGATTATGTTTAATTTTGTTGCTGTTATTTTTTTAGTTCTCAGATTACCAGAATTACATTGTAAACAGCTGCGTAAAGGAGAATCCAACAATGGAAAGGTCCATTGCTCTTTGTAATGGTATCTCCCAGTGGGTGCAGCTCATGGTACTCAGTAGGCCAACACCACAGCTTCGGGCTGAAGTGTTCATCAAGTTTATTCATGTTGCACAGGTCAGTTTCACTTTGACTTTTTTGTGTTTGCATTTTCTTTGAAGCACTCAGCCCTTTAATTATTCCTCCTTCACCACTACTTGTACTCTCCAATGGGGTCATCTGGGAGGGAGAATTGGCAGTGGTCTCTGTTTTTTACCAAATGCTCACATATCACCTTCTCTTCAGTGGCATAAGTCTTCTCCCTGGAGGCCTATAATGCTGACCTGTTTGCCCAAAGCAGCTAGATTTCCTTTTGAACCATTCAATACTTTTCCTTCATCTTCCAGCGGTGTCACTATTTAGGGTATGTCTACATTGCATTCCTCTTTCGAGAGCGGAATGCAAGTGCAGACACCCAAAATTGCAAATGAAGCACGGATTTGAATTTCCCACACTTCATTTGCACAATCACGGACCGCCGCTTTTCCGGAATAGCATCTTTAGAGACAACAAATGTGGTCCCTCGTTTTTTGAGAAGCAAGGGTTATTTCAAAGGAGGGGATTTCTGTTGAAATAACCCCGCGGGGACCGCGTTTGTTGTCTCAAAAGACGCTATTTCAGAAAAGCAGCGGTCCGCAATTATGCAAATGAAGCACGGGAAATTCAAATCCGCACTTCATTTGCAATTTCGGGTGTCTGCATTTTCATTCCTCTCTCGGAAGAGGAATGAAATGTGAACATACCCTTAGAGACCCTATTGCTGGAGAATTACTCTGATAAAGAGAACAATGCACCTGTTCAGAAGAATCTTGAGTCTGAACATGATTAAAATCTTACTTTTGCACTGAATAGAGGTGTCCTTTGGAGATTCCCCCTGCTCGCAGGAAAAAGAGACTTTTTGTGTAAAGAAAGAGCTCACCCACCACTCTCAACCAATGCTTGATTATAAAAATGGAGTAGGATTGTTTAAAAATGGTTGTGATGCTTATAAGAAGCGCACAAAATCTTTTTCAGGGGAAAAGGCAATTCACCATGTTTATTGCAAAAACAGCGCGTGCGCATGCTCGCACGTGCATGTCCTGCAGCTGGCATTATAGTGGTGCTTCTGGCCAGCATAGTGACCAGTTAGGCTGGGTACAAGGAAGGAGCCGGGTTCTGTCTGCTAGAGTCTAATCCTCCAAAATTGTCTTCATAGGACTAACCTAAGGCTTTATGGCTTCACACCCCACTTTTATGGTTTTGATTCCCAACTTTAGTCTATGGGCTTTGCAATGTCATGTTAGAGTCATGTAATTGTTGATAGGTGTTTACCTCAAGGCTGCTTCCGTTGTCATGCTCCATCAGATCCTGGGAGTGACTGCAGCTGGTTTATCTCATTCACAGATCTCACTCACAGGTGTATGCCTTTTGCTTTAGAGTCAATTCTGCCCCTCTTGAGCCATCCTGAGTTTGACGGGTGCCTGAGTTCACACCACCTAGTTATCCATGTTGAACATCTGGTGCTGGAGTCTTCTGTCTTTTGTCTTCTCACATTCCTCAGTTACACAAAGGACAGTTCATTTTAGAGAAAGCAATTTCTCTTAGAAAGGAACAGGCAGGATGTTCTTACAGACTTAAAAAGTTAAAAAGACGATTTGTAAACAATTTATTACTAACTTATAAACAATTTCTTACTAATTTATAATCCCAAATATAGAATACATTTTAATAACTATCAGTTGCTATAAAAAAGCTTGTGAAAATAGATCCATATAACGTGAAACAAAGCTATAAAATGAAGCCTATGTAATGACTACTATGACGGGCCTACATGGTATCTAAGTATGATGTGCTAGAAAGGAAACTGTTAGGAACTCCATAGAACCTATGGTACCCAGAACCCCAGCTAAAAATGAGAAAATATTTAGGATGTATTACATTTCACAATTTCAGACCCTAAGTAATTGCTGTTGTTTATCAATACAGAAGCTCCACCAGTTGCAGAATTTCAATACTTTAATGGCTGTTATAGGAGGCCTCTGTCACAGCTCCATCTCCAGACTCAAAGAAACAAGTTCTTATGTTCCTCATGAGGTCAATAAGGTCAGTATGGCTCTCATCAGTATCATAAGCATACAGTATAGATTGGATAACATTCAGACAAACAATTTTTAATGTTTTCCCAATTACATTTACAGATTAAAAGATTCCGAATATATGATGATGGAAATGGGGGAGGGAAGTGAGGGGAAATTAGTGACTTTAGGCTGTATATTTAAGGCTATCTAGTTAAAAATCAGCTCACTTTGTGAAGCTAAAATCTGAATGATTAAGTGCTTCAGAATCGGAAAATACTGATTAATTGCTTTTTGAAAATAGTATGAAATGACAGTAATATTTGTGTAAGCAGTTGTATTGTAGGTTTCCTTTGAAGCCAAAAGATTTAGACTGTTAGAGTTACTTTGTTGCTTGCTGGTTTGGCTTTTTGGAGAATAAATGCAAGTCAGTGAACAATAACATGGGCTGTCCCCATACCACCTGAAGAGATGACAAGGTTCACATGAACAAATGATGAACAAAGAAAATGCAATTAATTTTGCTACTTTGTTTTCTTTAGGTGTTTAATGAAATGACAGAACTGCTCTCATCTTATAGGAATTATGACAGTTATCGACGTGCTTACAATGAGTGCACTAACTTTAAGATCCCAATCCTTGGGGTCCACCTGAAAGACCTAATCTCCCTTTATGAGGCCATGCCAAACTACTTAGAGGACCAAAAAATTAATGTGCATAAACTGCAATCTCTGTATAACCACATAAATGAATTAATACAACTCCAGGAGATGATCCCTCCCCTAGAAGCTAATAAGGATCTTGTTCATCTGCTCACGGTAGGTTTGTAAGATCACAGAATCACATCTTATTTTGAATGGCTTTTCACGCATTTCTCAAGGGTTTAAAGCTAAATATATACTTTTTTACAGCTAATATTTAAAAAAAAAATCACAGGATTTTGGGGGCATGGTAGGAGTTGTACAGTAGTCCCAGTGAGGACATGAGTTAAAAAGAAAAGTAGTGGGAGCTAAAAGGTTAGCTTAACTTACCTGGCAGCATAGGAAGAGGTGGTTGATAATACAGGTTGTTTGGTTGTCTGCTTGGGGTTATCTCTATGGGATGGAATGAATACATTTGTCTCTGCTCTTCTACATTAACAAGCACCTCCTGCACACTTTCACTAAGGAGGCAGTAATTAGGGGCAGAGTTGCCTTTACTCCCTGGATGCTCTGGGAAGGATAAAAGATGCTAGAAAAGTCTTAAAAGTGCAGTGGAGAGGTTTGCTGTGCCTGTTATTCATAGTAGTTGCTGTGTGCTTCAACATGAGAAAGGGGAGGCATCATGTGATGCTGTTGGCATAAACGTACCTCAGTTCTGAGGGATATCGCGCTTTTCTTTGTGAAGCTGCTAGATGGTACCAGTAAAGATTGTCTGCAGTTAGCGCGTGTTGCTGGTGGTTCTTTCAGAAATGTCTACTCCAGGACAAATGTTACTTCTACAGCAGGGACAATATCCAAGTTAAGTAAGGGATATGGATGGTTCTTAATAGCCGTGTTTTAGTCACAAATGATTAAAGGTCTAGAAAAGCTGACTTATGGGGGAAGATTTTAAAAACTGGATTTATTTTAAAGAGAAGACTGTGAGAAGAGACATAATTATTTTCATACATAAAAAGTTGTTACAAGGAGGAGGGAGAAAAGTTGTTCTTAACCTCAGAGGATAGGGCTAGAAATAGTGGGCTTAAATTGTAGCAAGAGAGGTTTAGATTGGACTAAGGATGTCAAAATGTGGTTACTTTTTCCTAACCGAGTAGTTGTTAGATTTTTTTTTATCGACTACTAGATTAGTCGATAAAGATCGCCATTGCAGCGCTCATTCCGGCTTGCGCCGGGTCCCAGCAAAACAGTGTAATGCTTGACATGTAGAGTGGCGGGGGGGGGGGGGGGTTATGAGGGCTCACCCATTGCCCACGGGAGCAGGGACTGACCTGGCATCTTTGCGCTCCAGGTGCTCAGTCCCTTAATATTTCAGATCTGCAGCTGGGAAGGTGGGGGGAATCTCCATAAGTGAAGATTTTTAAGAGCAGGTTAGACCAGGGCTACTCAACTTTGGAAGCCCCAGGGGCCACAGTGATACTCACAGCACATGCCAAGGGCTACAACTTAAGTGTGGTTGCATATACATGCAAATATATATGCAAATAGCTTCTTTCACAATGACAGGCATGAATACAAAGCACTTCTCACAATGCCCCGGCACTTCCTCCCTGGGCGCTAAAAATGTTGATATCCTATACCCATCTGTTCCAGCCAGCTCCTCCCCGCCTGCTTGCATCTTTCAATACTCACCCCACCTTGGAAATGCCTCATCATTGTGGAGCGTGTTCCCAGAGGAAGCCATGTTCAAAGGATCCAACCCGCGGGGCACTTGTTGAGCCTCATGTAAACCAAACCTCACTGTGGGCTGCATGTGGCCTGCGGGCCACGTGTTGAGTAGCCCTGGGTTAGACAAACACCTGCCAGGGATAGTCTAGATAATTCTTAGTCCTGCCTTTGAGTAGAGGGGAGCAGACAAGATGTCCACTCAAGGCCTCTTCCAGCCTGTATGATTCTAAGATGCTAGATGCTCCTAGAGTGTTACAAAACTATGACGAATTTTTAATACATATTTGCTTTTCCCCGGTTGTGCTGTTTATTTTTAGCAGCTTTCAATTTAACAAGATGGGCCAGTTTTGCTTTCAGTTTACAGACCCTGTTTCAGCAAAGCAATTAAATACATACTTCAAGCAGAAAGTAGCTATATCACTGGGACTGCCCGCGTGCTAAGGATGTTACATTTAGATTAATTAACTAACAGACTAGGCGATGGGATTTCCATCAACAATTCAATTAGTCTATAAGGGCGCCTCTGCCTGCTGGGCTCTTGCTGCAGTTCAAAGCGGAAGCCCCACAGGGAGCGCAGGGCCAGCAGAGGAATACTGGAGCTCTTGTACATAGCAAAAGCAAAATCGCAGCAGAAGCGGCACAAGCAGAGACTGCTTCAGACCATGCTCATGCTGTTTCCTACTGTGCCTCTATCGCTCCTCTTATTTACTAGAATATTTTCAGAAACAAAGGTGAAAGGGGATGCAGATAAGTTCTTTTTAAATTCTTGCATATCCGGTGCAAAAACAGCCCCTTTTTAAATAGTGGTAACACCAGGGTTCTTGCTGTGAATAAGCAATCCCTATCTTCTGGCTCTGGCATGTACTTACCCTGCTTTTTCTGATCCCAGCTGGATTTGATTAATTTGAAACTGCAGATTTCAAGCTGACAGTACAGACTGAGGTGAAGGGCAATAGCATGAAGCTTAAGTTCCCACAAAGCAGCGCAACCACATAGTTTCCCATTAAGCCCCATGCAGGGCTCAGGGATGCATCAGAGGATTCCTCTTCGCAAGCACTGAAGGTGTTGCAGCTGGTAGGGTAGTGCCTCTCCCTACTGTCCCCAGTAGGGAGCAGCCATGGCTGGTGGACAAGTGCCTCTGCCTGCTGGCCCCAGCAAGGAAGCTGCCATGGCCAGTGAGGAAGCACTCCTCCTTGCTGGCCCTGGCAGCTCTGTGCTAGTGCAGGTGGGGAAGCAGCCAACACAGCAGGTCGAGCTGCAAAATAGTCATGTTCATACACACTAAGGCAGCACCTCTTGCTACGGTTTTACAATCTAAGTATGTGATGAGACAACAGGTCATACAACAACCAGTGTGGGGGACAAAAGGGAACAGCAAAACAGGTCTCATTATTGCCAGAAGCAGTGGTCACAGAACACCAGCTATTTAGGAATGTGCTGCCTAATTTCAAAGCAAAGTCTGCAGAGATTAAGTCTGCTGCATTAATGTATCTACTGGTCACTCTTTCTTGACTGACAGCTCAGGGCACCTCCATGCACTGCTGCTTGACAGCCTTAACCTCACCCATAGGAGGGGAGGGGAGAGGAGAGACAGCCTGTCACAGTACTGCAGCAGCAAGCCTCTGAGCCCAGGTCAACACTTTTGGGCTTGTACTAAAAACAGCTGTGTAGGAAGTGCCTGTTCCAGCTGCCCTTTCCATGGTCTCTGGGAGAATGGTTTTTGCAGGCATCTCCCCAGAACTGAGCATGTTAAGGACAACATGTACTTCAGAACGTTCTTTCTGATTGACTAGCTGGACCCAGCCTGGAGGGCGAGGGAATTGCTTTGGTTGCATGGCCCTGGTGGGCACTTTGGGCACAGTGGAGGGACAGGTTGGTGAGGCGGTAGCTGATGGGGTGGCACCGTGGGTCTATTGTGCAGCACAGAACGGAGTGGAAGGGGCGGGTGCGTTTGGACCCTTCACACACACCCTGACTTCTGCCCATACAGATACAGTACTTATCGAGTGGGGTAAAGTATTTTTCTGATTTCTATAACAGGCCAAAGGTAGAGAGCCCCTGAGAAACCAATTAAAAATGGATTCCCCTACACGAGGAAGAGCATATGGAAATCAAGAGATACTATGTCATATCCACAGATAGCCAACTCAGCAAGAAACTCAGTAGTCCTTGAGAACAACTTCCCCAAATATGTGGATATCTCAGTAGTGCTAAAAATGACCTATACAGCTTCAATTACTTTTCTCCTTTTTTTTTTTTTTTTTTTTTTTTTTTTGGGCATGCAGTGGGAAGGGGGGGGTGAGGAAAGAAAAGGTCACAGAAGTCTGTGGGAGCCATATCCATTCGGAGAGGCTAGTTAAATATAAGTCTAAAGAAAGAAGTAGTCTGTGTGTGGCATACTTGAATAAAATCTATATTGAAATTAATTCTAAATAATTAGAATATTGAGAAATAAATTTGTTGCACAAAAACCTAATTTTGGACTAAATTTTTTGGATAGTTATTAAAGACAAATCTACCAAAATAGAGTTTGACTCACAAATACAGATAGGCAGACATCTCTCAGGGATGTAATAGAACCACCATTTTAATATCATCGAGAAAACAGATTATCAGACCACTTATTAACTCACACAGTTAGATGCAGATAGCTGATTGTGCTTGTGTTCGTTTCTCAGGCAATGGAGACTACAGACTGATGTTTGGAAATGCGCCCGTTTCAAATTGCTATCAGCAGCCAGGCTTTGAATGCATGTTCTCGGAATGCATGTTTTTGTAGCACAGCCTTTAACAGTTAGTTCACCAGTAAGTGGCAGGTGCACCAGAAACAACTAAACCCACAGAATAACAGCAACTGCTTAGAGACTAATCTAGTTCTGTGTTTTTCAGCTGTCACTTGATCTTTACTACACTGAAGATGAAATATATGAGCTGTCATATGCACGAGAGCCAAGAAGCCACCGAGCTGCAGTAAGAGTCTTTCCAGAACCTTAACCTTAACCTTGATTTAACAACATATTCATTTCATCGGTGGCAGACACTTTGGTTTAGGCTATGGCTCATTAAAGAAACAGACATGTTTGTGGTATATTGTTAGAAACAAATAACACAGCGTGAAGCAAAATAGTAATATCTCTTTTTATGGGCCTGCGTCTCCTCTCATTCTGATGATGCCAGTGTAACCCCATTTATTTCAAATGATATACTTGAATTTAATACAGCCGGTCCGCGACTTACAAATGCATCGACGTACGATCAGCCGCACTTATTACCAGCCTCCCATTAAGCACGGCCCGGACTTATGAACAGCGATCCACACTTACGAACAGCGCAGTCCCATTGAAATGAATGGGGTCCGACTTACGAACACATCGAGTTACGACCAAGTGCTTGGAACGTAACTCGTTCGTAAGTCGGGGACCGGCTATATGTGGTGATTTATACTAGCATTAATGACAACATCAGGCCCCTGAGTTGTCGCATTGATAGTGAATTCTAATTCCGCTATAGCATCAGACCTCTAGTAATTCCAACAATCTGCCCCGGGGCATTTTTATAATTTATAAATTTTACTTTTTTCAATTTTTCTTTTTATAAACATGAAAAAGAAAGCAGCTTACCATGACACTCAGGGCATGCAGAATGTTAGTCACTTTGTTAGCCCGCTCGTTGCCTTTACAAAAGAGAGATTTGTTGATGCTGAACCAAGTAACAGCACCCTGCCATTCCAGTTGGTTAGCCAGCCAAACAAATGCCTTAGGACTCTGCCAGCCTTTATTTTGCCTTACAGGTAAAACTTGATACACCCCCATTTCCAATCCCCTCCCCAGAAGAGCCTTCACCAGACACTGTCACCAGATTCTCACAAAGCTTACCAAGTCCACTGACTCCAGAGAGACCGAATAGACCAGCTCTTCTGAGGATTCACACTTTTACTGTAATATTAGAGCGCTGAGATGAAGTTACAGTAAACCCAAGAATAAGTTTATTAAAAGTGAACAGGCTTAACTGAAACTGCAAAGATAATAGAAACAGAAAATGGTTACAAATGAAAGTATAGCACTTTCTGGTGACTAAGATTTAACTTGACAGGCTGCCATCCTTGTTTGAGTTTCTCTCCTAAAGTTGCCCCTCAGCATCCTAAACCGAGAATCCACGAGTCCGAAAGGCATTGGCATCTTTGCTCCTTTAGTGATGAATGCACAAAGCGTCCTTCCCCACCTATGTTCAAGAAAACCTTTGAAAAGTATTCTTTACCATCGTCCTCAGTCAAAGTTCTTCTCTGCTAGCATGCAGAAGTCATGCCATATTATCTTATCTATGCTAAGGCTGTTTTCTCATCCTTCTGTTAATCTGCTTTTCCTGTTGACTTTTGTTTGGCTTTTACAATGCTGATTAGAGACCTAAGGCTGACAGATAAATCAACATTCCATTCACTAGATAAACTTTATCTATCAGGCATGCCTAGTTTACACATATTTTCAGTATACACTCACAACTGTCTAATGGTGATGACCAGTATGAAAGAAGTATTTTTTTCAACTGACACCTGATGCAATATTCTTTCCAGAGAAGCACAATGACACCAATCATAGAATCATAGAATAATAGGACTGGAAGGGACCTCAAGAGGTCATCGAGTCCAGCCCCCCGCCCTCAAGGCAGGACCAAGCTCCACCTACACCATCCCTGACAGATGTCTATCTAACCTGTTTTTAAATATCTCCAGAGAGGGAGATTCCACCACCTCCCTTGGCAATTTATTCCAATATTTGACCACCCTGACAGTTAGGAATTTTTTCCTAATGTCCAATCTAAACCTCCCCTGCTGCACTTTAAGCCCATTACTCCTTGTCCTGTCCTCAGAAACCAAGAGGAACAAATTTTCTCCTTCCTCCTTGTGACACCCTTTTAGATATTTGAAAACCGCTATCATATCCCCCCTTAATCTTCTTTTTTCCAAACTAAACAAGCCCAGTTCATGAAGCCTGGCTTCATAGGTCATGTTCTCTAGACCTTTAATCATTCTTGTCGCTCTTCTCTGTACCCTTTCCAATTTCTCCACATCTTTCTTGAAATGTGGCGCCCAGAACTGGACACAGTACTCCAACTGAGGCCTAACTAGTGCAGAGTAGAGCGGCAGAATGACTTCACGAGTTTTGTTTACAACACACCTGTTGATACAACCTAGAATCATATTTGCTTTTTTTGCAACAGCATCACACTGTTGACTCATATTCAACTTGTGGTCCACTATGACCCCTAGATCCCTTTCTGCCATGCTCCTTCCTAGACAGTCGCTTCCCATCTTGTATGTATGGAACTGATTGTTCCTTCCTAAGTGGAGCACTTTGCATTTCTCTTTATTAAACCTCATCCTGTTTACCTCTGACCATTTCTCTAACTTGCTAAGGTCATTTTGAATTATGTCCCTATCCTCCAAAGAAGTCGCAACCCCACCCAGTTTGGTATCATCTGCAAACTTAATAAGCGTACTCTCTATCCCAATATCTACATCATTGATGAAGATATTGAACAGTACGGGTCCCAAAACAGACCCTTGAGGAACTCCACTTGTTATCCCTTTCCAGCAGGATTTAGAACCGTTAACAACAACTCTCTGACTACGGTTATCCAGCCAATTATGCACCCACCTTATCGTGGCCCTATCTAAGTTATATTTGCCTAGTTTATCAATAAGAATATCATGCGAGACCGTATCAAATGCCTTACTAAAGTCTAGATATATGACATCCACCGCTTCTCCCTTATCCACAAGGCTCGTTATCTTATCAAAGAAAGCTATCAGATTAGTTTGGCATGACTTGTTCTTCACAAACCCATGCTGGCTATTCCCTATCACTTTATTACCTTCCAAGTGTTTGCATAGGATTTCCTTAATTACCTGCTCCATTATCTTCCCTGGGACAGACGTTAAACTGACCGGTCTATAGTTTCCTGGGTTGTTCTTATTCCCCTTTTTATAGATGGGCACAATATTTGCCCTTTTCCAGTCTTCTGGAATCTCCCCTGTCTGCCATGATTTTTCAAAGATCATAGCTAAATGTGTTAGGTGCAGTGAGTTTGTCAGGCCTGATGGCCGATGCTGTTTCATGACCTTGATTTCTTTGCTTCTAGGTATTGAGGTCTTATAAAGTCACTCATAAGTTTTTTTTAAACTGATCTATTGTTAATCAAAATACATAGGGTGTAATGTAGCAGTACTGGGGAAATTACTGCTGTTCCTGGTAAATGGGTTGAAACAACAATAGTGTAAAAAAAAGGGGGGGGCATGATATAAAGACTAACAGCTGTTATAAAGGAAAATTATGCATCATCAATTGCTAGTAGAAAAAGCCTGTGACCAAGTCCTTCACAAAAGACTGCTGAGTAAATTAAATAGTTATGGAGTGGGACACGCAATATTGTGAGGAAGCAGAAACTCAGATTAAAAAAGAGAAATAAAGTGGTCACTTTGTTTTATGGCAAAAGTTTAACAGGATGCCACGGCTCCATACTAAGACAGGTGGTGTTCAATATATACTTACTGAGCTGCAGCAAGGGGTAAAATATAGAGTAGCAAACTACAGATGACACAAGTTTTTAAGCTAATCAAGACAAACATCATGTAAGGAATTGCAGAGTTAGCCAATAAGGGTGGATGAGTAGGCAACATGATGGTAGATTGGTTTGTGTGTGTGTGTGGGAGGAAGGAACAACAAGGGACTGTACCTTGGCAAAAGTAATTTGAACTACTTACCCACCTTACTGAGCTCTGAATTAACTGTAACAACACCTTAGGGAAAAGACCTAAGTATCAATGTAGATAGCTCAGTGAAGATGTTCCTCTTGGGTATCTAGTATTGACCCTGTCAAGAGACAGGCTACTGGGTGCACCACTTTGATCCTGGCTAGCCATTCTTACACATCTGTTAGACAATGGAAAGAACTTGGATATTGAACATATGATGAGATGGTAATAAGTTTTTATGATGTTTATTTTTAGCCATTGACACCTTCCAAACCACCTGTAGTTGCAGACTGGGCCTCAGGCGTAGCTCCAAAACCTGATCCAAAGACAATCAGCAAACACGTTCAGAGAATGGTAGATGTAAGTGGCCAAAGTACTATGTATATTTGATTATGTCTTGTATATAATAATAAAAGTAATGATTAGCTGCAGACATCTTCAAAACTGTACTGAAAACCAGACATCTTCAAAACTGTACTGTGCCTGTTTGTAAACAATGTTTAAAACATTGCATTGTTTGAAAGTTGTTATAGTAGTTACAATCCCCTCAGAGGTATCATCGAACTGCACTGCTACTTAAACTGGGGTTGCAAGTAGTTATTGTTTAGGAGACTAAAATACTCAGATTACCCAGTTCAGCACACATTCATTCTCTGCAAAAGTTAGTATTGATGCAGTGTATTTATCGTAACTGGGACCTGAGCATTCTGAGGTGGTGATCAAAGCAGGAGTCAGGCCAGGTCACCTACCAAGAAGTCAGTCTGAGACCGGCCAAAAGGCAAAACAAGAGTTAAATGTCAGAAGGCAATCAGGGTCAGGTTGCCAGGAAGTAAGAAGCAGAAGATTAACATGAAGAACCACATATCAGGAACCAGAGTTGTGCCAGTTCAGGATACCAGGAAGTGAAGCCAGAGTAGCAAAAGCAGTCAATAGCAAAGTGGATCCTAGTTCATAGACAGCTTCCTGTTCCTGTGCTGGGTTTAAATAGGGCTGTGGATCAATCAGCTTCCAAAACTGGGGCCTTCTACTTTGAGAACAGTTAGCAGAGCTGTGGCGGGCAGGGTGGAACCTGAGAAACTTGAGTAAGCCCTGTTAGAGATGTTAAAACGGTTAACCAGTAAACATACTATTAAGCACACTGGTAAGCTTGAGGCATACCAGTATGCTTAATGGTTAACTGGACCCTGCCAGTAATCTCCAATGGCATCTATCAGTAGTAGGCTGGGGCAGCCCTGGCTACGAAGAGGCCATCAGGACCCCACGGCCACGGAGGGACTACACAGTCATGGTAGGGTTGGGTAGCAGGCCAAGCAACAAGCCCAGAGTTAAAATGGTTAAATGAATGAGCGGGATTAAAGAGCTATGGTCCATGCTAGTGTTTCACATGCTTTTCCACAAATTGCTTAGCAAGAGTTTAATGAGAGGAACTTTTAAAATGAGGATTTAGGACCTAATTCTGCAACCCTTATATTTAATAGAGCCCTGCACAGATACAAAATTGGTACCGATTGAACCTCTCTCATCTGGGACTCTGTCCGGCAACATCCATGGTCCAGGAGGACCACAATTGTTGCTAGAGCAGACAGCTCCAGCCGCAGAGGTTGAGTGTGGCTGGGAGCAAAGCTGGCCTGCAGCCTGCAGGGCCAGTGAGCTGGGGATTCCTGGGAGCAGGTGCCACCCTGTGTGGGGCAGGAAGCAGAGCCCTGGGAACAGGCGGGGGGGGGGGGGCAGCAGAGCCAGGCAGGTGAGCCAGAGAAGGTCACGCCTCCAGGTTTTTCTGGAGTAGCAGCCAAGAGGGAAGCCCCAGGAGAGCGCAGATGCCTGATCTCCCCAGGACTGGTAAATTCCCTTGTTCAGGACCACTCTGGACCCAAGGCTGCTGGACAAGAGAGATTCATCTTGTATCCACCATCTGCAAAAATGATCTACACATATCCACATCCACACATCCCCAGATGCAGATACCTGTGGCTATAAAGCTGATATCCACAAATTTGCAGGGCTCTATTAATAGATACAAGTAGCCACATCATCTTCAATTGTGCTACTAAATGGCTGCAAGGGTTGCAGAATTGGCCTTAATTCAGCCTGGTTTTTAAGTGTGTGGGCAGTTCAACTGATGTCACTGGGACTGCCCATGCACTCAGGGTTAAGCATGTGTGCTTAAGGATTTTTCAGAGTTGGCCACCTACAAGAAGGAAACTCTTGGCTTGTATACACAAGTTGTGCAGGTGCTAGTTGTATTGCAGTCATTAACTCAATCCCTTTATTTTGATTGAGTGGCTTCACATTGTTGCACTTGCACAGGTGCAGAAATCCTCACTAGTGGTGTGCAGTCTTGCTTGCATGGAGAGGATTTTAGTGAGCATTTGTAAGGGTTGGAGAACCTGGCATCCCAAACTGAGAGAGTGGCATGTGGTGATGTGTGAGAGAAGGCAGAAGACACCAAGCAGGGAAAGCAGAAGAAATGGTAAACAGTGTTTGGAGTGGAGCTAGAGTGATATAGAAAAGGGAAGGACACTTCTGTTCTCTCCCATAGCTATTTCTGCCTGGTTTCAAATAACAAAGGGAGCACGCACTGACAATCAAAAGGAAGCTCCTAAGCTTAGAGCTGCTCTCTTGTATGGCAGGCACTGACAGACAACCTTGTTTTGGGTGAGTTTTTGAGCTCTATTTATGCATACATCTTGCCCCCCAGAGTGAAGAAGTCTGTTCTCTACTTTTAGGTTTAGACACATGTGCTAGGCATTCTAGCCCCTTTGGCAATCCCAAGAAAACTCTGAAAGATTGGCAATGGCTTGCTGGGCTGGTGTCTTGAGCAAGTGGGACTTTTGGGAGTATGTAAAGCATCTTAAAGTCACAGTCACTTTGGAACAAGCTGATGCCTAGACATGGAATGCTAAAAGGTCACCGCAGCTCAGGGAGTCAGTGACTGCTGCAGGGTAGGCTAGAGGTGGTAGGATTACTTGAACTGATGTACATTCGTGTCTGTGGTGCTACTCCATTGACTTGACACTCCCTCCAATTTAGAGCTGCCCCAATAAAATAATCTGAGCAACTATTTTGGTTTTATTACCGAGATCTAGCTCTGGGAGATTTTGTGCACACACACACATGCCTGCTCCTGTTTTAAAAAGGTGGGCTATGTTGGTGCAGTCCTTGTGAGTAGACCTGTCCTTAGTGGTTTGGGGATTGGGGGGGGGGGGGGGGGAGAAGAGAGGGACCAGGTGTGAAAAACAAAGGGATTTGTGGAAGGGAAGTGTCAGTGGGATTGCATATGCTATGGGCCAGTACAGAATTGCATCCGTGTTGTTTGAATTTATCTTTTGGTTCGACATATCCAGAATGTACAATGCTTCCATAGACTTAAGCAGGGTAGCCAGTGAGAGAGGTCCTGGCACTGTTTTGAAGAAACCCTTAAAGCTTATTTTACACTTAATAACAGAAGGAATACATGTTTTTGTCTGAGATGCTAATATATTTTGAATTTAATTTTTTCCCCAAAAAGTGAAAAGTAAGTTGTCTAACTTCATTATAAATTTTTCTTTTATTCTTTTATCTAGTCGGTCTTCAAAAATTATGACCATGATCAGGATGGATACATTTCTCAGGAAGAGTTTGAAAAGATTGCAGCCAGCTTTCCATTCTCATTTTGTGTCATGGACAAGGACAGGTGTGTGTCCATGAACCTAGTTTTACATTGGTTTTTGCATGTGAGCTTTGTAACAGATAGTGGCATAAGAGATGTTAAAATCACCCTCCCCTCTCTGAAAATGAAAGCAGAAATGTAACTCAAAAGCTCCTTCTTAGTGGCAAATTACCTCACCCATCTGCAGAAAAAAAACCAGTAGTCTGCTGTGAGACTCCAATAGGTTGCATAGACTGATTACACTTCAATTTTCTCCAATGTCTTAAAGAATATTTTATTGAATTGAATTCAATAATATTAACAGTATTGAACATTTTTCTAAAACTTTATCTAGGAACAAGTTGTATTGTCAAAGATAACGTAGAAAAACAAAATTGTTTGATGTAGCCTAGTGAAACCTATGGTTTGACCAAATAACAGACATTCGTGTTAACCAAAATGTTCCTCAACAAAGAAAAATGCAGCGGTAGTCATTTGGGGTATGTCTACACTGCACACTACACTAACTGCATAATTATTCTGAAATAGCTTATATCAAAATAGCACACCTACACTGCACAGAAGCCTCAAAATTAGTCCTAGGTGGGCTTCCCTAATGTAGACGTGCTACCTCGATTTAGAGGCACTGAGGAGGAATAACTTAGAATGGCCCTGGTGAGGGGCTATTTTGAAATAGCGGCAGTGGAATATCGGCACACACCTTATTTAGAAATAGCTATTTTGAAATTATTTCAAAAAAAAAAACCGGAATGGCTGTGTAGATACTTGCATTGTTGTTTTGAAATAACGATGCAATGTACACACACTTTGTGTTTCTCTGGCCTGCCAAAGATTAACATTAGAAAGCAGAGAAAATTAAAACTTGTTTCTACCACTAATACCTCGTGGGTATTTTTCTTCCTCCTATGAAAGGGCACACCTTTCTAACTCTAAGCTAGAGATTGTAAAGGACAGTGTGACTTCCTGTTGGAAGAAGTTATTCTATTGGGGTGTGTCTAGATTGGCAAGATTTTGCACAAAAGCGGCCGCTTTTACACAAAACTTGCCAGCTGTCTACACTGGCCGCTTGAATTTGCGCAAGAGCACTGACCTTCTAATGTAAGAATTCAGTGCTTCTTGCGCAAATACTTTGATGCTCCCACTCAGGGATAAGCCCTCTTGCACAAGAATACTTGTGCAAAAGGGCCAGTGTAGACAGGCACCTTAATTTTTTGTACAAGAAAGCCAGATGGCTAAAATGGCCATCGGAGCTTTCTTGCGCAAAAGCGTGTCTATACTGAACACGGATGCTTTTGCGCAAAAGCATCCGTGCCAATCTAGACGCTCTTTTGCAGAAATACTTTTAACAGAAAAACTTTTCCCTTAAAAGTATTTCCGCAAAATCATGCCAGTCTAGATGCCCCCTTGCTGTTTTGTATTTTATTTTTTTGCTTTTTGATAGTTGCACAGTGGTCTCTGAAGCTGTTATGAGATGGCCTTTCATATGAAGCAATTTTGTTTAGTAACAAACTGCATTTTAATTCATAATTAGTTTCTATAGAATCCATGACCAGTTTTGCCAGATTGACTGACAACTCCTACCATCAGAAGTGTGAGTAGGAGATGATGTAGTTTACTCTCCTTTTGCTGCTGAAAAGCAGAGACCCAATTAACCATCTCTCTTGTTTATTTGCAGGGAAGGTCTGATTAGCAGAGATGAAATAACAGCTTACTTTATGAGGGCTAGTTCAATCTATTCTAAATTAGGTCTTGGCTTCGCTCACAACTTCCAGGAGACCACTTACCTAAAGCCCACGTTCTGCGATAACTGTGCTGGATTTGTAAGCTTATTTTTAAGTACATTATATTCATATTTATTGGCATAATGGTGTTCCTTCAGTCTACTAAGCAAACATTTATCATCTAATATTGAAATTGTAGGAAAATATGCGCATTTAATGTTACTGACCAGATTTCAGTATTTCTCTTTAGCAGTGTTTTTGTTTCTTTAACATTGCTCCTTCTCCCTTGTGTTCTTCTGGCTGTCAAGGCAGCAGGCTTTCACACTGCATCACTGTCAGGCAAGAGTTTCAAAGCCTGCTGCTTCCTGAGGTTGTTGGGACTGGCCCCACCAGACCTGTTTCTTGTTTAGCAAAGGAAGACTGGGCTAGCTGACTTGCACTGCTCTCTGATGACTGATTCCTGGGATCAGCATCATGCTGCTGTGGGGTGATTCTTATGTGTTAGTGATGGCACCTGAAAGTGTCTCAAGCTGGAGATAAGGCTTTACAAAAGTACAATAGATACGGTCTGTAACGCCCCTGCTACTCCACTTCTGGAACCTCTCTGCAGATCAGCAAAGACAATTGATTGACAAGAAGTAGTATCAGGCCTCAAAACAATGAGATGGGCTTTGGGGATGTGAAGAAGCAGGTAATTTCATAATTGTGTAGTTGATAGAATTATATCGACTACATGATTAGTCAATAAGGGAAGGCAGTTAAAGCGAAGTCCAGGACCTATCCCTGCTGTGGCTCTGCATTTAAAATGTAGTAGGAGCCTGGCAGGCAGGCAGCTCGTCTCAGACTTGGCTTGCACCAGGTCTGGAGCCACTGCAGCTCTGCATTGAAATGCATATAGATGATAGCATTAACCAATAAGCTTTTGTTTATTGGTTCATCAACTATACTATTGCATCCTTAGTGGGCTTTTGTCACATTCTTATGCTGGGAGGGGGTCATTCTACATGCCAGATTTTAATGAAATACTTTAACGCAAACATGTCTTTTTTTCTTTGTGCCTGAATTTCAGCTGTGGGGAGTTATTAAACAAGGCTATAGATGCAAAGGTAATTACTACTTCCTCTTCTGTTGACTTAATGCACAGGTGTGAAGGTGCCCTGCAAAATTAAAAATATGGTTGTAGCTGGAGGGTACATTATTTTCTCTAGCCCCACTTCATTGCCCTCTAAGACGCAGATCCCAAGGGCATCTGTTGGCAAAGGAAGCCAGGACCTCAGATCTGGAGAAGGAGCAGGTGATCCCCAGACAGTGTGAAGTCATAACAGATGGCCCTAGCTCTTTGCAAATCCCCACAGGGTCTGTAATGGAGACTCCTGTTTGATAGGGAGACAAACACCGGCTTTCAGCAGAACTATTTGATGCGCTCTACAATGGAAATATTGCAGAATTTTCCTTTCCTGCATACACTTCAGTAGGCTTTTGCATAGGAGAAAATAATATGACTTCAAGATTATTAGACACTTTGACTAGTACTGCTATAACATGTTCTGCTGTTGTGATATCTTTGATACAAAAGTGGTTCGATTAGTACATTGCAAAAGTTGGGTACATTTACCATTCATTTGTGGTTTCATACCATGCCTTATAGAACATGTAAGACGACCTCTGCAGTTTCCTGGGGAGGTAATACAGTGTGGGAACAGCTCTCAGATGCTGCAGCAAAACCACTAACTTCTACAAACCTTGTTTTACTTGTTTACAGATTGTGGAATGAACTGTCACAAGCAATGCAAAGACCTGGTTGTATTTGAGTGCAAGAAAAGATCCAAAAGCATGACTACAGATAACAGCCCAACCTCAGCCCTCGCTTCTAGCCTCTGCCCTGTGGGAGTCAAAGAACACTTCCACGGTGAGAGAGGTTCAGACAGCTAAGATCAAAGTAACTGCTATATAGGACCCCTCTTTTAGTCCCTCCCTGAACTTGCTGATTGAATAAATTCTAGTATTTATTAACATATTAACAGTTGCTAGAGCCAGACACAAGTAAACCTGGCTCTGGGTGCACCCACTACTATCCCCCGCCTGCTTGTTAATTCAGTAGTGGTCATTTCCTAAGCAGAGATGTATGATATGCACCAAGAGCTCAGACCAAACCCTGCCAACTTTTCTCAGCTGTGACTCAAAGGATCTGTCACCTATCTAAAAGTGAAAGGCTGATGTGTTAACTAATTGTGCCACCTTGTGACAAGCAGATTCCAGTATACAGGCAGTCCCCGAGTTACGCGGATCCGACTTATGTTGGATCCGCAGTTACGAACGGGTATTTTCTCGCCCCGGAGGACTGGAGCGGCGGGACGCCTGGTCCCGCTGCCCACCTCCTCCGGGGCGAAAAAAGCTGCTCCCCATCTCCCTGGTCTGCTGGGGGAGCCAGCAGACCAGGGAGACGGGGAGCAAAGCGGCGGAGGACCCGGGGCCGGACCTGTGGCCGCTTCCAGATCAGCTGGAAGCACCGCGGGTCCGGCCGGGTCCTCGGCGGCTTTGCTCAGCGTCTCCCTGGTCTGCTGGGGGGGGAACGCAGCTAGTGCCCACCCCCAGCAGACCAGGGAGATGTGGAGCAAAGCCCGGGGCCTGTGGTAGAGCAGGTGGGGCGCTGCCGGTTGGTCCCGTAGCACCGTTCCTTGGCGCTGCTGGACCAACCCGGCAGCACCCTAGCTGCTCTGCCCCAGGCGTCCCCAAGTTAGCCGCTGCTGAAACTGACCAGCGGCTGACTACAGGAAGCCCGAGGCAGAGTTGCTCTGCCCCAGGCTTCCTGGAATCAGCTGCTGATCAGTTTCAGCAGCAGCTGACTTGGGGATGCCTGGGGTTCTTAAGTTGAATCTGTATGTAAGTCAGAACTGGTGTCCAGATTCAGCCGTTGTTGAAACTGATCAGTTTCAGCAGCGGCTGAATCTGGATGCCAGTTCCGACTTACATACAGATTCAACTTAAGAACAAACCTACAGTCCCTATCTTGTACGTAACCCGGGAACTGCCTGTACTTTAGATTCGACCACTTGGCAAGAAGCATCTGAAATATTATATAAGTGGGCTCAGAGTTACCAGGGGCCTCCCTCAGGCTCATCTCTCTTTCCTGACTCCAGCACATGCAGATATGGCCGTCCATCTTGGCCCAGGCACAAAGACGCACAACTGCATCATACATTACCCCCCCCCCATTCGTTTTAAAAAAAACTTTTAAAATTGTCTCTTTTTAACCTCAGGAGTTTGCCCCACAGTTACTGCAGCCAGACTTGCCTCTTTTCCTTCCTTTCCCCCATCTGTACAGACAACTAGGCATAGCCTCATTGTCTCACTTCCCATCCTCTCTCCACTGCTGAGGTGAAAGTCTCTGAAATTCTGCCATTAGGGCTACCTGCTGTACATCTCACCATATCAACTCTTCATCCATTTCCAAGCCCCCCCCCCCCCAGTGGTCCAGGTGCAGGACCCAGAGCAACACCCCTTCACCATGGCGGCAGGAACTGGAGTGGCCCATCAGTCTGCTCCATCCCACCACTCTTTCCCAGCCTACTGCACCCTGCTTCTCCATGGCAGTGAGAAGTGGAACGCCGTAGGACCAGGGCACTCTATTTCCCACTGCCGCAGTGGAGTGCAGCCAGCTGGGAGAGGGCAGCGTGCCAGAGCAGGCTGCTGGATCTCATCACTGCACTGAGTGGAGGAGGGAGTGACCCCTGCTGCTGCACTGTGCCACGCACCCGTAAGCTACTGGGCCCCTCCCTTCCATAAGATGGTTGAAGTGGCTGCCGCAGGACCCCCCCAAAGTGTAGGGTCCTCAGACAGCTGCTGCTAATCGTCCGGTGGATGGAACACCTCTGGAGATACTTTGTCATCACCTGCCCTAAGTGTGAAACGGTCTACCATAAGTCAGCTTCCTGAAAGCCACAGCTTCTGGCCCCACAATGATTGATTTCCCACAGTCTCCACCTTCTGTGCGCAGACTTTGGCTAACCTCTCCACCCCATCTTCCAAGTGCTCCCTTCAATATCTAGTTCCCATCACTGGACACTCACAATAATTACCAGACAAGTTGTCCTCAGAGAAACAGTGTACACTTAGCTTGGCTGGAACATCTCAGGATGTTATCTTTTCATAACACCACAGCACTAATCTACTTGTGTGTTTATTAACAAAGATTTAAGAGATGCTGAGAAAGTTTCCACTCATTATCCTAACTGGAATCTTAAAATCTGCACTGATTCAGAGTTACCTTTCTTGTTCCATAAAGTCGATCTTCTTCCCAGGATTCAGTTATGAGCACGCCACTGGTGTTTGGTCAAAACCAGTATCCAAGGTTTCTTGACTCTCCCCTCCCCTCCCCCTGCTGCCACCTTACAATGAGTTTCCTCAGGAAGGGGGAATATCAAAATGGCTTTTCGCTTCTCCTTTTATTTCCTGTACACATTGTATTGACCCAGTCAGGATTCCCCCCCTCCCCTCCCTTTTGTGCTGCCTGTAATTTGTCTTCACATCCTTGCGCTGACTTGAAATGCAAATGTAACTTCCATTGTATTTAGCTTACATGGCTTACTCTGCACATGAACCTAGGCAGATCTGTGAGCATGTGTCTCTTTGGCAAAACTAGTTCTTCATTTGTACTGGGGAATACCACCATGATACAAGTTACAAATATATAGTTTCAATATAATACAGTACGTAGCTGATTATATGTTACTGTCACAACATTATTAATGATCAGTATGAGTGGCTTTTATTTAAGATCTCAAAATATTCTTTACCGATTATTATTATGATAGCAAACATTTGAGGTGAGTTTATCAGGCCTAGCTGGAGTTGCTGTTACAGAATAGCTCTTAAGGTCAGATTTTTACTTCTCCATTTCTCATCCTCTCTGTTTTCATTTGTTGTTTTCATTTTGTAATTCTCCTTTAACTGCAAATCATTTCGGAAATCACTTCCATGAAAGACAGTGAAATAAAGTGTTTCATTGCACCAATTTTAGAGGGGTAAGCGAACACAGAAAAGTTGTGACTTTTTTCCTAGGTCATGGGGGGAAAAAGTAAAGGTATGGAAAGGTGAAGAGAGGTTGTCTTACCTCAGTAGTTGGCACTGTTGCAACCACTGCTGGAATACTGACTCCACTTCTAGAGTCCACAATTCAAAAAGCATGTTGATCAATTAGTAGAGAGGGTTTAGAGAAGAGTTGGCTGGCAGTTGAAGCTAGACAAATTCAGACTGGAAGTAAGACATACATTTTTAAGTGAGGGTAGTTAGCCATTGGAACAGTTTACCGCATTTTCAATCAGCAGCCATTATAAAGTCAAGATTAGTTTTTTTTTCCCCCCTAGAAGATAAGCTCTAGGAATTATTTGAAGGAAGCTTTCTGATCTGTGTTATTTCATTTTCATTTTTAGTGCATTTTAGTTGTTACACAGAGGTGACTAAAAACGGACAAGCAGCAATGGGCTTAAATTGCAGCAAGGGGGGTTCAGGTTGGATATTAGATAAAGTTTCCTAATTCTCAGGATAGCTAAGCACTGGAACAAATTGCCTAGGGAGGCTGTAGAATCTCCATCATTGGAGGTTTTCAGGAACAAGTTAGACATACACCTGTCAGGAATGGTCTAGTTATTACTTGCCTTGAGTGCAGTAGACTGGCCTAGATGATTTGTTGAGGTCCCTTCCAGTTCTATACTTTTATGATGCTACATCCTCTTATAGACAGTTAAATTTACAGTAATACTTTCCTAGTAATACTTTTCCATGTAAGTAGTTGCTGCAAGGATATTTTGTGAATGGGAGGGAAGGTTTCCATATTCTGGATAAAGTGTAAGAGCCTCTACTATTAGACAAAATTCAGAGAGATGTAAATATAAACACCATTTCAGATTAAACATGGCACTGCATGTTTTTAGAAGGTACGCTGTGAATGACTGTGGGCTATGTATCTTCCTTCCCAATGCATGCCTTTAGTTAACTCAATTCATTGTTTGCATTCTGTAGGGCAGGAGGAAGGACCATTTACATTTCCTAATGGAGAAGTGGTTGAACACAATGAAGAGAGCAAGGACCGAACAATTATGCTTATGGGTGTCTCAACCCAAAAAATCTCAGTGAGAGTGAAGCCAGCTGTTGTTGACATGAGCACACAGACAGAGCTCTCACTGGCAAATAGTGATGTGCCCAGTGGGCTGAGGGAGAAGGAACATGGGATGCCATCAGAAAATATTTATCTACAGCCTGCCCCACCGTCTCCATGGCCAAGCCCAGTTCTATACCGCAAGAAGGCATATGTAAAATGGGAAAACAAAGACTCGAGTCAGAAACAAAAGAATGAGCATCGCATGCATAAACCCTCGTACCAGGAACTGGAGCAGGTACTTACACAATGGACCAAATTCTCCTTCACACTACTAGGGTCTTAACATTGGTTTAACAATCTACTGTCATTTCAAGGTCTCTTTGCCCTGCCAAGGTAACAGAGTACTGGAACAATTAAATAAGGGATATTTGTAGAATTTCCATCCCTTAAACTTTAAATAAAGATTGGCTGTATTTCTTAAAAAAAAAAGAAAGTTCTACTCAAGCATAAAACTATTGAGATTGATGCAGAAATTACTAGGCCTTTGTTATACAGGAGAACAGACTAAATGATTGCAGTGATGCCTCCCAGCCTTAAAATCCATAGAAGAAATCCTGGCCTCATTGAAGTCACTGGATCCAGGATTTTACACCATAAATCTAATTATCGATTTTAGGCACTGGGCAGTAGTTTGTAACCTAGTTTCCATAGTGAATATGTTGCCATTAAACTGTAAGCCAATATGTTAATGCCAGGTTAGCCTTGCCTTGCCAGAAGCACTAACAGACCATACAGTGAGACAGACCTAAAAATCTAACTAGAATTACTAAATATTATAGTTTCTTTTTTTCTTAAAAAGAAATCTATGGGAGGATAAAAAATTCCCCCAAAAAAATTTCGAATGCAATTTCAAGGTGGTACAGTTAATCACAAAAACTCAAGAAATTAAGCTAAAACTTCCTTAAATAAGCTTGCCTCTGCTGAACAGAATTTAGCATTCTAGTCCCATTTTTTAAATTTAAAATGAACAAGCAAGTGTGTACAAATTGCCTATAAATTGTGATAACACCATAACATTGATTGGCAGAGCAATGGGGCCAGGTTCACTTTGCTGTTGAATATTAGTTTCCTGACTCTGATTTTTACTCGGTAGAAGTTGCATTTAACACCTAGAAAAGTCTATATGAATGATCAAGCAGACAAAGAAATGAGAACAAGAGGCTGGAACCAATGAAACAAGTGAATATACAGAGAGAAAAACATTCAGTGTATGGGCTAGTCAGCCATGGAGAAAAAACAAAAAGGCTAATAGAAATGAAAAGTTGAGGAGAAAATGACAGGGGAATGATTGTGAGGGCAAAAATAAATTTAAAAAAATACCCCAAAGAAATGTAAATAGGAGAAAAGAACAGCAGGAATTCATGACATGGAGGGCGCAGATAACACCCAAGAATAAAGCCAGAAGAGAAAAAATAGGGATGTTAAATTTTGATTAATCAGTAATTGAGTAGTTGATGGAAATTCCATCAACTACTCGATGAGTCAATAAGGTGGGAAAGGTCGCTCGCTATCCCCGTTGCGCCTCTCTGTCTTTGAAATGTAGGAAGAGCCGCCTGTGACTCGCTGCATTTCAAAGGCAGAGGCACAGCGAGTAACCCAGCACAAGCGGGGACTGCTTCCAGATGCCGCACCTCTGCTTTTTAAGTGGAGTAAGAGCTGCCAGGCTCATACTGCATTTAAAAAGCAGAGGCGCAGCGTCTGGGACCAGGCACGAGCCAGGACAACTGAGTCCTGGCTCACGGCTGGTCCCCTGCTGCACCTTGGCTTCCCCTAGTCCCTGCGGAGATGGTGCTCCCCCAGCACCGGCTCCTGCTCCCCTCTTGCTGCCCGTGATAGAGGCAGCAAGTGGGGGGAAGCAACTAGTCTAGTAGTGACTTGACTACCTTATAAGCATATGCTTATTGGGTGATCAGCTAGTCGCTTTCCCTAAGAAAGATATGAGGACTAATGAAAGAGAGAAACAGCACTTTACAGAAATTAAAAAACATTCAGATATGGACAAACGGGATAATCAGCAATGAGGAACTGTAAAATCTATTTACAATGTTAACTGTAAAATAGCTATACCTAGAAGCCCAAATCTAGATTGCTCTAAGCACTGTGCAAAACACATAGAAAGAAACAGTTCTTCAAATCCTTGTCTGTGAGGATCCTGCTGTTATTGATGCACATTATGTTCCATGCACATGAGTTTTGAACTTTCTTCTAAGCTGTGTCCATTGGGGCCATACCTGTGCCCAGTATGTGCTTGTGCTCATACAATCATAAGGCATAAATGGCCACATGAACTTGCTATGGTCAGTAAGGTGGGAACTGTGGTCCTCTTTTCATTTGCAACTAGTCTGATAGGTTTTTGTTAATCTAAATCTATACATGCAGTTATTATTAGATAGTAGTTTTTCTATCCATTTGTCAGCTTTCCATTCTCCTTTTGTCCCAGGGAACTTTCTTAGGTGTTTGTGCCTTCTCACCTCTATGATTGACTCCAAACCCTTGCAGATCAAGTTCTACCCTTCCTGCAACAGGCTGATTTCCCCCACTCTCCCTCTGCTTAGCTGACAATCCACAGCAGATGTCTTGTTTGCTGGGGGAACTATATATTCTCAATTATTGTTCAAGCTGTGTCCTTGTCTACCTAGACTAGAAAACTGAAGGAAACTCACCTAAAATGGTCATTGTTGTAAGTCTATAAGGAGTACCACAGATTCTGAGAGCTCTTCCTGGGACCCCACACAATGTTCTCAGAGCCAGAGATTGCACTCCTACAGTGCTTTGGAGGCTGTACCCCAAGCTTCAGCTCCTCACACCAAGAAAAAGCATCTGTGCTATCCTTGGGATGTCGGCCTGGGACTGCACACAGCTTCAGTTCAGGAACCACATGCTGACATACCCAGGCATGACAGAGTCAAGACATGACCCAGGGCCAAAGGACACTGCCATTCTCCTTCCATGGAATGGAATAAAGCAAAGGTGTCAGAGGAGCCCGGAGCCCTGTGACTCTGATAACTAAGGCCAGTGCATAGATCAGCTCAAGAAAGTGACCTTGACTAGCTTGCCATCTCCCTCTGAAAAAGGGAGGGCTTCTTCAGCTCCAGAACTGGAGCCTGACTCACCAACAATAGAACTCTCTCTAATGTAGGAGTCTCTCTAAATACCAACAGACCCTTTACTCTCCAGCACAAGCTTCACATAGCCTCCATCCTGTTACCTGCCCTCTGGGAACCAGCCAGTACACACATTTATGAGATAGGGATACCACCCCCATTTTCCTGAAGGAAAGGCACCTCCCTCATTAGAGTTGAAAGACTTTATGGATTGCTACTCCTCCTTAGGCTGTCTACACTTCCTGGCTTTCTAGGGCACAGTGGGGGTCCAGCCTCCTCTACCTCTAGGTCCCACACTCCTGTACATTCAGCTACAGCGACCAGGATCAACTTCCATGCAACGGTCAGTGTGTCCCACACACTAAAGATATGTCAGCACATACGGCAGCATGGAGAGTACAAGACAAGCACACATTCACCCGTGAGCCATAGCATAGAGAAGCAGAGTGCTCTACATGCTGGAACCCCTCTGGAGAGGCTCTCTACATTCAAGCATTTCTTCCTAATATAGCATCCTGCTATCTCCCAACTCCTGGAGCCTTTCCCTACCAAAATGAGCAGCTCTGGCAGGGGGATGGAGGGAGAACCAGAACTTTCCCATTGCCTGCCCCCTGCTAGAGCCTTTCCTTGCCACAGTGAGGCTCCCTGCTCTTGGGGCCTTTCACTGCTGCGAGGAAAGGCTGTGGGAGGAGAGGTGGACAGTGGGGAAAAGAGGGAGCTGCTGGAGTTCATTCACTGCTGTATGTAGCTACACACGTATGTAGACAGACACAGGAGACTGACAGTCAGGGCCTGAATACAAAGAGGGGATTTCCTCCAGACATCTGGTAGATGAAATGATAAATCAACCTGCTGTTTATTCATTGTAAGCTCCTGCTGAGGCAGTCACTCCATACTGATCCTGCCTGCAAATGATTTTAGGGCAGTGTTTTGCAAATTATTTTGTACTGAGTTACTGTTTTTGGTTGTGCCCCATCCATAACCCAGGCAAAAGTAAAGAGCCAACAGATGGATTTGGTGTTTCTTCCCTGAGCCACACCATGCAGGGCTGCCCACAGCCACCTGTCATCACTGCTCACACACATATACCCCAGAACTTTCCTCCAAGCCATCCTAAAAGGGACGCACCCCACAGTTTGAAGATCTCTTATCAAAGCTGTTCCCTATTTTGGCACTTCAAGTCCAGAAAGTGGGGGACTGCAAGAAACCTTAAAATACCCTGCTTCTAAAAGCTTCTGCTTAAATTCCCCCAGGTTACAGATTCCCTGACCTTGGGTGCTACACTGCCATCACCCAAATGCAAAAGCCACTTAGGAGCCCAAGAGGACACACTTGGAAATTTTTTCCTGTGGGGTAACCCCAAGCTCTTTAATCCTTCCTCAGAAGAAAGCTTGAAAGCAAACTAATTTCTTGATAGCTGACCTTCAGCCTTAGACATGTGCACCCAGAACCTCCTGTCTTCTAGGACACAGGAATCAGATCATGGTCTTAAAAATGTGATTTTTTTATTAACAAAACAAAGAGGATATATTTGGTAAAGCAAACTTGGCTGCTAGGTGTTCTAGAGCAACTGAATAAATGCAGATTAAAAATACAGAGAACTGCTTCTCTCTGATTCAGTTTAAAAGTTACTGGTACCTGGGTTCAGCACAAAGTTCACAAACCAGAAAATAACCAGTAAATCACGTCTAACTAAATATTCTCTGTTTTACTTACAACTCTGTTGTTTAGGCTTTTTTCTTAGACATGGATATTGCTGGAAAATCCATGCCTTATTTGTGGCTCAGTTCATTTCTCTCCCAGCTCTTGCTCTGATGAACTCACACAAAGAACTGAAGCAGGGAGAACCTGTTTTTCTATTCAACTCTCTCACTCTCTTCCCATTGGCTCTCCTGGCTCTCTGCCAACACTTCCTGGATACTCTCTATTTCTGGGTTTAACCCTTTACAGGCAATGTAATTATCTGCATGACTGGGATGACTAGAAAAGGTCAGGACCCTTTGGCTATGTGGATCCCATAATCCACTCTCCATCCCTGCTCCTTTGACATTCTTAACTTTGGGCATCTGAATTACTGAGGGAACAGAGAGTTGATTGGATCCACATAGCCTATTATATGCTAGCTGGGGATGGTGGGAGGGAGGGATGAGGAAGTTCAGGTTGCAGGTATAGCCCCCAAACAGACACTACTTGCTAGAAAATTCTAATCTTGTGTACATAGGGCACATGCACACCAACAGTGAGATCCATACAGACATCACATCTTGCAGAACTACATCTGCTATAAGGTAAGCAGCAATTATTTTCTGCCCCATTTAGCTTACAAGCTAAGAACCTGATCCAGTTAATTCTGAAGTCAATGGAAAAAACTCTCATTCTTGACTGGGAATTAGATCAGGCCTGAAACTGACAAGACAGATAAAAAGGGAAGAAAGCATGCATTGTTACCTATTGTACTGAAAGGACTGGAGACACAGAGCTATTAAGTGACTTGCCTGAAGTCACGTCTACATTAGTGGAGAAAATTGATGCAAGATATACAACTCCAGCTATGTGAATTGTGTAGCTGGAGTTAATGTACTTTGCATTAATTTTTTTTTGGGGGGGGGGGGGAAGTCCCACAGTGGGAGGTCAATGGGAGAAACTCTCCTGTCAACTCTCACAGCTGCAAGGCGCTCCGGGGGCAACCGCAGCGTGTCCTTACTAGACCCATTAAATTGAATGCTGGAAGATCAGCCTCTGGTGCATTGGTCTTCCTGCAACTGTAGATGTGGCCAAAGATAATACATGAGCTTTGTGGCACATCCAGGACTTAAACCCAGATCTTAGTCTATGTAGTGCTTTAACCATAAGAACATCAAATGAAAACTGAAGTGATTAAAATCCTAACTCGAGTCAGCATCATTGTACTAAGATCTCAGATAAGCATGAATAAAGCCAGCTCATTTCACACTTTGCAGTCAGCCAGTACTTTGTGGACTTCTGCATCTTAAAGCACTGGGGAAAGGAAATGAGGAAAGGGTTCAGTCAGTTAGTACGCTGTCATCATACTAGACAGTGGAATGAAGAGACATCCTGTTGCTGCCCGATGAAGCCTTCAGTCTTTGTGAAAAAACATGGATTATTATTTGTGTTATATCTACCTACAAACCCAAACAATATCCAAAATCAAACAATATCCAAAATCAAACCCTCTCCCACCATTCTTGAAACACATGCCACCTAAATCTTCCTCTAGCATCTTTGCATCACCTGTGCACTTTGTGGTTGAAAGCTCAGTACATAAGAATAAATGCATTCTGCACAAGTCATATTGAAATTTAGTGGTTCCAAGCATAAAATGGTTAATTTACCAAGTAACAAATAAATTCTTTAGCGATCTGAACAGAAAATTAATTGCCATTTGCTCATGCTGATCTTTTGTTTAATATGTCATTTACTGTTTCGTGCATAATAATCATTTGGAGAATAGTTTAAATATTCTCTCTCAGAAAATATGAGATGCCAATCAAGCAAGCGCACCAGCATATAGAGTTGAAATCAGTTAAAAAATCCAATACCGTGTATATGATGCCTGCCATTTTCTGTTTTCATTTAGGAAAGAAATATTCTAAAGGCAGACAATGAAGCTTTAAAGATTCAGCTTAAACAGGCACACAGAACAATTGAATCTCTCAGTATTCAACGCAGAAATCATGTATTGGACAATATACAACACAGAGACTGCACGTAGCTGACAAGAGCTCTCTTTTGGATGAATGTAAAAGGGGGCTATTTGAATTGTGACAAGGCTGCTGTATTCAAGTGAACAGGAAACAAAGACTTGAATGATTTTAAACAGAAATATTCTGTTCCATCAGCATATTTTGCCTGTTCAATATACTGCTGAATGTATAAATGTGTTTCTTTCTCCGATAGTTTACAATAATTTATCTTCTGGACATGGGAATTCATGCATTCTGGAATCTCTCTCAAGAACGGTGATAGGCCCAGAAGTTATTTATTTATCTATCATCAGTAAGCAATTTTGTATCCAATGTGGATGATGCATGTGACTCTACAAGTAGCCACTGTTTCTATCAAGTCCCCAGTTAACATCTACATGGGTTCCAACCAGGTATGTAATTTAAATGGAAACTTTCCATTCAAATTTGGCCAAGATTCAGGTTTTCTAACAACAAACATTTCATAAATGTAAGACATTTGAATAACTTTTGATAAGATCATAGACGTTTCATAGACCTAATCATTGCTGCATTAAGAACTGGAAAGTAAAACTGAATTAATTGATTTTCATCCTCCAACATTAGTTTCACTGCTTTTTGATGTTTAGTATTTCTAATGACAATTTTAAGTCTCTCCTTTTAAATGATCTAGGATGTAGTATGTAATTTTTTTTTTTTAAACAACTTAGGGGTAAAATGTGTCCCTTTAAAATCTTTGCCTTCTGAGCTGGTCTTAGAGGTTGTAGCTATCCAAACTTTAACCCTGCAAAACTAAAAACTATAGTGCCTCATACAGAGCAGGGGCCTAGAGATTTCACACTGGAGTGTTGCTTCCACTTTACTGTTTCATGCCACCCCTCAGGTCACAGTCTTAATACTGACCCTGCTAGCTTAGCAGATCATAGATGAAGACAGATTTTGTCAGAGGGAAAGATTTTGGCTATTTTCTTTAACTTTTCTCTAACTTTCAGTCTTTGATTCATAAGAGTGCAATATAGTCTTACATTTATATTCATATTTTATGATTAAATCATGAAAATTAAGGAAGGAGAATTTTCACTCTAATGGGGTACATGACCAGCTCCATTTCCTGGGCATTTGTTGCCTACCCAAATCAGGCTAAGATACCCTCAGTTGTGCAACACCCATGTCTTTATTCACCTTAGCTTGATACCAACACCCATGCCAAACTACAGTCTTTACAGGGTTTTCTCCTCTTACAGGCAGGAAGTCTTCAGTTTGGAGGCCCTCAGCTCCCTGACTGGCCTCTCCTTCCCAGCCCACATATAGCTTGGCTCATCAGGCTGGCATGTGTTGCCAATCTATAGGCCAGCATCAGGCCTTTTCTTCAGCCCCAATCTGTGCCTCTTGATTGGGGCTGACAGGCAAAAGCTTATTAGGTGCTCCTGCTATATGCTCTATGATAGCATTTAACTGTTCTGGCATCCAACTATGGACCCTCTTGAAGTGGGGAAGTACATCTTCTCTCCATTGACAGCCTTCCTCTACAGGTTACATTATTGTTATTTATTATTTCTGGCACATCTAAGGGTTCCCATCAGGGACAAAGGCTCTACTGCTCTAAGTGCTGTACACGTGCCACTGAAGGCACACCTTGCCCAAGAGCTCACAATCTAGGTTTCATCTGCATAAAAAGCAAAACAGATGTTTGAGGTGATTATTACATGGTTGACAGCACTTCCGAAAAAATTAACCATGGAGCAAGTCTGGGGAAGTTCAATGTACATTATAGGGAATTTCAGCTTATGTTGTTGTATGTAGCTTAGTTCACTAGAGGTTCAGCTAAGCAACCAGAATCCATGGCAAACCCATCCCTCCCCAGAGAATCTCTCCTTCCTGCTCCTTACCTGCAGTTGTCTTCTTGGGAGGAGGGCCAAAGGCCTGCATTTCTCCTCATGGTTCAACAAGCAGCAGCAGGATATTTTTCTTTCCATTGTGCAGACACACCAGGTGCTTAAAGAACTTCTCTCATTCTCTCCCCATGGGCAGATAAGGATGGAGCAGATGCATCTACTACACACTACCAGAGAGCTTCTAAGCCTTCATCTTTTTGTCTCTTGTGGAAGCTGGGGAGATTGGGGGGTTTTCTGAATCCCTCAGGCTGTGTCAACACAGCAGGATGGTTTCAGAATAACTGATGTTCTGAAATAACAGAGTCTGCATCTACACACAAGCAGTTATTTCAACAAACTCCTATAACCCTCATTGTACGAGGAGTAAGGGAAGTCCAGGGAAGAGTGCGCTCTCAACATAACTGCTGTGCAGACAGCGCCAAAATTCAAAATAAACTATTTCCACTTTAGCTACGCAATTAGTGTAGCTCGAGTTGCGTAGCATATTTTGAGTTTAGCCCTGCTGTGTAGACATGCCCTCAGTGTCCTGCTTTCCTGTCTCCATTCTGTATTGAATCCATGTACTCTTTCCTGTCTCAGGTCCTTGAGCAATTACTACCCTCCTCCAGTCATGCCCTGCCAAAAATTGTTTCTGCCCCCTTTCCCTCTCCCTCCCTTACATTTGTGTTAATTTGGTGCAATAAACAGCCACTTTCTAGGCAGCCTCAGCAGCAAGAGATTCTGTGCTGCAAAGTTTCCTGCTCAGCTTTTAGGATGCTGCTATGGTGTGCAGGAGGACAGCTTTCTCTCTCTCTGGTCTTAGGTTACTGGCTGGAACATCACCTTGCCCAGGATATTTGTGAAGTCCTTCAATTGCTTTGTCTAAACATTGCCAATTCATTGCCACTGTGGGTCAGATTTGACCCAGTCTGTTCATTTATGCATGTGGAACCCATATTGGAGCGCCACCAAGCTCTCACTGAAATCAACAGCATAACCTTAATTGGCTTGCTTAACTGGAGGGAAAAAAAGCACAAGCCCTAATCAGATCAGGTCATGTTACTGCATTTCTGATTTTCGCACAGGTGTGAAAATGCTTCCCATTGTTTCTGAAAGTCGATTCTTGTCTGTAGTTCGAGCATTCTTTCATGTTTGTGACACTGTAACAGTGCAAGAAACACACTTCATGGGAGAGAATGCCACAGCCTGTGCCCTTTTTTAGACCAAAAAGCCTGAGGTTTCAGACACTCTTCTTTTTCACTACCTCTCTTTGAGGTTGAAGATTGCTGTGCCTCCCTAGGGTGAGCTGACTAGAGTTCCCAAACAGTCTAGCTTTCAAAATCCTGATGCTCATTTACAGCAAAGTCCCTTTACACTGCTTTACCCACTTAAAAGGAGCCTTAATGTAAACAGTTTCAGTGGGTATATGTTTAATTAAGAATAGAGAGAAAGATTAAAAGGGACTGCATACTGTATTTCATCTCAGAATTTAGCTAGACAGGTTGTTCTTATGACATACTCTTAGAAATATGAGGTTTACTTGCTGTAGGCTTGTCTTTACGGGAAATTTAATTCAGATTAAGGTAAAGTGTCTGCTTAAAGAAGAATAGCTATTTTTAATTAACTGCCTTAACCCATTTCAGATTAAGCTAATTTGGAATAAAGCACACATTTTTAAATGTAAACCTAACCTTAATCTGAATTACCTGTGTAGACAAGATCATAGAACAAAAATATCATTTTTAAGGTGTTTTTTTTTGGTATGGTTTTTAAATCTTGACCCTTTTTACCTTCCAGCATCCTCAGCCCCCAGACCAAGTATTCCTTTAGCTCCCACAGTCTCTTAATCTGTAGCCAATTTGACCTTGAGGTGTGACAAAACCATTACATTCACTAGGGCAGAGGTGACATCAATCATATCAGTATTATTATTATTGCAGGAGCACCTAGGAGCCAGTCATAGAACATAACTCTGTTGTGCTAGATGCTGTACAAAGTTTGTAGTGCTTAACTGGGAGGTGGGGGGGGGGGGGGGGAAGACAGCAATAACATCCATACAATAGCTACTGTCTTTTATAACTTCTAGCGTCCTCTCCTTTAATCTCAGTATTTTCCTCAAAATTTAGCCGTTCAAATGCCGCTTTGATCAACTGAAAGTCAAGAGGACTAGTTCCTGTATTTGCAAGTTATTTTTTCCTGACTGAAGGAGTTAGAATGAGTTTAACTCTGTCTGCTTTTAAATCAAGAAAGTGTAAATGCTGTTAACAGGCAACTGAGCAGTCTTTCATGTTATTGACAGATTAACATCCATCTGGCCAGGATTAAAACTCTGTGTTTCAAGACTGAAAGATTAATTAGACTTTCAGTTATGGAATCTCTAGTGTTGGTTAAACCAAGCAGAGATACAAGCTAAGGTGATCTGTAGGTTCAGTGCTATCTTATTGACTGTAAATACATGTACAGTAAGTAAAAAAGGTAAAATATTCATGTGACTTTTTAGAATCAGTCGCTGTGAGCTCTGTGCAGCTTCTGTTTCTCATACACTAAAATTGAACGATCTAGAAAAACTGCTGATTACCTTGAATACAGATGTGCAATTTATCAAAAACTGATCTTAGACCTTGCTTTGTCTTATTTCTTTATAAAATGAATTTAGGCAAGGGAAATGCTCTACAAGTTTAAGATGACTTTCATTTAAGATTAGTGGACACTAAAATAAAAAAAGTCCTTATACCCCTAGATATTGAAAGAATCAACTATGTTGTTGCATCCATTGTCACATATTTGGAGATTATCCAACAAATTAAATAAAACCTGCTGAATCTGGTTGTTTGTTAAAATAAACCAGTCATCTAATTTTAGGACTAAATTCTGGATTCCGATAAACTGTTTTGCTAGAATGTGAAGAAAAATATGTTGTTTTAAAATTAAACTGTTCTCTGAAGTTATATGAATCTAACCACAAAGTCATTGTGCTAGAGCAAGAGAACCACAAAGTAAAAGACAAAACAAAAGTGAAACTGACCATCTTAACCAGTTCTTGCAAATTAAATGTTATAGCAACTTTTACAGCAAAAATATAATTCATTCTTAAACTTTATGCCTTTAAGTTGTCCCAAGCGTAAAGCAGGTAGAATTTTTTAAAAAAATTAATCCACATAATCTCTTTAAATTATAATTTGGCAGATATCCAAATGGATTTTCATACACAAGTGGGCTTTATCCAGGCTCAGTATGATAAACGAACCTAAGCGAAGGTGATTATAGATTAAAAACTAATTAAATCTCTCCTGTTTAAGGACTAGCTAGACTCCTCCCCCCTTTTCTGCATCAGCAAAAATATTCAGCAGAATTTCATATTCAAATCCAATCAGCCAGCTGCCATTTTGGCTTTTCTCTCCATTTGCCTTGTCAGCAGTTTCAAACTACAGTAGCTATCTCAGCAAACATACAAAAAAAAAAAAAGATGGAGGTGAAAGTCAGGAGTACAGAATTAGATATCGGCCCTACCTTCCCCTGAGCATGCTGTGATTGTACAAAGATTATCTGAATATGAGATCCATTTACAAGAGACTACATAGGATAGGTGTTTGTTTCACACATTCATAGTACTCAACCAAAAGAGGCAGCTGAAATCTGGAAATGTCAGGGTATTAATGGGTACAGGTTGAACCTCTTTAGTTAGGCACTCTCTAGTCTGGCAACATCCATGGTCCCATAAAGTTTGTTTACAGCCACAGTCCTGCTCTCAGTGTTCTTGCTGTTCTTTGGCTCTAATTTACCCCTAAATGTAGTAAGCAGTGGAAGTGCTGGTAATGTTGCTAGACAATATTGACCTCCTGTGATTAGGCAAATTCTTTGGTTCAATACAGGTTAGGTCCGAAGAGTGCTGGACTAGAGAGGTTGAACTCGTAGTTTCAGGTACATCTGCCTATTAAGTCCCTGTGAATGTTTGCAATTTTATATTAAATCTTTGTATTTTTATATTCTTTCTTGCTCTGTGAAAGAACCTGACTATACTGGGAGGAAAAATGAAATTGACTCCACAAAAGTGAAAAGCAGAAAGATTCTGAAAAAAAAACCCCAACTTTACAGAAATATTTTTCATTTCTAATCCTCATAAGGCCTTGTTTGGAGTAGGGACAATGGTGAGTTTTTAGAAATATGTTAGCTGACTCATTACAACTAAATGCTGTTTCAAAACATTAGAAACTAGAAAAGTTTTAATTCCTTTAAAATTATTTTAATTGTCAGCTTACCCAGTTTAAAAAAGAACACTCACTTTTTCTCTCTAATCTACCTACGGCCTTAAGATAAAAAAAAAGAAATCACATCAGAAAATAATATACACAGACACACACACATTTTTTAAGTGGATAATGTCCCTTCAAAGGAAATATTGCTTTTCCTTTGGTTTCTATTCTAATTTTTTGGAGTATTGATTGTTCTTGGTACTGGTATTGACTAAATTAATACTTATTTACTTGTTTGCATAATGGAGGAGTCAAATGTAATTATGGAAAATAACTTACATGTATATATTGGAAGTAGCAAAACTGCTGTCTTAGGAATTATGTATGTTGCAATAGTAGCAATCTGCATTAATGTTTCAGTAAATTTGACTGACATTTATATTGGTGGTAATTAGTAAAATGCTGTCTAATTATATATGTATGTATGTTAAAGTGACTGACTGAAAAAAGTGTACAGATTGTAAATATTTTGTATATAAAGTTGTGTAATATTTATATTATAAAAGTCACTAGAACAACAAAATTATTTGCCTGTTGCATTTTTTTTAATCCCATAAGCATCCAAAATATTTTTGACAGACTTGCATGATACCTAAATATATATCCAACAAGATTTCTACTCTGGAATCAGCATCGCTGAATGATAGAAGTAGGGATGTAAGCAACTACTTGAGTAATCAACTATCCAATAACCTACACATCAGCCCTGTATCAGAAGTGGGAGTGGGGGGAAGGTGAGAGCAGGAGCCAGTGCTGGGGAGAGCTGGCTTAAAAGCTGGTTCTCCCCAGCACCATCTGCACAGTGCGGGGGGACAGGCAGGGCAGAAGTGCAGAAGTCCAAGACCCGCCCCCCCTGCAGCTTTGCCTTTTAATTATTAGGAGCCAGATGGCTCTTACTATACATTTAAAAGGCAGAGGTGCAGCAGTCCACTCATTCCCAGCTCACACCAGCCCAGGAGCTACTAATTATTACTGACTAATCATGTAGTTGATACAAATTGTATTGACTACACCAGTGTTTCCCAATTGGTGCTCCATGGAACCCTGGGGTTCCGTGAAGCAAAAGCAAGGATTCTGCAAAGAGCCAGCACTCCTCCACCCGCTCTTACAGAGAGAGCCGTGGCAGGGGCTTTTTTTTGGGGGGGGGGGGGGGCTTGCCAAAATGCTGCGGGGGCCTTTGTTTATTAAGGCAACCCTAGGGGTTTCCATGGCCCCAAAAAATTGAGAAACACTGGACTACACGATTAGCCAAATACTCGCTCCTTAACATCCTTAGACAGGAGATCATTCATTAAAGCACAGAAACATTGTATGATAGTTGATATAAACCACACTGTGTAAAATGACACAAACTTTAAATACAATACTTTATTTTTCAATGTTCACAGCTATTAAAGTGTTTTCTTAAGTCCTGAAATTCATTTCTTCATTTTCAAACTGCCTGCCCCCACATTTTGGATGAATTATCACTAACTGGGAAAAAAAAAACATTTTAAAAACCCACACATGTTCACAAACATGTACAAAATAAAATTCTGTATTACTCTTCCAAAACACAAGCTATATTTACTCAACCAAAATCTTAAATTTATTGTTCAGGACAAAAACATACAAACAGATTCTGAGAATAGATTTAAATAAAAAAAATTCTAGATGAATTTATTGCATCTTTTGAAGGTTAAACATATGAGAACAGGGGAGAAAATGTTATCTCTGAAGTGTATGTACTTATTCAATTTACTGTAACTTTTAGATTTTGGAAGATTAAAAGAAAATTTCCATGTGCAGTTTAAAAAACAAATGTATTTCACTTATTTTAGGGCTGGTCTATTTGCTGAAGTTGCAATGATATAAAACAAGCTGTGATGTAGCACCGATTTAGCTATCTTGGTACAACTGTGGTGGTCACGCTTATGTGGGTTTAAACTTGATTTGTGTCTGTTTAGCTTCTCCCCATCAATCCTGTCACAGGCAAGCTGAACTAGTTTAAAACCAATGTAAGACCAGCCACCCACAAAGCTGTGCCTGTTTAAAGGTAAAATGTCATACTGATTTTTAGTTAAATTGCTGCAATAGTGTATAAACAAACGCTTAGATTTTACTAGTCCCAGCCTCTACTTCTTGATGCTATTCAGATATCACTTGCAGCAGAAGTAATCAAAACACAACTGTGGGGCAAACAGGCAGAAGAATTTCAACTTACTTCCGGACTTCATGTGTGAGAGGGCAACTGTTCACTTTCCCTCCTGGTGGTTCTTCTGAAGAGCTAGCTTGGAGACAGCAGACTGCTGTACTGAATTTTTGTCTCCACCTCCACCAAAGTATCTGACAGGGCAAAGCTAGATTAAGCATACCTGCAAATACTGCTTGCCACACTCTGTACCTGTACTCTGTACCTCCTTAAGGCAGCAGAAGGTTGTCAGTGGCTCCCCTCTTACACAAGAGGGAAAAGAAGAGCTGGTGGTGAGGTTGTGTAGTATCAACAGCAGAGTGAAACGTGCAATCGGCCATGAGCAGCTGATGGGAAATCACTTTGCTAATTCTATGAAAAGCTTCAGAGAAATAGTGCCTTTTGGTCACATGATCCCACTACTGTAGGATTCAAGGGTTCTCTGTTTACACCAAACTGACCTCAAAGTGGAAGGCAAAGGCACCTATAGTTTATCTTCAACACTGCCAGGTATCTAGTACTGTTTAGATCACTTCTGCCAGAGAGGTCATAAATATTGCTCTTAGGAGAAGAAGTCAAAACTGGGAGGTGGGGGAACTATATTCAAGCAAAAGGAAAAGTTGAAATAAATTTAAAAAACAAATATCATAACTAATCTTACACAAAGGTATTTGAGGCAGAAAGAATAATTTTTTAATGCTGAATATAGCCTTGGGCCATATTTTGGTCATAACATGGATGTGAGACTCCTGCTGAAGTCAAAGGGGCCTATGTGGGTCCCCAAAACTAGAATATATCAGGCTGGGAAATTCCTGATAAGTTAATACAGAAAGAATCAGTCTCAGTGCTCTGGCGCATAAAGAACAAAAAGCAGGCCCGGTTCAGGTCAACACTATCTCTGCAATTACATAGGCCATCAAAACTCTTCAAGTTTTCTGTACTCTATAATTATGGACACAACTCCCTGTTTAGAAAGACTTTCTTGTTGGCCTTAGCCACAAACTTTTTTTTCCCAAATAAAGGCTCTTGCTCTGCCCATTCAGATGTTACACACAGTCAGGGCTTGACAAACCACAGCGAAATCTACTCTCCAGCCCCACGTTGCGCATGCTGCCAATGAACAGGGCGATCAGCTGAAATCTACTTGCCATAGGCGAATAGATTCACTGATTTATTGAGCCCTGTGCATAGTAATCAGAACCTGGACTCAGGTCAGGAGTAGTCACATGTCTAATGCCTCCCACTAAATGGGCAGCTGGGGAGTAAATAGGCTAAGCAAGCTGAAGGTCCCTCTCTCGCAGACTGCGATAACTTGGAAGTTAGGACTGCCCTACACAGGAAAATTTACTAGTATAATTATACCACTGTAAATTACCCACATGGACATACTTCTTTGGAAATAAGTATGCCTTTGTCTGGTTCATTTATGTCACTTCCAAGCATTTAGGAGACAGCGGAGCCAATAGGGTCAAAGAATAAGGCATCTCTCTCAAAATCCTACCTGATTATGATAATCAATTTCAGTCATAGTGAAAGCACCCAAACTGACACCAAGAGTTAGTGGAGTAGCGCAGGGGGCAGGAGGCAAGGATCTCATCCATGCAACTGTAATTATTTTTTAGGGTGCTAGAAGAATGGCATTCAGTCATATGAGTTCCCCTTTCCCACTGACCAACTCCCAGACACAGAGCCTGTGACAATCTTCCTTCTCTATAGGACAATTTAGTGCTCAGTCATCTTACTCAGCCTTCTGGGGCTAATGTGCCACAGAAGACCATGTAAGTGACCAGCAAGCTACATGCAATGGTTGGGGAAATTTCATAAAATAAGTTTCATGGAATGCCACTCTTGGCTGATCTTTTTCATTTTAACCTATCTAGGCTCATCACAAATCAGTTCTTACAATCTACGTTTTTGGAAATATTTGTATACGGTACATTATACATAAACACAGCATAACCTTGTTTTCTTGACTATTGAATAGCATGGAATCAATATATCAATCGGAAAGAAATGAAGTTTTTTGTTTTAAAAAATTTTAGATTAACTTCAGAAGTTACATCTTTTTCAATCATCCCATACAAAGGGCTGAAGAGAGACAAGAAGTTGGAACTAGCATTCTACAGTCCTTTTACAGCATATAAAACCAAGTAAAGCCTACAAAGTCAAATTCCTCATAAATCGCTTCCTGTACTCAGGGTATCACATGCAATAATAAAAGATCTGAACACAAAATACTAACATTGGAAAAAAGGAAAATCATTGTTTTTAGTCACTTTTATAAGTTTGTTATTTAACTAGAGCGCCAAACAATTTAAGAATACATGAGCAGTGCAAAACAAAGACTACATTAAGACATCACATTTTTGTATAAAAAAGGTTATTCAGTTGACTAACATGACTCAGTGATGGATTAATTAGGATATCATAATTTTATCATAACATGAAACCATTGCTAATATACACATCTGCTGCTACCAGTAAATATCACAACCATGTTTTCTTTATTATTATTTACAATGTTGTTATTAGTATCTTCTGTACCCTCCTCCTCCCCGTCCACCATATGGCTCTCCATAGCCACCTCTGCCACTGTAACCTCCCCTGCCTCCATAGTCTCCCCGTCCTTGGAAACCACCTCTTCCACCACCACTGAAACCACCACCGCCGCCTCCTCTACCGCCTCCTCCCCCCCAGCCACCCCGCCCACCACCTCCTCCCCCCCAGCTACCCCGCCCACCACCTTCTTGTCTCTTCTGCCAAGGGGGCATTTCAGGAGGCGGTGGTTCAATCTCAGTGGGTCTGCCTCCACGGTCTGGCACTCTCCCCATCAGCACCTGTGCAGAGAAATACATATGCTTCTGTTTAAATAAGAAGGCAGCTGCTGAAAGAATGTACAAGTTACCTTGTGGATGAAAAGCATCTGCTTACCCCTTACAGGGAACGCACTCCTAGAGAGAGAGATCTGGGGGGAGTCAGAACTGTCAGGTTACCATCCCATGTCTGCCACAGACTTGCCATGTGACAATAAATAGCCTCGTAGAGTCAGTTTTCCATCGATAAAAGGACTACCCACCAGCTACTGCTTAGGGTGGCCAGGTTTAAAATGAACTTTGAAATCTTGACAATCAAACGTGCTGTAGCATGTCTATCAATGCTCATCACTACTTAATCCTTGTATTATATAATGCTGTTTAAATTAAACCAGAATGGCAAGTATCAGTTCATAGCTCAGAAAATACTTCATAGACAGCTACATTGAGTAGCATATATGATCACTAGTTTAGTCAGATTATATGCAACTATAGTATGGTTTATTGCTTTCTTTTCAATCAGGCATTGCTAATGCACTACAGAGAACTGAAAAAGCAACCAAGCATATAAAGCAATGGTATAATAGCACCTTTAAGTGAAAAGTGGTATCTTGAGATTCACTTGACATGAATTTATGTACAAAAAGAATATTATTTGAAAAAATATTCACACAGCATCATTCTAACGTGAAGAGACACTGTATAATAGTCAGCTTGCAGAAAAACAAGACAGTTTTAGCTACCCAAGTAGCCTGTTGATAATTTTCTTGCTTTCCTACATTCCCTCCCAACACCCAATGTATATCCACATGCAAGTTACTCAGATCACTGTCAAAAAAGCATTAACACACATGCTGTATACCAATTAGTATTTATAGAAACAAGGAAGCATGTGTTAAGAAAAGCCTTGATTTCCAGTTATCTCCCTATGTGATTACCTGTCTCATGAGCTATCAGTGCTTAACTAGTGCATGCATGGCCCAGGCTCTTCTGACCCTTTTCTACAACAAAATGCGGTGCAGATTCTGAAGTAGAGGAGGAGGGTGGATAGTGGAGCACCCACAGAAACACACATCTCAAAGTACGTCAGTTACTGCATATGGTGAGTAACTTCTCCTTCAAGAGATGTTCCTGTAGGTGTTCCACTCCAGGTGACTAGAAAGCAAGATCTCTTAGGATGGGTTAGGGATTTGGATCAGGTAAGAAACTTGTTGATAACACAGCTCTTCCCAGTCTAGTGTCGGATGATGAGCCTTGCATGAGAGTGTAACGATTGGCAAATGCAAGGTTTGAGGCCCAAGCCTTGCATATGTCAGAAAGAGACATTAGGGAGAAGGTGGTGAAGGTGCACACAGATCTCAGAGTGTGCGTTGACTGATGTACGAGACTGAACTTGCTTCAATTGGTAACAGAGGTATGCAGTCAGTGATCCACCTGGAACGTCTCTGAGTGGAGATCACTGTGCTCTGTGATCGTTAAGCAGTAGAGATGAAGAGTTCAGGAGTCTGTCTAAATGGTTTTATTCTATTAAAAAAGAATGATAGGATGTCAGAGTGTGCATTACTACTACAAATGCATTAGTGTGTAGGTTTGGGAAAAATCTTGGCAAAGTGGACTGGCTCTTTTAGGTAAAAGGAGTACACTTCAGGCAGAAATTTGGGATATGTACAGACCATAACTGTCACAAGAGAATGTAGCATATAGAGGTTCAGTTGTAAGTGCTCTAAGTTCTCCTATTCTTCTAGCAGAGGTAAGCGCCACTAAGACGACTGTTTTCATGGATAAGTAGAGAAAAGTGAGCAGGTGGCCCATGGTGTAAAGCTTCTTAAACCGTGTTCTGTGGCACACCAGCATGCCTTGAGGCAGTTGGAAGTGTGCCACAGATATATGGTGATCATACGTCCCTTTTTTTCCCTGGGGCAGTCCCGGATTTAAAGATACCCAATGGTAGTGTGGTGCAGCAGCAACTCCCCACCTCCACCCAGCATGTAAGCGGCTCTCTTGGTGCTTTGCGCAGGCAGCCAGGGCTGCTGCCAGTGGCGTGCAGTGTCCAGACCTCTCATGCAGCACGCACTGTCGTCTGGCAAGCCCCTCCCCCATCACGTGGCCCTCCTCTCCCCTCCCACTGAGGGACTGCCTCTGCCATGCGCCACCAGCCTGGTCTCCTGCATCCACAGGTGGCCACCACCGCTGCCGAAGGGGTGGGGTGGGGTGCTGGTTGGAGTCAGTGAGCCGGTCCTGGGAGCTGCCACTAGACTCCCAGCAGAGACCACGCAGAGCCCAGCTGGAGCGCTGCAGAGCAGGGTACATTCGGGCTCTGCCGGTGTGCTCTGTGCTTGGTCCTTTCTCCCCTGCCCCTTCCCACTCCACTGGAGGAGCAGCAGTACAGACCCGCTCACTCTGCCACACTCCACAAGCCAGATCTGGGAGGGTGGGGGCTTTCTCCCCCGCCTCTCCCAATGGGAGGCAAGGCTGGTGCGGGGACTGGAATATGGCACTAACATTAGAACCGTGGGAAGCCCAGCTCCAGCCCCAGCAAGCGGTCCTGCCTTGGAAGCAGCTGGGGCCAGGCTGTGGGGACTTCTGGGGCCCGACCACAGACTCCAGCCCCGCAAACTGGAAGGCAAAAGGTGGGAGAGGGGCTCGGAGAGAATGGGGGGAAGGAGGGTGGGAGAGGAAGAGGCTTGTGCTGAGGGGAGGGGGGGCAGGGCAGCAGCAGAAAGGGGAAGGCACCAAGGGACAGAGTGGAGAAGACACAAATGCCAGGGGGCCAAGTGGAGACAATGAGGAAAAGGACAGGAGGAGGGAGAGAAGGTGTCATGGAGTGAGAGGGGTGATGCTAGGAGAGGACGGGGAAGGGCACTGGGGCAAGAGGAAGCAAGGGGTGGGGGAGGTTCTGGGAGGTGGGCATGAGGAAGGCGGGGATGGAGCAACCCATGTGTGAGGGCACAGAGGGGCATAAGAGGAACTGGGGCAGAGGGAAAGAGGGCAAGGGAGCAGGGGCAGTGAGGGAAGGAGGAAACACCACGAGGGTGCAGGGCTAAAGGAAGGTACAGGTGCCAGGGGATTCTGGGAGTGAAGCAGAAGGGTAGACAGCTGCAGGGGAGAGACCAGCACCAGAGGAGAGAGTGTTCGGTGGGGGGAGGGGCGGTGGAAAGGGGTGTAAAACTCTTCCCCTATGGGTAGGAGGATGGGGGGAAGTTCTTAGAGAGAGTTACTTTTTCTTCTGATCATGTATCCATCTTGACCCAGAGTGTCAGGGGCATAGTAACCAGAGGTCAGGGGGTGTAGGTAATGTGTCCCTAATTTTGGTTCAGAACCTATGGTCACCATACGCAGAGAGAACAGAGTTCAAATGGCCGTCCTTAAAAAGGGGCAAGCTTCCTTTTTTTTTTTTTTTGTCTCAACAAAAATCCTTGGTTTTTCCCATAAAAAAAAATATTGTTTGATGTTCCATGGTCTTAAAAAGCATAAGAAACACAGATGTAAAGCATTTATGCATTAAAGCATTGAGTACCAGTTCTATGTCCCAGGGTGGGGCAAGTAGTCTAATGTCTGCGTATAGCAATTAGATGCCCTTCATGAACCTTTTGGTGACTGTGTGGGCAATGACCACAGTGTTATCCATCTTATGATGGAATCTGATGAAAGCGGCAATGTGGACTTTGAGTCAGTGGAAAAGCCCGATGATCTAAGTTCCAACAGGTAATCTAAAAATCAGTGGAAGAGAAGTGAAAACTGGAGAGGTGTTTTAGCAGCATACATAGATGTGGACTCTTTCATTTCTGTAGGTAAGTAGTGCATGTAGTATTATACTGCTCTGTAGAAGGACTGTCTGGACTGTTTCTGAACATGCAAGCTCTTCATTAGAGAACCACTGAGTAGCCACACCTGAGGAAGTCCTTTTAAGGTGCGGTGAAGTAACTGGCTCCAGCATTATGATAGAAGATTATGAAGAGGGGGCAGAGGAATGGGTGGCTTGACTGATATCCATATCATGGTTGTCTAGGCCATGTAGAGGCTATTAGAATGATATTGAATCCATCTGTCCTGATCTTTCGTATTACTCTGTTTAGCAGAGGTATCTGAGAGAACACATGAAGGAGAATACCAGTCCATGGAAGCATGAAGTACTCTCCCTAAGAATATTTTCCCAGACCTGAGCTGGAGCAGAATATGAGGCATTTTTTGTTCATTTCAGTGGTGAACAGATCCAGTAACCCAGGACTGTAAGAGGTGTAGGATGGGGTTGTAGAGTTCCCTCTACCGCCGTAGGGGGAAGGATCGACTGAGCTCATCTGTGATGGTGTTCTGAGCGCCAGTTAAGCATGAAGCAGATATATAAATGTTGTGTTGGAGACATCAGTTCCATAGTTTGGATCTCAGTGCATAGAGATTGGCTCCCCCTTGTATATTAACATAAAACATGCATACGATGTTGTCGGTCATGATTCTGATCTTTCGGTCTCATGAGGGGAAGGCAATGGAGGAAGGCATTGTATATGGCTCTGAGCTCTACTAGATTTATGTAGAGCATGCTTTCATTAGGGGATTGGAGTCCTTAAGTTGTGAGATGTTCCATATGTGCTCCCCATTCTGTGAAGGATGCACCTATAGCAATGATGATTCATGGGGGGGGGGGTCTTGTCAGAAAGGGACCCCAGCACAAAGGTTGAGAGGGAGGGTCCACCATATGAGCGAGTCTTTAAGGCATATCAGTAGTCTGAGGTAAAAACCTTTTTTTTTAAAAACTAAACAACTAAAGCTTGTGTACAAAATGGGGAGAATAAGAATGCAAGCATGAAGAGTAGAATGATAGAGGGATTGCTGACGTCCGTCTCTAGCTGGGGACTGTAGAGAAGGAACTGAGGAGCCCAAGCAGTGCACACGCTGTTCAAGCTCTGACAGACTGTGAGGCAAGCAACGTGCATGCACGGCTTCTACAAATACAGCGGTCAAAATCTCTGATTGAAGGCGCAGGGATGGAGCAGACCACCTACAGGGCCATCCCTCGAAGGAGAATTAGATGATACAAAAAACAGAAATAAATGAAATTTTTTTATCAAAGTCATTTTAAATAGGAGGCAAGTGGGGGAAAACCATCCAAAGCTGGATTCAGTAAGGCATAAAAAATTAAAATATGAACCATTTCAATATCAAGCTATTTTCTGGTTAAATTTTATGATTTGGGGAGCATTTAAAAATGAGAATTTTCTCCACTACTTTCATATGGTTTTACAGAGTATAGTATAGAATAACTAATTTGCATGTAATTATGACCATTATTTTTCTTAATTGAGACTATTTTCATTATATAGTTACACAAATTGTGAAGAACACTTATTCTCAACTGTGATTTCAAAATATCTGACAATTTGGATTTATCAGACAAGCATCTCAATAATATGAAGTCTTAATTCCTCACATTTCCAATTTCAAGACCTGTTGGCTGAACAATTTGAAAATTCACTTCATTTCATTTGTTCATAAAAAGAATCTCAGCAAAGTTTTCCCTACTCAAGCACACTTCATCTCAGCTGATTCGAGTCCCTGTTAGTGAAGCTACAATTAGCACTGACAGCCAACAACAAATTAAGATGCACTTCACATTTCTCAAGATTCCTTGCAGGGCTGCGCAAATCCACTTTGACAGTCTGTACTGATTAAGAGCTTTTGAACCAAACCCAGGGGTTAAAAAAAGTGATATCTGATCATTTTTTCTTGAAGCTTCCAGGGTTACCATTTAAACAATGGATTTCTGCTGCTCTGTAGCTTCAAAAACCCAGGATCACCTTTGCTAAATTCCAGGGAAGGCTGGGCTCCCATTTTGAGAAATCTGCTCTATGAAACTGCTTTCAGAGTTGGAAAATGTATAAGGGTTCTAAATGAAAGACAAGGTGGGTGAAGTACAGGTTGGACCTCTGGTCCAGCATCATCGAGACCTGACTAATCCCGAACAAGAGAATTTGCCAGACCAAGGGAGGTCTCCTGCTGGCTAGTCTGTTTGCCCATCATCTGCTGCTGACTAGGCTGCTTGCTCAGCTACTGCTGGCTCCCTGGGTGGTATAGGCTCCAGTTCCTGCCACAGGGCTCTGCTCCTGTGCAGCAGGGAGCAGTCCCAGGACTGGGGCTCCACTCCTGGGCAGCCCCAGTCTTGGCCCCACACGGTTGGGGGAAGTCGCAGGGCTCCAGCCCCAGCCCTGGACAGCTGAGGAAAGCCATGAGGCTCCAGCCCTGTACTCCTGGGGACCGCTGAAGGGCTCTGGATCCATGCTGTCCCAAGCCAGGCTGCCAAATCTGGTGTCCTGCCTGGTCAACCCTCCTGCCCTTTGGCTCCCAGGCTCTCTGCTCCAGGAGCATTTGTGGTCCAACAGACCAGAGATTCTCTGATTTTGGAGGTATGACCTGTAATATCATTTGTTGGACCAAATTCTGTTGATGTGAGAAACAAGATTTTTAATTTACACAAATTCTTCTTCAGGTCTGGGAAACTTGCTCAGGCCAGGTCTACATTACAGACCAATGTGAGTAAATACAGTCTCTCCATTACTGGTTGTTCCAGTCAGTGAGCCAGCTGCTCTGTTTTGGCAACACAGCAGTCCTGGGTGGGTAAAAGGTGTAACTACAGCATCTCTGTGGCAAAATGTGTTTTCTGCGGGAGAGGAAGGGGGGGTGAAGAACTGTCAGGGACATGAATTCTGCATGCATGCAGTATTCCCCAAGGAATAGTCTCTAGCAGTGATGCAAAGGTGTCAGCACCTCATGATTTCCATGGTCCCAGGTACGGAGGTAAAAATATGTATAAAAATATTAACCATGTAACTGATCAAAATTCTGTTACAGGATTAACTGCAGGGCTGTTGGCCCCCAGCCCTGCAGTGCGGTGCGGTGCAGTGGGCCTGGCCAAGCTGGAGCGTACCACAGGCAGGAAGCTGCTCTGGCAGGGTTGGGCATTGGTTAACTGGTTACCTGTTTACATCCATAGTGTCAGGTAGAGCCCTGCAAATCTGCAGATATTCACTTTCTATCTGCAGGTATTCATACCTACAGATATGGATGCAGGTACCTGTGGCTCATTTTTGTGGATATTGATACAAACTTTGGATCTAGAACCCTGCAAATGTGCACCTATCCACTTCATATCTGTGGGTATCTGCATCTGTGAATGTCGATACAGATATTGGTGGCTCATGTTTGCAGATAGAGATGCGGATCTAGCCTGCCAGATTCTTGCACACTGACAGCACGTGGCTTTGGTGAAAAACAATTGATGAATTTATTGCCCAATGAGAAACTCGGATACTATTTTGTACAAAATCCATGAGTTAGATCTAAAGAACAGTTTCTCTCTATGAAAAAAGGTAAATGGCCGGTCTGCCATCAATGCATGCAATTTACTCATCCTCATAGCCCATATTGCAGTAGTAACAAACAGATAAAGAATCTTGGCAAGATTTCAAAAGGCAGCTTCATAAGCACAGATAAAATTATTAAAATCCAATGCTGCAATGGTATCTCTCAAGAAAGAATACATGTTACTTAACCCCTTTAAAAACTTTTAAGCTACACCATGCACAAAAGAAGGATCTATCATTAATAAAGACAAAATAAGCTGACAGAGCCACCAAGTGGCTTCAGAGAAGAATTGGATTACCTTTGTGGCTTTAGATATATCACATATTCTAAAATACAAAGAACAGAAGCTGTAACTGCAATTCCAATTTACCCTGCAGTATAACAAACAGAGCCCAATGCAAGGGACATATTTTGCCTACTGCTTTCTAGAGCAGAGATTCCCAAACTTCATTGCACAGTAACCCCCATTTAACAACAAAAATGACACATACCACCAGAGGGAGGGTGGAACCAAAGCCTGAGCTTGTTTAAGATCTGTCACCCCAGGCAGAGGGACAGGGGAGCAAAGCTTTCCCTGAGCTCCTCCATTCAGCTCTGAAGCCCTCAGGCTTTGATCCCAGTGGGTGGGGTTTAGGTTTTGTTCCCAGGTCCCAGCAAGTCTAACACCCTATTAAAATGGGGTCCTGACCCATGTTTTGAAACCCGCTGTTCTAGAGGCAAATAATTCTGAACCGTTAGTGAACAGGATTGTTCTAACAAAGTCAAGAGTCCAACAAGCCAGGCCAGCAGATGAATTCTAACATACTATTGCAACAATAGATGCAAAGTTAAGGGAAGCAATCAGTTCACTCTGGCAGCTAAAACAGGTCTGTATCCATACACCACTACTGTCCTTGCCAGGCCACGTGATTCAAATTAACCTGGCCTTGTCCTGTCTTATGTTCTTCATCACCTTCTAAATTAATGGAAAGGTGGTGGGAAGAGTGGAGAAAGTATACAGAAAGTACTTTCCCCAGTGCATTAGGAAAATGAAAGATAGCGGGAAAGGATAACTGGTCTCTTGGGAAAAAAGAGAGATGACACTTCTTGTTGAACCTTGTTCACAAACAAGCCTAGAACAGGTTAGCCCCAACTGTGGTAAAAGTTCTTACATTTCTTGGTCCTTTAACGAACACTCACATCTAAGAGCTGTCCCTGCATAACTGATCACATTGCTTTCCCTCCTCAACATGGGGCCATGAGGTAGATATTGTGTAATATGCACCAATTCTACATGTTAATTGCCTTAGCATACAGAGACCAAATGGACACATCCTTGCTTAATGGAATACATACTTGTATTATTTATCAACACTTTACCCTTTATATAAGGAATAAATGATCGGAGCGCCAGGTGGATCACCCTCAGCTCTAAAATATTATCTGTCGTTTCTTTTCTAGGAAAATCTAATGATCCCCAACTGCTAGAGTTCGGATGAGCATCATGTGATGTTTTTGGAATGATCATGAATGATGGTGGAGAAGGATTGAAGAAAGCTTCCTTCAGAATACTGGATCTATGTCCACCACATCAAGAAGTCTAGAATGATCTGTTACATAGTAATGTTTAGATTAGGAGTCAGCAACCTTTCAGAAGTGGTGTGCCAGATTTAACGTATTCACTTCTATTTATGGGTCTGCGTGCCATCAATGCTTTTTAAAGTCAATACTAGTCCTATTTACAGCAGCTTCATTAATAAATAAATAAGTAGATCTTACTGTTTTAGTAACACATGATTTAAAAAAATCATTAAGATCAGAGTTTTATATATCTGCAACACTCCAAAAAAGATTCTGTTAAAAGAATCTTTTTCTTACTTAGGGATACACAGGCTTAATTCTTGGCTCCATCACAGACTTCTTGAGGTACACTACAGTTGGAGGTGTAAGTTAAAGCTCAAGAAGACATACACACACTATCTTTAGCTGAACTAGTGCAATGAAGAGTAGGTCTTCACTTTAGTTAAAAACTCGAGGCTGTAAGGTGTGGAACACACACACCTCCTTGGAGCACTAAGGAGAGATGAGGATGCACCCGAGTGTCTGAATGGAAAACTGAGCAGGTTTAAATTATTTAAGTTTTTTTTTTTTTTTACTTTTAGAGAGCAGGAAAGGACTCTTTTCTAAAACAAAACTGTCTCATCCCAAACAGATGACATTGTCAAAATGGTTCCTCTTGTGTAAAAAATGTCATGCCTTTTCACTAACTCAAACGTCAAAGTCTTTTATAAACTAGTTAGTGCCAGTTTTTGGAGGGGCTTTTTTTAAGGAAAAATTTCATTAACTTCTTTGGAGAGTAGGAGGAAATAGAAAAGACGTAGGAAATTTTGAAAAAGGGAAAAAATAAAAAATGGGTCCATTTGACACACTTTGAAATTAAATCAAATTCATAAGTTAATAACCTATTTTTACAGAGGGGAAAAACAAAGTATCATATTTCAGCCAGTTCTGGTAACATAGGCAAAAATCATGAGTTATTGTTTTTGTTGACAAGTTCCATCAGAGCATTTAGCTTTGTTTTTTAGATCTAGACCCAGATAGTAGAGGTATTTGAGTGCCTGTAAAGGCAGATACATGCCTAACCTGCTTTGCAGTCCAGAAAACCCCAGATGTTTAATTCCCATTAAAAGTCAAATGAAAATACACGCAACTCCCATTAGGCACCTGTCTCTTTAGGTGTTTGTAAATCTAAACCATTAACACTTCCTTGTCTTGATGCTCCGTTTCTGGTTCCGTGCCATAGGTTACCGACCCTTGGTTTAGATTGTCCAAATGCAAACAAGCCATTCTGACACGAGCATTCTGGTGACATCAGTTGTTGCCAGCATGAGGTCCAATAAGCCTAAGACAGACAGATATCTTCTGGGTTTGAAGACCACAAAGTTCTATACTGAGAACAATCTTTTCAGAAATTTCTCCTCTGTGACGAAAAGCCTTTCCTGCTACCACAACTAGATCAGGTCCTATACAAATAATCTGAGTTGTATAGAGATTTGACTTCCTGATACTGAAAAGCAAAATCAGATCTGCAAGCAGGAAAGTTCTGCAGTGAATGCGACTCAGTAAATACATGTGCAAAACTGACTTCACCAAACACTAATCTAAATATGGGCAAACAAAAATACCTTGTTTCCTGACATATGCTGCTAGTACAGAAAGGTACTTCATAAAAAGCCTTAGGAGATGCAGAAAAGTCAAGTGGGAAGGCTTTGTACTGAAAATGAATCTGTCCTATCACTAAAGAGAAATATTTCTGACCACTTGACTGAGTATAAACCCATTCATGCTTGAGTTTACATGAATGAGGAAAACTACGGGAAACAAACTTCCAGATGAACATGTTCAATTTTCTTAACTCTCAAATTGGAACAGACCTACCCTCTTTTTTCTGAACCAGATATATTTTGAATGAAATATTTAATACCATAGAGGTAATGGAATATCCGCTACAACTCCCATCAGAAGCAATTTTTGAACATCTAAACAGAAGAACAAGTACAAACACGAGTGGGTTCCCTGAAAAGGGCAGGGTACAGAGAATCTAAAAGAGATAGTGGTTTGAACTGTATTGCACCTCCCTTTTCTATTATTTTTAGATTCATTTGTAGGATATAAGCCTGCAACTGCTGACAGAATGTGTTAGCCTGTCTCCAAACAAAGGGGTGGTGAGGAAAGATGCCAATCAGTGTTCCCTGTAAGCTGAGTGCTTGTCCGACCGCTCAGGAGAATCAAATGCCACCCAACTGATTAGTAGGGCACTCACAGCTAGGCTTTCGTTTCTACTGGTGGCTGCCTCAGTGTACATAAAATTTATTCTGCACATGGATGGAAAAGATTTAAGGGAACATTGATGCCAATTAGTCCCCAACTCCTAAACTTCACATCAAATCTGTGGCCAAGTCTTCAGTGAAGAGGAGGATGAAGCAGATTACTTCAGTTTTGGTCTTGCTCTAAAATACTACTACTTTTATTAAGAATGAATGGAAGCAGTAGGCTGCTGGTGCTATCATCGTCTTTGAGCCAAACAGTATAAAGGAGAATGGTGGGTAAAATTGCCTCTGGTAACACTAACACACGCACGCACGCACACAGAAGAGTCTAGTAGTAGAAAATAAGCCAAGTGATTGAGCAGAAAACTTGGCCTCATTAAATTAACATGAAATGCCAAGGCCCTGACCACAGAATTAGAAGCATTAAAAGAGGCTCAGAGCTAGAGATGTTCGCCTTTAATTGATTAAACGATAAACTGATGCTTATCAGTTATTGTTATCGGTTAAATTCTTCCCAGCTCCAAGGGAGTGGAGCTGGCAGCCCTGCTCTCAGGGAGGTTTTGCTAAACACTCTGCAGTATAAAGCAAAGAGGAAGACACAATCACATCTTACCTAGAAATAATGGTCCTTTGGTATGGGCTAGATACTTCTTTGATTCCCAGCATCATCGCATTCAGAAACATTCAATTAGTTTTCTTTACAACAAAAATGTGAAGTATATCCCCAATTTTACAGAAGGGAAACCCAGATACAGAGAGATTAAATGATTAGCACAAGATCCCCAGGAATTGAACGCAGACCTCCTGAGATCTGGTGCATCAATCACAAGACCATCCTTCTTCCCTTAGGTTCAGTGGGTTCTCGGATAGGGAACCTGCCAACCCTACAGAACTGTAATAGAGGTTTAGCTGGTTCTTTCAGTAAAAAGTTGCCTTTGAATGGATGGCCAACTCATATGGCTAACAATGGCTAACTCAACTACTGGGAGGATGACAGTCTGGTTTTTGGTTGTATACCAGCACAAAATATTTGAGACAGATTATAGGGTCTCTTAATCTTGTTTTATAATTCCCACCTCAATTTAAATACATGCTTTTGTAAATATTAGAGGTATGCAGAGCTCTCGTCTGGAATCTGAAGCAAAAACTCTGTTATTTATATCCACAGGGATGAAACTATTTCCCAGCTTTATCCCAAAAGGACTTGCTCTCCTCTGAATAAGGGATCCTGAAGTAGACTGTACATTCTCAGACTCAAGCTCACTCCATGTTCCAAGACCTGCTCAGGAAAACAGGAATTGTGGACTGTCTGTTGTACTACTAGGAGGTGAGTTTTCCAGAAGAAGAGTCATGCATTTGTCAGCCCTAAGGACTGACAGATTGGTGCCTGCTCCCTGAAGGGTAACAAAGGAATACAACTGCAGGAAGCATGAGATTCTAAATCCTTTTTTCATCCATTCTTATCTCAGATCTTATTTCATCCATATCTCATCTTATTCTTATCTACCATCCACATATAGAGTCCACACCTCTGGCACAAAAAGTATGTGCAGTTACACACTACAATGAAAAGCAGGCTGTGTTCATTCTGAAGTGTGTAGTTACATGTAACAGTGAAAGGCTCTTGCAGGGGAGAGTCAGGGCAGGAAAGCTCATCAGTGGGGAACTGCCAGAGCCATTCCTTTCTGCTGGAGTCTTTCATTGCACCAGGGAAGCAGTGGGACACTGCACTTCTGGAAACACCAGTGTAGACCGGGAAAAGCACTGCATAGGTGAGCAGAGACTCCTATAGGGTTTATATTTGGGTACTTATCCATTTGGTTCAGGAAAGCCTTTACTTGCTGGCGCAATGCCTTACCATCCACACTGCTATTTATACCCACGTGAGATAGGGGTGTAGTGTATGTACTCTATAGACCACCAAAAGGAGCGTGCAGTGTACTCTAACAAAAACTAAGACAACTGAGTTGTAGCGATGCTTATGGAGTGCTGCAGCCCTACCTTTTCTAGTGCACCAAATACAGGTAGTTTGCAAAAACAAAGGATAACAGCATTATAGAGGATGAGAAAAAAAATCAGAATTCTTGCTAAGGATCTCATTAGTAATAATATATTATTAGTTGTTATACTTCTGATAGCTCTGTGAAATCCACAAGAGAAAGAAAAGTACCTTATTGATGGCACAGGCTGTTTTTTCTCGAGTAGATCCACTGCTTGTCCTAATGATCTTTGAGAAGTCTTCTCGAGCAGCAAGGAGATGGGCAAATGTAATGGTTGATTTAGGAGATAGTGCATAACGCTTAGGCTGATAAATTCTTGCTATGTCATCTGTTTTAACCTAAAAGATTAAAAGTAAAATATAATTCAGTTAAGTATTTCTTGTACAGAAAAGAAATACTCAATGGGTGTACTTAGTGTGCATTTGGTAACTTATAATCAGTGTGAGTTTACACAGAGCACATAGTTTAGACACTCAATGTAGTAAAAACAGTGCTAGCCACTCACAAATGCCTTTGGCCTCACTCCCAACAATCAGCTACTATGCACAAAGAAAACAGTAATGCAGATGTTTAGTTAATGCTGAAGCCTATTACCTATCTCAAATTGACATGGTCTTGTCTAATGCTGTAATCAGTCCCTTTTGAGCGATCCTTTTAATGTGCCAAATCCCAAGGTCTACACAGTTCTACAGGGAAAGTCACAGCATCCATAGGCCTAAAAGTGGATCTTTGGGCACCAGCCATCCTCATCTCTCTCTCTATGGCTCCATGCAGCAAATCCAGCCAAAAGGCACACCTGTACCTCTTCCTAGTGCAATGCTCTCAGTATGTATTTGCAAAAATGAGCCACATTAACATCTGCAGATGTGAATACCTGCTGATATAAAACGAGTATCTGCAAATTTGCAGGGTTCTAGATAGAAAACTTGTAACTGAAAAAATGAGCTGTGGATAGCTGCATCATTCACATCTGCAGATGAGGATATCCACAGATATAAAGCAAATATCCACAGATTAACAGGGCTCTAGCCATGCTGCTGAAGGATCTCTGCCTCCCGTCTGTCTCTTGTTTTGTTTCCATTAGTTTTAGGTGACTATCCTGCATCTCTGAGAGCTCAGTTCTTAAGGCAGACATGTAATACCTTTTTGTCTTTATTTACCATGCTGTGTCCACATCTTCAGCTGCCTCTGAAGTCTGTTAAAGTCTGATCATTGCAGTTTTCATTGGCTTACACTCAAATGAGTGGAATGAGTGTCTAAAGTTAGGCACTGACATCCCTATTTAGATACCTAAATAAAAAGTTGCCTTGCTCTGAATTCTACTCAGTCACACTGCAGTCATAAGATAGGAAAAAATGTCCTTGTGTCGAGGGAGACCAAGGAAAAATATAGCAGTAGTATCCTTACCCTACAACAAGATAATTCCCTTTTCCTTTCCTCTCCTACAGTGCAGAGTTCATGCTAGCTGCTGAGACGAAAGGTGCACAAATAAGCAATAGTTTAATGTTGAGAATCAATTTTGAAAGCAGCATACGTGGATGGAGGTGCATGACTCCCACTGATATTTAATGAGATTTATGCAACTGAAGTTGTATCTGTACTTGCACTAAAGCTAAAACAGACTAACAACAGGGTAGGTTTTTAAAAACAGATCTGTGCATGGTCTTCATTCATTTTCAGTATACGTGCAAAACATTAAACCAGTTTTAAAATGAATTGGACCTAAACTGTTGCATTCCTTTAAAAGAAAAGGTAATCTTCTGGTTCATCCACAGAACTGGGAGTTAGGTAAGTTTTCTGTGTATCTTCTGTTGACATCATAAACTGTCTCTCACTTTTCTGATTTATAACATAACTTCTGCCCTCCTGGAGAAGGGGGGCACGGAAGATATAGCTAACCACAAGGCATGTTGATCTTTGCCACCCCTTCAAGGAGCAGCAGTGCTACTTTATCAGGAGTCCCTTCTACTGATGTTTCCTGGAAGGGATGAGAGAGGGAAATGGACAATCTCTCCGAGGCCCTCACCAACAAATGGGTGGTCTGGGCAGGCTGGGTAAACCCACATGGATTCCACCAATGCTATGGTACCAACCATTGTAACTGGTGTCGTACTGGCTATTGTAGCATAAGTCCGACGAGCCTGCTGCAAAGGGCTGGTGAGGCAGCTCCTTTGAGCCCTAGACTGAGGCAGGGCTATGATGTGAATGATTGCTGCCCAGGCAGATGGATCCTATGTAGCTACATCAAGGGCAGTGCCATGCCTACAATGTTGAATCCAGCATCAAGGATCCCGACTGCCACCTGGAACGGCTGCGGCCAGTGGATCTGCAGCGGCTGGTGATCTATGCCGCTGGCTATGTGAACAATGCTGCAATGGTGACTGGAGCCATGAAGCGGAATGGGCCTGGTGCCTCTATGTGCACGCCCAGGAACCTCAGTGACCAAAGATGGGGACTGGCATGCATTCAGTGAACCATGCCGTTCTCATGAGCAGTCACACAGGCAGTACTATGGACTCAGGGATCTATAGTACAGTGCTTCTGGTCCTTGGTAGGGAGTGCGTGCCACTGAAGGTGCGCACTCTCATGCTGGAGAGTCATGCCATGTCATCCCTCTGTCTGGGCTGCCAATCTGACAGCCAAAGGGGGTTAGTGGAGTTTGCATCTTGCAGCCTGACTAGTGGCAGTCACATGCCAGGGAGTGCTGCCTGGACCCTTGCCCTAGTAGGGTCTGGTGCCGCTGAGGTGGAGACCTCTAAAACCTAAGTGCCAGCTTCCCCATGACCGAAGAGCTGCAGGAGCCTGGATGGCCAGAACTAGGGATGTGAACATATAACCATATAATCAGTTGCACTCAGACTCCTGTCCTCCTCCTGGGGAGCCGTGGGCTACGCCACACTACTGCTTCTGTATTGGAGGCAGCAGTGCAGGGAGGCAGGTAGGAGCCAGAACACACAGTGAGACAGCTTGAAAGCTGGCTCCCGGCATGCACTGGCTTCCAGGGAGCCACATGATGGCCCATGCTACCGCCTCTGATGCATTGTGGGGCAACAGCGAGTTCCCCGGGAGTGGTGCATTCCACGGGGAACTGGCTATGAGTGAACATAAACGTGTAACTGCTGAGGTTTTTCAGCAATTAGACATTTACCCACATTTTAACATCCCTAGCCAGAATCAACAAGTTATTATGTCCAGTGCTGTCTGCAGAGCTGCTGGCATGACCGGAACGTGAATGTGGCTATGGGTCCTGCTAATATCCGGGATACCTGTGTGAGGGGTGGGCTACTCCACTTTGCTTGAGCAGGGGCCCAAGGGGGCCTGAGAGTTGCCAAACACAAGTCTTTGCTTGCCCCCAGATTTATCCCACTGTTTATGGAAGAGCAGTGAGCACCACCTTCAGCTTCTTTGCCAGAGCCATCAATAGTGGGGTACCGTAGGATACTGCACTGAAGCCACAGTGCTTGGTGCAGAGTTGGATTAGCTAGCTGGTGCTGGAGTTAGAAAAAACTCCATTAGGAGGGAGCAAAGACAAACATCCCTCACCTTGAAAAACTTGCAAATCTTGCACTTGTCATTTATGTGACCTTCTCCCAAGCATCACAAGAAACTCCTAAGAGGATCACTCACTGGCAAGAGCCATATGCAATTGTCTCAGGATTTGAAGCGTGGGAATCAGGGCATGCCTGGCCTGATTCCTGAAAGGGATAACAAGTTATTAACTATCTAAGTACTATACTACTAGGGAACTATACACAAAAACAAGGAAAACATTTATGGTAGATAAAAGAGCTACAATAGGCACATAAGAATGGCTATACTGGATCAGGCCAAAGGTCCATCTAAGTCTAGTATCCTGTCTTCTAATAATGGCCAATGTCAGATGCCCCAGAGGAAGTGAACAGAATAGGGAATCATCAAGTAATATGTTTCTTGTCACCCATTTCCAGCCTCTGACAGACACCATTTCTATCCATCCTAGCTCATAAGTATTAATGGACCTAACCTCCATGAATTTACCTAGTTCTTTTTTGAACCCTATTAAAGTCCTGGTTTTCACAACATCCTCCTGCAAGGGTAGCTGGAGCAAAGGCAGTTCTGTGTACTGTCACTGGCGTCAAGAAAGGACTGAAGGTGGAGGGAGCGTGCAGCGCCCCTTAAACTGTGCCACGGAAGCGCCACTTCAGAGGTTGTTAAAGGTGCTCCCCTATGGGTACTGCTAAGAGAAAAAAAACTTCTAGCACCGGTGCAAGTAGCGAACAAGCGCATCTACTGTGGAATGTACAAGAGCAACCCCTCAAAGAAGAACGTGTTTTAAATATGGTTATGTGTAAATATATACATCTAGGAACAAAGTGTAGGAAATATTTATAAAATGGAGGAATGACTGAAAAAAGAGATTAGGGAATCAGGGTGGATAATCAGCTGAACACTAGTTCCCACTGTGACAATAGTCAAAAGAGCTAACACGACCTAGGAGGCTTGAGAAAGGGTTATTTTGCCTCTATGTTTGACATTGCTGAGACTACTCCTGGCATACAGTGTCCAGTTCTCGTACTCTCAAATCAAGAAGGATGTTGCTAAATTGGAAAGAGTTCCGAGAAGAGCCATGAGAATGATTAAAATATTTAAAAACATGCTTTACAGTGACTATATAGCTCAACAAAGAGAAGGTCAAGAGTGATTTGATTATAGTCTAAATATGTATATGGGGAAAAGTGTTTAATAACTGGCTCTTTAGGAGAGAAAAGGTTTAATATGATCCAATCACTGAAAGCTGGACTTAGAAAAATTCAGATGGTAATAAAGGTGCAAATTTTAGCCAGTGGAACAATTTACCTAGGGTTGCAGTGAATTCTCCATCGGTGATCATTTCCATGCACCCCAATGACAATACTTCTCTACCTCTCAGAGATGCTGGCATGATTAATACTCTCATTTTTTAAAGTTTTTATATACTAAGACAGTGAACACCACAGAAATCCCAAACATAATGGGAAAACATACAGAAATTAGGACAGTGGAACAGACAGTTACTGATAAGTAAATGGCTTGTTCCAGACAGATTATCTTTTTTAAAGTATTTTGAAAGAAACATGACACCTGCAGGCATACACTAGAGTAGTAATCTGGAAGTTTCCTCATGAGACAGATACCACCTTTCTTGCTCTCTAAAGCATTACTGACGATGATGAATTTTTTTGGTACAAGCCACTATTCACCTCATTATCCACCAGACACCCAAACCTTTTTTCAGAGCCAGTGCTTCCAAGGACAGATTCTCAATTCTGTATGTTAATTTTATCAAGAGTGATCATGAGAGTAAATATCTGCATCAACCAATTAAATGTGCAAAGGAATTACTGTAGGAAGGCTCATTTGGAATATAGCAGGATGACATTATGGCTAACACTACTGTGATTTGTGTCCTTGAGTTAATGATAAGCTGTCAGGACATCAGTTTTATATCTTCTTGAACAAATCCTATCATACAATGCCTTCCACCACCAAATCATGGCATTGGTTCTCTATTTTGTCACCAATCATTTGCTACTCCACCTGAGTTTTCTTGAGTATGGATTGAAACTAGCAGAGGAGAGACTGATGGCTGTTGGAATATGGCCTTGTGCTAGGTTCAGAAGCTTAGGGTTCATTAACTGGCAGCATTCAGAGTTACTAGGTTCTTCAGAAATATCCCAAGGATTCTGTAGCTCTCTGAGATCTGGGTGTCTCTCTGCATGTGGAATACTTTGAAGCTTTTTCCTACAATAGCTCAAGAAAAAAAAACAAAGGGAGAAACTAACATCTTTAAGTGAAGAACACTGGATCAAATCCTTTTCTCTCCACACTATATACAGAATGTATGTTACAAGTAGTACTCAAAAAAGTTAGTTACAAAAGACTTTTCATTGCAAGAGAGCTTGGAGACGTGTAACAGACCATCGCCACCTACAGAAAGCAAAAAATAAATCATGTTTACCTTTGCTCTATCAGACCATCCAAAGGATTGTACTGTCACATCTAGACGCTTCATTAACATCCGACGACGACATTCATATTCACTGCAGAGGACATCATTGATTTTTTCCAATCTTTCCTACAGCATTACAATAATAGGGACAAATATTTAATTCCATTAAAATGCCCAAGGCCTTACAAGCTATCCTGCCTTTGCCAATGAAAGTGTTGGTCAACAGTTGACAAATATGAAAAAAACATTTACAAGTTAGACTGTGACCAACTGCATATATTAATGTATCAAAATCAATCTAAAACTAGGACATGAAGTATTTGAAAAGGATGTCATAAGGGTATTATATCATCCCATTAAATCAAATGTAATATTAAACATTCACTACCACACTATTAAAATGGAAACATGTGAAAAGCTAGAAGAGAAAGGCCATCGGCATTCATTTTGCCCATTATATGAAACAAGGAAAGTAAAACAGAGAGGGGTTTTACCGTTTGATCAGGATTCAAAGGTGTTGTTAATAGTGGTTTCCCCACGTGAGTATTTTTTACTTTCAAAAGAATGTCCTTGATCTGAAACGAAACACAAATACACACGCCCATCTCAGAAAACATTTCATTGTCCTAAATGTACTCATGAATCACTTCCAGTTGTCAATTGCAATTGTGTGGGCCACTACCCATTCACAATTACATAATAGTCCTGGGACAACTTCAGCAACTACTCAGCAAATAGCTTTAAAAATATTTCACTCCTATCTAATGCAATGTAGCAGCTAGAAACAAGAAGGTGATCCAGCACCAGGTGACCAATCAGCAATTGCTAATGAAAAATTTTGGGAGCAACACCCTTATACATGAAGTTAAAGGTAAGTACTAGTACTAAAAGGAGTAGCTAGCTTCCTTCACTATCCGATTCTACATTCTTCAGAGGTCTGACCAGCACCACCCCTGCTTACAATTTCTGCCTTGCTTGTGTTCTCCATGCTTTTCTCCATCTTCCTCCTAACTGATCTATCTGCATCCTCCCTCCATTTCATCCTAACAAACTGTTCCATACCACCTTGATATAAGCTCCCTCTTCATTCAGCTGTCTACATGTGAAGTTCTTCAAACATTTCAATGACTGCCCGTATAATTTCTATGTGACTTTGAGGCTAATTGATCCTTTATGTAAGATTCAGTGCAGTCCATGGCAAATCTGGGATGGTTGAAGAAGGGACTATGTCTTCACTAATGTTTTTAACAAAATGGCACACAATTGTTATCCAAACAAATCAAAATAAATCTAGAACAGATGAACATTTATACACTAAGCAGAATAATTATGGCAGCTCATGATATTAAGAAAGGATGCCATTATAACACTAGATCCAAGGCTGAAATGATCTGCATGTAATCACTCAGGCATTTGTATAAGATACATGGTATAAGGATAAATTCCAAGTTCGCTTTCCACTAAAACTCCAACAATTCCAGACCTTTATGTAAGAGGGCAGAGTGCTGCCATATTTTATGTAAATTATGGGATCTTCACAATAATTGATAGGAAACTGTTATAAAAGGCTGTTGCCAGAAATAAAAATTTACAGCATCAACATGTTAAGAAACAAATTTTAATAGCAATATTTAAGTGAATTAATTCATTCCCCTCTTTTCCTTTTCATCTTTGATTCATATTTTTTTCTTGGTGTCAACAAAATCAAGAGGAAAATTTCTGTTCGGTATGTCTCATATATGAGTGCTTTATTTAGCCCAAGAAAAACAACCACCTTTCCCCCATTCTTCTTGTGGAAAATATGGTGTTTTGTGTTTATTTTCCCTTACATCATTAGTAAAACAGTAGAAAGCACTAATGTAAAGTTGTGTCAAATTTTAATGTCACCATACAACAGATTGTTAACCAATGGCACACTGAAAATGACCAATGGCACAAAAATAACCAATGGCACAAAATGACTAGCTAGACCAGTGGTGGGCAACCTGCAGCCCATCTATATGTGGCTCATGAGACTTTTTTTTTTTAAAACCAGTGTCCACTTGCAGGTTAGCCAGATTCCATTGGTTTCTATCCACAGGTTTTTTCCTACCGGTGTTATGTATCTCTCACTTGAGTAAAGCAAGGCTCATGCTGATTATGTGCACAACAATGACTGAGTGCCATGTGCTCCCCCTGCTACGGTCCAATCGGCACATTCTGCAAATTCTAAATACGCAAGCACAGAGAGATAAACTAGCTTATATGGGGAGATCATCTTGGAGCCCACAATCGTGCAGCCCATTGAGATGAAGGAGGGCCACTCATGTGGCCCACTCACTAGCCTTGGTTGCCCAGTGCCAAGATAGACAGTGGAGGTTTAGAATCTTCCACCCCATCCCCAGTGCTGATCACATTGAGACTATGTATCAGAAAAAAAGGACATAGCAAGGGGTTTCCTTATGTCTCACTGATCCCCAACAACTACGCTGGTTCCTTGAGGGATCGGCAGCCTGGTTAATTTATAGCCAATTTCAGGCTTGTCCAACTTAACCAAGGTACCACTCTGGGGTATAACCATACCATGATCAGGAGAATTTCAAAGCCACGTGGTCATATACTAACATGAGCTATGCATCTCTCAGCCATAGTCAAGGATCTGGTCACTATGCCTGGATTTTAGTAAACTATTTTTATACCATATCACAATATCTGCCTGAAAAGCCAAACTGCCTTCAATGAGTATTATCCCAGGACTTGAAAAACGGCTGAAAGGCCTTGAACTAAAGTTTATTAACTTTAATAATAGTGAATTTAATAGTAAAACAACAACCTTTATGGTGGCAGAGTTGGTGAACTAAAGAGATCAATGGGAAGAGGGACTAAGAGGCACATTAAATTATATTTTAAAATTACACAAAACTGAAAAGTCACACACACATACTAATAGAGACAAATGTAAATTTAAATTCTCTAATGATATCATGAAGAAGAGCAAAATGTATCAAAATAGGATTCATTTTGGAAAAAATAGAAACCTAAGCTTCTGAGAGGGGGAAAATAATCTAAAATAAGCATAATGTAGGAAAGAAAACCTAGAAAGTGCTGGTTTTGAAAGAGATCTAGACATGAGAATTGACAGCAAGTCAGACATGAATTTGCAATGGGACAGGGTTACTACTAGGAATGTAAAAAATAATTTAAAAATTGTAACTATGTAACCATTAAAAATTCTAGCAGGTACATCGTTCTACATACTGCTAGTCCGGTAGTATAAAGCTTATATAATTTATTCCGCGCAGTTTGCAGCGCAGTCACCTCCCCGGGAGTGGGGCCAGCAGCAGGTACATGCCGTGAGCCAGCTTCCCTGCTGGCTCTGCTGTATAAATGTATAAGGCAGAGCCCACAGTGAGGAACGCAAGCCGGCGTGTAACCACAACGGAAACTGATAAGCTGATGTATATGTTTACATCCCTAGTTAGTAACTCAAGGGGACTATAATTCTGGGCTTCATATCCATAATCATTAGAAAGCAGCCATAAACACTGACAGTATGCTCATTATAGGACAGGCACAATTGGAATGCTCAGTTCAGATCTGTGCATCTGTCATGAGCAAAAAGATTGTGACGTAATAGGGAATCTAGGAAACAGGACCAAAACTGAGTAAGTTGGAGAAATGGACTCATGAGGGGAAAAAAAAGTGTCCTCTAATGCCTCATTCTTTATAAGATGCTAGACAAACTACAGGGAACAACCTTGTATTTGCTGGGAGATTAAACTGATGAGCTGTGAAAATGTCTCTATCTTTTATACCATACTTTTGTTAGTTTAAAAAAATACACATACACACACTCATCCAGAGACAACTTTATTAGTCAAGCAGCATTAATTTAAAAAGTAGTAACATTTTGGGTATTCCTACACTGCATCACCACCACAATCAACAGAGTCTAGGCCAGTGTTTCTTGGGCCGTTCCGGCTTGTCTATCTACAGGCTCCACAGCCACAGAGCTTCATGACTTCCATTGGCTCTGGTTCCCTGTTTACAGCCAAGGGGAACCAAGGGGAGTAGGGTTGCAGAGCGGTGCTTACCTGGGAGGCTTACCTCAGGGCTATTCACGCAGCTTCCACCCACAGGCACCACCCCCCACAGTTCCCATTAACTCTGATTCCTAGCTAGTGAGAGCTGCAGAATTGGGAGCTTGGGGTGGAGTCAGCACATGAAGCTAGGAGTTAGGGGTCACTGCTTCCCAGGAGCTGGGTAGGGAGTCTGCCCTAGCCCCACTAACCTCCTAGGGCACCCCGCAGGCTGCATCCTCCCCCCACCACTCTGGTGCCTCCTCAGGTAACATTCCCTCTTCTCCTCTTGAGCACCCACGGTGCTGCCCCCTTGGGCTATGACCCTCACCCCCAAGCACCTGAAGTGTCCCCCTGTGCAAAGCACCACATTATAGTCAGGGATATATAATAAAAGTCATAGACCTATCACAGGACATTGAATTTTGCTTACTGCTCATACCTATCCGTGAGTTTTACTAAAAATACCTGTGACCTAAATTGTAGCTGTATCTGTAACAGAACACATCTGCCATGTTCTTTAATAGCAATGTGATTGTGTTCAAGTGCATTATGTATGCATTATGCAGTAGGTTTAGCAAATGCCATATAAACATACCTCTGAAAACTAGACATGTTAAAGATAACATGCTAGCTTCAATTTAAAAGTAAACTCCAAAACATTTTTCTAAAACTGTTTTTGCATAGCAACTAAAACATATGAAAGGAAGATAACACCCTTTTTCCCCCTCATCTTTCAAATTGTTTGATCTAAGGTTCCCTGAGGCCTCCCTTGACATGATTTAAAAACTCCAGGGACCAGCAGTGGGTGAGGGAGTCTTGAAGTAGGGATCTTGGGCACAGGCAGAGTATGACTTTTTATTTTGTGGGGCCAGAGATGCTTGAGCCACCTCTGCACCATGGGGTCCAGGGAGGGAACTCCACCTCCCCACCGACTCACTTCAGCAGGCCACCCACCCTGTCTATATACTGGGGGAGGGGAAGGGAGGAAGGAGTCCAGCCAAAAACGATAACTCAAAGGCGGGGGGCTTAGTTCACAAAGTTTGAAAACAGCTTAGGGTATAAGGAGGGGGTAGTTAAGGGCAGAGGGGTAGCACAGAGGGGATAGTGCAGGAGGTATAGAGAGAGGTGTTAGGGGCTGGGAGGACTCCCCTGCAGTCCATGTTCCTGGAGGGGTCTACCAGCCAGGTCTCCCTACCCAAGCAATTCTTACTGGCTACTTCTGGGAGCTGAGGGGCTTGCTTATGGCAACAGCCAGAGAAGGGCTGTGCAGTTTGGGGTGGGGCCAATGTCCTTAATATCCCCAACACTGCCAATGGGATCAGGGCTTCATCCCCACAGGAGGTGCCAGGGATTGGACTCCAGATATCAGCTGCAGGGCCCTGCAGACCCCATGACAGGGATCATGGACCCCAACAGGGCTACAGACTCTGGGTTGAGAACCACTACTTTAGGTCATCCTTTAGTGTTTCATTTCATTGTCTACGACTTAAAAGATTTAGATCTTTTCTACTGTACATATCACTACAGTATATAAGAACGATTAGGTGGCAAAAGGCATTTTACATGATTACAACTTTACATTATTTCATATTGATGTTATTTACTTTTTCTTTGTCCCTTGCCAAATAATTATTAAATTCACACAACCTTGCATGTGAGAGCAGTATAAACCACAGGATAGTAAAGTAGTGTGATTCTCCTGGATTGATCAGTGTTCATTTCAAATATCATTGTACTAAATATCATTGTTTCTCTCTCCGTTTACCTTTACAAGGCAAGTCTAGAGGAGGACAATGTCCTGACAAGCAAACCTTAAGGTGCCATACTAATTTTTCAATCCTATCAACTGAAGTAAATAAATATATTATTGTGGTCACTGCAGCACTAAATTGACTTAATTGTTCTCACTGTCTTAAAGTTTAGTAACCACTGCACCAGGTTGCCACAAGCAATATAAATCTTGAGACACTTTCAACCTCTTCAAGGCCAAAATGTGTTCCATTACAATAATTATAGTGTCAGTGAAGAAAGTGGTTTGGATTTTATACTTATACTTATTTTGTAAATAATCTGAGACATGATTAAAAACACAATCAATATTCTGATGTGCCATACCAAAATACAACGTGTGATCTTTCCCTTTGGCTTTGCAGCAGCAGTCTATCAAACACTATTCTCAGAACTATTCCCACAGCTACTGATAATGGTGCTGAGGCTAGACAGAGAAAGAGCAGACATGGTAAAATACAGCAAACATTTGAAAATTGAATAAAACAGACTAAGTTTCTATTACAAATGATAAGCATGAAACTGTAAGTTAACAACACAATTTTACATGGACCCAAATAAAGTCAAAGGTAACAGACATTTGAAAATCCAAGAACTTGTTTCAAGTGAAGGAGTACAAGCAACTAGTACTAAGATAGATACCATTACTAATTCTCAAAAAAGTGATTTTTTTTCTTGAGAGACCAGAAAAATAAAGGAATCACTATTATCGTCCTAATGCTCCCACTATAGCTATCTGGAATTCCTTCTAATACGTTAAGATAAACTGTGAACTTGAGGCATCTAAAAATAAGTGCTTTTAAGTAAATACAAATCAAAGATGTATAATGATTCTGTAATATTCCTCAAGTGCTCGGACAAGGGAAACTTGAATATGTATAAAATAGGTAGGAAAAGAAAGAATTGCACCATTCTTAATAGTTACATGGAATATTGTACAATGGATTAATACACTAGCTTTGACACCTTTGAAGGCTCCAAAGCAAGTATAGCTGATATCGATTCATTGCTTACAAGCATATTGGAAGAGACGTATGAAATAGTTTTCACATAAAAAAAAGTTTCCACTGGAAATTTTCTGTTTGTTCAAGTACCTGTTGTAACTCTCCATAAGTTACAGCACTATTATTTTTATGCATCAGTGCAGACAAAGGGTATCTTTTTGGAAAAAAAATAAACCAAGTTTGCCAGATATGATAGACCTGGGAAATGTAAGAGTCCTATGTGTATTTACTGGATTCCATATTTTCCCCTATTCTGTCAGATAGCTGCTGTTCTGTTCAACATGAGCAGACCATAAGAAGGAGAATTTTTTAAATTAACTAGAACAATATAGGCCTTTCTCCAAAGAGAAGCTCCTCATGAATCAGAATTTCAGTGATGATACCTGATGAGGTGCATATCTTACTTACAAACACATACACATTGCAGTTCAGACTACAGAGGTTGCAGCAGCCAGCATAACTACAGGATGAAATTGACTATGTGTGCTCGTCATCCATGTTAAATCTGAAACTGTAAGGATTCTATAAACACTGTTTCAATCAAAAATAATTTTTCTACATTGATAAAGACTTCCTACATAGTGAAATATTATAGGAGGTAATTACTAAATGCCATAGTTTGTACCAATTTATAGATCCTTCAGTTCCAAAAAAATTTACTGATAACAATCTTACAAATTCATAATGCTCATTTGAGCTGTACTACTATTTCAATAAACATGCCCATAAACATTTTAATTACTGGCTCCTACCAGAAGTCTGTAGAAGTGAGCTCAAATTGGCCTTAAGGGTCTGAGCTTTATATACATTTTAGCACCACATTTGAGCTCTGATTTATATGCAGATAAGACAGTTTTCTTCTTGTCTACTTGCAGCTTAAGTAAAGTGTGTGTGCACTATACAATAGATTTTTTTTTTAAAAGCACATTTTTCAAGGATCACCGAATCATAGAAATGTAGGACCTGAGAGCATATGCTAATGTACTGCAAATTTTATAGTCCACACTCTAAAACAAGATGTGGAAGTGGTAAGCTGGTATAAAATCTTAGTCAGTTAAAAAGTAAAAGTTATAACTTTACTCCAGAAGAACATTTAGGTGCTATAAAACAATAATAAAAACAGTCCACCCATAGTTTTCTACTTTATACAAGGCCAATGAAGCAACTGTATATGGATATACTATTAGAGACACAAGGTGAGTTGAAATAATATCTTTTACTGGAGCAACTCTGTTGATGGAAGCAACAAACTTTTGAGCTATAAAGGACTCTTTTCCCAGTCTGTCTAGCTCAAAAGTTTCTCTCCCCAACAGAAGTTGTTCCAGTAAGAGGTATTTCCTCATCTACCTTGAATCTCTATCATCCTAGGACAAACATGGCTACAAACACTGGAAATACGGATGTCACGTGGCATTCAGGAATTTTTGTTCAAGTCACAAATTAGCATACATGGGGCAAATCCTGAAATACGTTCATCTGACAAAAACTACTTCTCCATTTTTTAGAATACAGATTAAATATAAATTATTTTAAAAGTGCTTATATTGATCTTCTTAAAAAATAATAGGGACTAGTTAAGAGACATATAGAATTATACTGGTTAGTTAACCAATTGGGAACTCGAATTTTATTTTCATGTAATAGCCCATTGCTAAAATGAGTATTTCCAGCGGGAAAGGGTTTTTCCAGAGGTCATTTCAGTTAAATAAAACTCTATGATTCTTCTTAGAATTTGAAGTAAACCAGCCGATGCAATGCAGTTAACAACGGCAGGTGACCCTGAATCAACTTCCAGTGAAGTGGTTTTTTAATGTTGTATAAGTTGTCATCATGGCACATGGAAGTACATATAAATATTTTGTACTAGCAGCTATGTGTGTACTAACCATTTCAAGTGCATTCAGAGTAACCAGCCTGAGCTGAAAATATAGGTTTAAAATTATTTACTTGAAAAGATTTGTTTTTGTTGTCTCTACAGCTTTGGCATGATTTAAGCAATCAGACTAGGAGTATCTGTACACTGCAATTAGACACAGTGGTTGGTCCATGCTAGCTGACTCAGGCTCACAAGGCGGTTTAATTTCAGTGTGGACGTTTAGGTTCTGGGATCCTCCCCTCTCACAGGCCTGAGTCTAGGGGCACTCTAGGGGCAATTAAACAGTCTCTTAGACTAAGCCCAAGCCATCTGGTACAGGCTAGCTGCAGGTTTTAATGTAAAATCCTGTTTGTTTAGTTAACTGAACAAGCCATTTGTTACCAGGGCTAGCGTCTCGTATCTCTGGGATCAGAAACAAGAGAGTAATTAAAACTGAATGCACAGTAAAATAACGGAACACTTGCAGATTAGGAGGAAGCCAGTTCTACCCAGGTTGTCTAGGGAAGGGGCTAATCCAGAGGTGGGCAATAATTTTTTATGGGAAGCCACACCAAGAATTTGGAAAGTGGTCAAGGGCCTTACTCTTCCATGATATTAATGGAGGAAGTGTGGGGGTCTGGGATGGAGGCTGGGTGCAGAAGGTAGCCTGGGGACAGGGAGGGAGTTTGGGTGAAGGAGGCAGTTGTGAACTGGGGAACTGGACTGGGGTAGGATTGTGACCTACGGCAGGGAACTGGGGTACAGGGATTAGGGTTGTGAGCTAGGGCAGGAGGGGGCTGATCTGGGGCAGAGGATTGGGATGCCAGATCTGGGAGGGAATATAGGTGCAAGAGGGGAGCAGAGGATTTGCGTATGTGGAGTAAGGGGCAGGAGTGGGAGCAGAGGGTTGGGGAAGGAAGATGATAGGGTACCAATGGCAGGGTCTGGCCAGAAGACTTACCAGCCAGCAGCCCTTCCTGAATCTGCCTCCCTGACAGCCAGTGTTCCTCTATGCTGCACGGCAGCACTGCCTCACAGGTCATTAATCAGCCCTACCCAGTCATTCAGCTCCATGCACCGAGCCCTGAGCCTCTGATTGGGTGGGGCTGATTAATCACCTGGGCAACTTAGGGGAATACTGCATGCGTGTCCTGGCCCCGCACAGGCTGCAGCCATATGTTCTGGAGCCCCTTGTGCTTGGTGACTGCCTGTTATTGAAACAGGCAGCTCCCACTAGCTAGTTTCTGGCCAGAAACCAGCCAATGGGATTGTGCTGGGAGTTGGAGCAGCTGCTAAAGTTTTCCCTCTTCCCCTCTGGGCTCTCATTTTTTAAAAGAAAAACCGCCCCAAAGTAGCATTTGAGAGTGGTGTGTGGGTGGCGCGAGGCAAGCAGAGCGCCCACCCGGGGCTCCATGCAGTATCCAAGGGCGGGATCCGGCCTGTGGGCAATGTTTTGCCCAGGCGTAGGATAATCAGTGGAAAATTCATAGCTACGCAGAAAAGGAGGAACAAACCAATATGGTATTTAAAAAGTCATTTTTTTTAAAACAGACTTTGAAGAATAAAAATTCTTTGACAAGGGAAAACCTTTCAACACCAGGTACTGAACATGGTAAAAGGGAGCTTGCTGCAGAAGTAGAGAGAGGATTCCATGATCAGGAAAAGAAGCCTGAGATAGGAAAGTAGTGTTCAGGAGCAAACACTTGCAAACCCAAAAGAACTCACCGAAAGCCCAACAACACTCAAGAGAGGAGAGGACTCTGCAGGAAGGAAATACATACTGGCATTCCTTCTATTTTGTGTAGATCCATGGTGTCCAATAAGCTAGCCGCTACCCACATGTGGCTATTTTGCAGGTTGAGTGTGGCTAGTTTGCTATACCAGTAGCCACTATAGAGGCTACCGCTTCAGAACTAGTTGGACACCTGGGATATAGATCTATGCATCTCTTGTGCTTTGTTTACAAGCAGAGAATGACTGGTTTGCAAATTTCTCTTTGATGTGTGAATGAAGGATTAAACTATCAAATGAGGATGGTGCTCTATGGGAGGGTGTGTCTGGGCAAACGGGGTGTCTTGGTCAGGAGGTCCTGAAAGCCTACGCTTAGAGCCCTGTGTGGATAAAAAAATTTGTACCTGCATCTGTATCTGCAAAAATGAGCCGCAGATACCTTCCTCCATCATCTTCAAATTTGGAAGGTTCTAGATACAAAATTTGTATCAGCATCCATAAAAATGAGCTGTGGATATAAAGCAGGTATCTGCAAATTTGCAGGGCTCTACCTACAGTAGCTGGACTGTGTATCCCGTTCCCTAGAAGTGGCACTAGACAAAAATCTATATCTAGGAAATGTGCCCGAGGGGCCAGTCTTGGAGCCTGTCCAGACCCAGGGAATCTTAGAAACACATGGATCCAGTGCACAGCTGCCTGATGAACATCCACAAGGGGAAACTCAGGACAGACAAAAATATAGGAATTTTCAAAATGAAATTATCAGGGGGTTCATATTTTATAATTATTTCTTCATCCTTTCAATGAGATATTGCACTAGGGAGAGAATGAAAAGGTTTCATTAAACAGAACTACAACAGCAAAGGATAACTGTAGGAATGTGAAAGGTTAACCGGTTAACTGGTAAGCATCACTCTTAACAGGTGATGCTTACCAGTTCAACTTAACGAGTGGGGGCGGAAGCAGCTCCCAGCCTGCCGCAGACAGGGGCTGCTTCGGTGTCCAGAGCAGACCCTCCTTGCGGCAAGGTGGCCACTCCAGCACAAGGTGACTACTCCAACCCAGTGGGAATGTAGCCCCCCATTCTCCAGGGGATTTTACATCCCGAGATAACTGGAAAAAATGTAAGACAATATTTTCATTGCCACCATAGTTGCTGCTTTTTCATACAAAAGACTATAAAAGGTAAAAATTGTACATGCTTCTTTTGCCTTTTTATATTAGGCTACAAATACATACTTAATGAGATCAGGGTGGTGAGAGAAAAAAAATCAATTTTTAGCCTACAAAGTGAAAACCACAAAACAAAGTAGCCCAAGAACTAATGAATTTAAAGAAACATTCTAAGTTAAAAATTTTGAGTGTGAAAGACTAATGGTAAAGCTATTTCCTTTTTAGCTCTTCTCTCCATTAGGGCCCCAAATCCTATTTTTTTCATAGTAATCCTAGACTTTTGCTTGACAAAAATCAGATATTGGGCTCCTGGTGCTTGATTATTCTGTAAGATATATAGTAAAACTCCATTAGTCTGGCATCCAATGCTCCGGGACTCCTGATGGTCCAGCACCATCAGGAACCCGGAAGTGCTGGGGCAGTCGGACAGGCTTCCCCCATTCAGCTGCTCCTGAAACTGACCAGCAGCTGAATCGGGGAAGCCAGGAGCAGAGCAGCTGGGGTGCTGCTGGGTTGGTCTCATAGCGCTGCCCCTCGGGGCTGCGGGACCAATCCGGCAGCACCCCAGCTGCTCTTGGGGACGCCTGGGGCAGAGCAGCTGGAGTGCTGCCGGGTTGGTCCCGCAGCGCCAAAGGACAGCGCTGCGGGACCAACCCGGCAGGACCCCAGCTGCTCTACCCCAGGGTCCCCGATTAAGCCGCTGCTGAAAACAGATCAGGGGCTGATTCCAGGAAGCCAAGGGGCAGAGCTGCTCTGCCCCGGGGCTTCCTGGAATCAGCCCCTCATCTGTTTCAGCAGCGGCTGACTTGGGGACCCCTGGGGCAGAGCAGCTGGGGTGTTGCCGAGTTGGTCCCGCAGCGCCGAGGGGCGGCGCTACGGGACCAACCCGGTAGCACCCCAGCTGCTTTGCCCCAGGAGTCGGGATGCAGCCGCTGCTGAAACTGACCAGCAGCGGCTGAATCAGGGACTGGGGCAGAGCCGGACTATGGTAAGGGGGGGGCTATGAGGGATCTGGGGTGGCGTTCCCTCCCACCCCACTCCAGACCCCTCATAGCTCCCCCTTCTGATAGTCCGGCATATCGGATAATCTGGCACCCCCTGGGTCCTAAAGGTGCCGGATTATCGGAAGTTTACTGTAGATGGAAAAGCATGAAAACATGGGATCTCTCTCTACTTCAGCCCAGGGGTTTGCAGACTTCATTGCACTGCGACCCCCTTCTGACAACAAAAACTACTTCATGACCCCAGGAGGAGTGAACCGAAGCCTGAGCTCACTCAAGCCCCAGTGCCCTGGATGGGGAAGCCAAAGCCCTGCACCACTCCAGGCAGGGGAGCCACAGCTGAAGCTTACGGGGTTTCAAACCTCTGTAACCTGAGTCTTGCTGCACATGGCTGAAGCCCTTGGGTTTTAGCTTGGACAACGGGACTAGTCTAAGTCAGCCCAGCCAGCTCCATTCAAAGGGGGTCATGTCCCATTTTGGGGTCCTGACCCAGAGTTTGAGAACCACTGTTCTAGTGGCAAGTGATTGTTAAGTGCCTTAATTTTCAGGTACCTAACCTGAGAAACCGTAAGACCCTGATTCACTCAGCACTTTCTGTAAAACCAGGCCCCAAGTTGAGTACCCAAAATTCATTATCCAAAGTCAAGTCACTTTTTAAAATGTTGGCCTTTTTTCTTATAAGAAGTTTATTTAACATCTGGTATGAACTAGTAACCAGTTCACAATAGTCTAAATTAAATTACGAACTTAGGCCAAAAGGGATGAAGTTTCACATGTATTCATTTCATTAGATTGTAAGGTCTTTTGGGAAGGGATCACATACATCTATAGATGTATGGGCACTGCATAGTACAACAGGGCAACAATTCCAATAGAAGCCTTTCAGAAGCCCAATAACATCTTATCTCTATTATTATTATTAGAGATAAGATTTATAGAGGAGAAAAATTACTCTAACACATTATTTTAAATGTATTTAAAAAAATATAAGAAACTAAAGCCTATTCTATATTCTACAGCATAGAAGTCAATTTAGAATCAAAGAAGTTAGAACCTGTTGGGGCATAATCTCAAAAGGTGTTTTCCCTAAGTTTTCGTGGGAACTGGCTAATAGGTTACTTGGGCTCTTTCAGGCAATTCCACACTTCACAGAACGGCATTCACAAAGTACTTGTGAATATTTACAAACCAAGACATAAAAGTGGTTGTTTAATATGATCATACATTCAAATGCATGTGTATTCGAATCACTGCTTATTCAGATAAATTATCGAACAACTGGTAGTTAGGTACATCTAACAATTTTTTTCCATTACTACTTAAAATGATTGGCACTGTTTAGCAGGAAAAGTAGTACATGACTTTAGATTTATGGGACAAGGTAAATACTAAAAAGTATAAAGTACAATGTACATCTCATCCTGAGTGTAGCATACATATTTAACATAGTAACTGAAATGGGTTAGTGTAACACATATGTGGTTTAGACAGGGTCAAACAGTTTTCAAAATAAATACCTTTGCCTAGTTGGACCAGATTTTAATGCACTAAAATGCTGGTTCTAACAATTAAAGACATGCAGCAAAAGACTATTTTAAGGTTAAAAATTCTGTACCTTTGATTCCACATTGCTTAACAAAAGAGGACTATCAGAAGATGATGACTTTGATAGGCCCAGCGAGTCACAAATAGTTTGTACTTCCTGATACATTTCATTATTCTTTTCCAAATGAGAACTTTTAAGTTGCTTGCTGTGCAATATCTGTAAAGCTTGAAGCTCTGTACTTAAAAATACTAGAGAGAAAAAGTGTCATCATAGCATCTTTAAGACATCTTGAATATTTGTATCTTTTTAGTCTAACAGTAAATAAAACACACATGCAAAACATAATAGAAAATAAATAGGCAAAATTCTGCAAATTTAATAAAAAATGCCAAGAGCTACTACTTTATACAAACACATTAGAAAGAGTTATACACGTGTAATTGCTACTCAGTTTTTTGGGAAGATGTTTGCTACCTTCCCAACAAATTCACCAATATAATTCTGTTTCTAATATGGGGTTTTCTTATAAAGGTTGAACCTCTGTAGTCTGGCACCCATGGGACATGACAGGCACAGAACCAGAGTATTTGCCAAACCACAGGAGGTCAATATTGTCTAGCCGTTTTACCAACACTTTATGGGATCATAGAGTACTAAAACTGGAAGGGTCCTTGAGAGGTCATCAAATGCAGTCCCTTGTCCTCACAGCAGGGCCAAGCATCAACTACATCATCCCTGATAAATGTCTATCTAACATGCTTATCTCTAAAGATGGAGATTCCACAACCTCCCTAGGTACTTTATTCCAGTGTTCAACCACACTGATAGGAAGTTTTTCTAATATCCAATCCACACCTCCCCTGCTACAGTAGAATCCCACTGCTTCTTGTCCCATCATCAGAGGTCAAGTTTCTTCCTCCTCCATGTAACACCCGTTTAGGTACTTGAAAACTGCTATCATCGGGTCCCCTCTCTGTCTTCTCTATTCTAAACTAAACAAACCCAATTCCTTCAGCCTTCCCTCATAGCTCATGTTTTCTAGACCTTTAATAATTTTTGTTTGAAATGTAGGGCCCAGGATTGGACACATTACTCCAATTGAGGTCTAATCAGTGCAGAGTAGAGCAGAAGAATGACTTCTCACCTCTTGCTCACAACACTCTTGTTAATGCATCCCAGAATCATGTTTGCATTTTTCCCCCCCAACATTGTCACACTTTTCACTCACATTTAGCTTGTGGTCCACTACATCCCTTTCTTCAGTACTCCTTCCTAGACAGTCACTTCCCATTTTGTATGTGTGAAACTGATTGTTCCTTCCTAAGTGGAGTACTTTGCATTTGTACTTATTAAACTTAAACCTATTTACCACAGACCATTTTGAATTATGACCCGATCCTTCAACATACTTGCAACCCTTCCCAGCTTGGTATCATCTGCAAACGTAATAAGTGTACTCTCTATGCCAATATCTAAATCACTGATCAAGATAATGAACAGAACCAGTACCAAAACAGACCCCTGCAGAATTCCATCTGTTATACCTTTCCAGAGTGACTGTGAACCATTAATAACTACTCTCTGAGAATGGTTATCCAGCCACTTATGCAGTCACTCACCTCATAGTAGCCCCATCTAGTTTGTACCTCTTCCGTTTATTGATAAGGTCGTGTGAGACTGTATCAAATGCTTCACTAAAGTCTACAGTATACCATAACCACCACTTCCCCCTTATCCACAAAACTTCCTATCAAAGAAAGCTATTAGATTGGTTTGACATGATTTATTCTTTACAAATCCATGCTGTTATCTATCACCTTATTATCTCCTAGATGTTTGCAGATGAATATCTAATTATTCACGCCATTATCTTTCCAGGCACAGAAGTTAAACTCATTGGTCTGCAGTTTCCTGGGTTGTTTTTATTTCCCTTTTTATAGATGGGCACTATATTTGCCCTTTTCCAGAATTCTACAATCTCTCCTGACTTCCATGCTTTTTGAAAAATGATAGGCTATCCATAAGCTATCCTAACTAAAGGCTATCCTCCTCCTCCATCAGCTTCTTGAGTATTCTAGGATAGATGTCTTCAGGGCCTGATTAAATGTAACTAAGTAATTTTTAACTTCTAAACCCATCCCATTTCTACTAGCATTGACTAGGTTAGGCATCCAGTCACCATCCATCTTGGTTTCAGTTTTCACCAAGAAGAAGTCGTTAAGCACCTCTGCCACTTCCAAGTTTCTGGTTATTGTTTTTTCCTCTTTACTGAGCAATGGGTCTATCTTGTCCTTGGTGTTCTACAAATATATTTGTAGAATGTTTTCACATTACTCTTTATATCTCTAGCTAGACAGAGCTCATTTTGTGCCTCGCCTTTCTAATCTTACCCCTACATACTTGTGTTGTTTGCTTATATTCATCCTTTCTAATTTGAACCAGTTTCACTTTTTATGTGACTCCTTTTTGGTTTTAGATCATGTAAGATCCCCTGGTTAAGCCAAGGTGGTCTCTTGCCATACTTTTTCCATCTTTCCTACTCAGCGGAATAGTTTGCTTCCACTACTTACTGAGCTCTTAGCTCTAACTTATACCTAAATGTCTTCTAACACCTCAACACTCAGAGCCAGAACTGGTGTTTATGTAAAGATACTATGACACCATGGGAAACTTGGCCACACTCTTGATAAATGGGCTTCCAGTAACTAAAATCATGACAGATTACAGATCTTGCTGAACCAGAGAGTGCCCGACTAGAGAGGCTCAAATTGTAAGTTTTTCAGATTTGTCAGAAGAGTTATATTTCCTATAAAAATCCTCAAAATATTGCCCTTATATATGGAACTGGGAGGGCCACCCATTAGGATTTCCTAACACTTCATAAGACTCCGTTTTCAGTTGCTTATAAAAAGGTTTGCCAAACTTTAACTCTCTAGGCTGAAACTTTTTAAGATGGGTTCAAAAGTCATGCAAGACCAAAACTGAGACTGCCTATGTGATCATGTGATTAAAGACGATCATAATCCATATGGCATGAATTAAGGTTGACAGACAAGCTTGATTCTAGCATTTTCTAACTTCTGAGCACTTGGCTTTGCAACCTCAGACCTGGTCTACCCACGAAAGTTACAAGTTAGGGATTTAGACTAGGACCTATGTTCAACCAGTTCCAGCTTCCGCTCCACACACATATCCAGTGCCAGTCTCCTTGTCCAGCCAGTCCCAGCCTCCTCTCCTCCACAGCTCCAGCCCATCTCCTCAGGCTCCTTATTCCAATGTACCCCAGGTCCAGCTCTTATCCCCTTTACATTTGAGTCAGGCAGCTTATTGCTCCAACAGAGAAGTCAGCATGCACACACGAGACACACTCCCTACTCTCAATTCCACAGCCATACCCTAACCCATGGGTGAAGAACCTCACACTCTTGCTGACATGGTCTTCCGCTGAGGAAAGAGACATTCACCACATCCTCATCATACATCAGGGCCTGGGAACAGCCCAGGCTAATAGATTTTGTGTGCACCAGCCCCACAAAGAGAGCAGCAGAAGGTGGGCTGGAACACCAGCACGGACACCCAATGCCAAGCCTCGGGGGCCAGACACAGACAAACTTACAACTGCGTCCGATCCCTGGGCCTTAGGTTCCCCACCCCTACCCTAACCCAAAGCAACTGTTATAGGGAAAAGTCCAGCTTCTCCCTTGTACCTCACACTGGAGCAAGGACAAATATTCTGTTGGGATGGCACATAAAGTTTGGTCACACAAGAAACAATGGCTGCAGCATGCTCAAAGCTGAGGGAATCTTCAGAGATTTTAGCTGCTAATCTCAGCTAAAGCACTCACATACAGATGCACAAGCAAAATTTATGAGAGTATTTTCTAACTTTTGAGCACTTAACAATGCAAAGTTAAAGTTCTTAACAAACCTTTGTGTCATACAATTAGCAACCAGAAAACAGTGTATTATGACACTCAGAATGGGATGCATCACTGATGTTAAAGAACAACTAGGATTTTCTATGCCACTTGCACTGCAAAGGCTATTGGGTATTCTTTATTATCGCACAAAATTCCTATTGAGTTATACTTGCAGAAATCAAGGGCTTCCAAATATAACTGTAAAGACAAATATGAGGCAAAAGAAACAAAACATTGAAGACAGTGGGAGATAAGCAACTAAAAACGTAGTTTACATTCCATGATGTTAGAGATGAGAAATGCAAACAATTAAATAAGAGGACAAAGAGTTTAACAAAAAAAATATTATTGCAAGAGGGAAAACTATTGAACTTACACAGGAGTTTAAGACAATCCTCTTTCTTTTTTAACCTGTCTTTAATGTCTCCAGACACAAGTGTTGAATAAGGACAAGCCATTTCTTTTAAAAAACCACTAATCTCAAGCTGGAAGCTTTCAACATCTTCCCCACCTTAAAGAAAGAAGAAAAAAAGATCACTGAAAAATATAGCTTCTTTATTTAAGCACAAACTTAAAAAAAATTATAATTACAAGTTTAAACATAATGTATTAGTTTGTGGTATACACAAACTTTTAACAGCTACTAATCTAATAGGACATTCTGATATCTTAAAATTAAAAACTGAGTACTACACATAAATAAGCATTTATTTTAAATTACAAGAAGCAATAAGACCCATATATTTTGAAATTAGCAGAGAAGGTTATAGTGATCCCATAAGGAACCAGTGCAATCAGCTGAAACTGGCTATTTCCCCTGCTTTTGATATTCACATCTCCACAGCAAACCCTATGAATGGAACACATCTAGCCTGACAATTATCTTCATTACCATTGGTCCTACAATGACAAGTAACTGTTTTTGCTGTTATACATACCCTAGATTCTCTAATTTCCTCTCCAACTCATCTGGTGAAGTAGATTTTACCACAAAAGCTCATAACCTTATATGTGTGTTAGTTTCACACATATATATGTTTTGCCAGATACATCTGACAAAGTGGGTCTTTGCCCATGAAAGCTTATGCTCCAATAAATCTGTTAGTCTATAAGGTGCCACAGGACTTCTCATTGTTTATGCAGATTCAGATTCGGCTACCCTTCTGATACAGGCAGTCCCCGGGTTACATACAAGATAGGGACTATAGGTTTGTTCTTAAGTTGAATTTGTATGTAAGTCGGAACTGGCTCCAGATTCAGCCGCTGCTGAAACTGATCAGCAGCTGTCTACAGGAAGTCCTAGGCAGAGTTGCTCTGCCCCCGGCTTCCTGGAATCAGCCGCTGATCAGTTTCAACAGCAGCTGAATCTGGACTCCTGGGACAGAACAGCTGGGGCACTGCCCGGTAGGTCCCCGCAGGACCAACCCGGTAGCACCCCAGGTGTCCCGCAGCTGCTCTACCCCAGCTGCTCTACCCCAGGCATCCCACAACAAAAGCCCCCTCCCCCGCCAGCAGACCAGGGAGACCCGAGCAAAGCCGTGGAGGCGCAGAGGTACCGCCGCCTCTGCGGCTTTGCTCCTGTCTCCCTGCTGTGCTGGTGGGGGGGGGAGGGAGGGGAGTCCCCCCAGCACAGCAGGGAGACCCGAGCAAAGCCGCACAGGCGGCAGGGTCCCCTGCTTCTGGGCTTTGCTCCTGTCTCCCTGCTGTGCACAGGAGCAAAGCCGCAGAGGCGGGGGACCCCGGCGCCTGTGCGGCTTTGCTCCGGGGCAAAGAGCAAAGCCGCACGGGCAGCGGGGTCCCGCCGCCTGTGCGGCTTTTCTCGGGTCTCCCTGCTGTGCTGGGGGGGGGGACTTCCCCCCAGCACAGCAGGGAGACCCGGAGCAGCTTTTCCCACCCCAGAGGACGCGGTGGCGGGACCGCTGCACTCTGGGCTGTCCCGCCACCCGCGAGCTCCGGGGCGAGAAAAGCCCCGTTCGTAAGTGCGGATCCCACATAAGTCGGATCATCGTAAGTCAGGGACTGCCTGTACTTGTCAAACTAACTACAGAAATTTTTGCTATAAGCTGAGGACTTATCTGGGAAGTGAGTGGAGGAGAAAAACTAAGATCATAGGTGCAAAGAAGAACTACCAGCAAGGTCAGAAAGATGGAGGGGGGGGGGGGACAAAAACAAAAAACAAAAACCACTACACACCCTACCTTATGAGAGGAGACAAATCTTGGGTTGTTAAGCCCAACCCAGTGATTTTCAACCTGTGGTCCACAGACTCTAAAATTTCCAAAGGGGTCTACATCTCCATTTGAAATTTTTTTAGGAGTCTGCAAATGAAAAAATGTTTGAAAACCACTGGCCTAACCAAAAGAAGGCTGATGGGAGATATGATTGCTCTTTATGAATACATCAAAAGAATAAATACCAGGAGATCAGGAAGAATTATTTAAGTGTCAGTGCTGAAAAGAACAAATGGATATAAACTGGTCATCAATAATTGTAAGCTTCAAATTAGATAGAAGTTTCTAATAATCAGAAAAATTAAGTTCTGGATCAGCCTTCCAAGGGAGGCAGTGGTGATTAAAAAACCTAAATAACTTTTAGACCGAGCATGGTAAGTTTATGCAGGGTCGTATCATGTGTGGCATGTAGCTAGTCTGCAATTGTTAATAGCAAATACCTAAAATAGACCATGGAGCACTCTAAGTATGAGGAGGGCTCTGTGTTACCACAGGAAATTCTTTGCTAACAAGCTGGTGGGTTTTGTCCACTTATTGAGAGGCCAGGGGAGAGGGGGCGCAACTGACAGCCTTATCTGGAGTCAAAAGAAATTTTCCCCAGGATGGATTAGCAGAGATCTCATGGATTTTCCACCTCTCTCTGCATCATGGGAAAGGCATCACTTGCACATTTAAACTAGCATAAATGGTGGATTCTCTATAGTGGAGGATTCTCATGATTTGAGGTCTTCAGTTACTTGGCCAGAGATTACAACGCTATCACAGGAATGGAAGAAAGAGGTTTCTGGTTTGCAACATGCATGAGGTCAGACATCTAGATCACGATGTTCCCTTGTGGCCTTAACATCTATGAGTGTACTATTGTAGGATATTTTCACAAAGAACTTACAAAGGGAAAACGTAACTAAATGAGGTACATGTGCCTTTTTTTTAAATTTCATTAAAAAAATATAAAGTATGCAATCATATGTATGATGTATGTAAATGCCTTTTTATATTAAGGATGTTTTAAAAGAATTAAGAAATTTTAAACAAAAAAGAACACACCAACATATGAGTTTTATGCTTATGTTTCTTCTTTACTATAATTATCTTACTCCTAAACATCAATATTTTTTCTTTGAGATTACAACATTATTAAACAAAATATAAATTAGATACTGAACAGTCTTAAGCAAAGATTACATTACATTATTTCAATAAATTAAAGTTCAAATACTGTGGAAATACCAGCTGTTGAAGTGATGCTTTCTTCCAGATCACACACTGATTTTATTTGGGAACTTAACCAAATACAAAGCTCAGAAAATTCAGGTGAAGATAATCCATTTTCTATTGCTTTGCTGAGCACTTCTTCCTCTAACAGAGGACCTTTATACCTGAACCGGGGGGAGGGAAAATATCAGTATAAAAACAGTCTGACAAATACAGCACCTAGATTTTAAATTTGTTTTCATTTAAGTTGTTTCCCAGTAGTTAGAAATCAGATTAATCCATTACAATTTTCGGAGTCACTGAACACATCTCTTACAAGTTTTCCTAAAACACCAAACACTACAAAAAAAATTATGCAGCACTGATGTTGATCTTCTGACAAGGCAGGAAGCACGCATTTATAAATCACAAATATGTAAATCATTTAGTGTATTTATACTTTAATTTAAGATTTGGGATACGCTAAAGATATCAGATATCAGGACAATTTAAATTGACAGACAATTTTTAAAAAGTTATAAAGAAAACTGTTTTACTTCAAATTACTAGCAAAGAAATAGTTTGAAAATCAAAAGTACTTCTTGTTATTTATGCCCTAAATACATTTTGCATTTTCCTGAGCTTGGAAAATAGAAATAAAATCTTTCATTTTGCTCATAATATATTTCACTTTCTGGTTCTTGGTGCTGCAACCTTTGGGGTTCAGGTACAATAGAGGAATGTTCAAAGAATTTGTGCTGTAATTTTAAAAGTTAGATGTAAACCCATCCTTATTTTCATTTCTTCAAATCAATTCTCCCCAGCAGAGCTCATAGGACCTAGGCTTTTTCAGGATTGGCACATTCTACGCTGGAATTCCACTCTTGATGAATTTCTGTACCGAGTAAAAGGCCACACTGCAGAGATTTCTTCTTCAGTTCTTGCTTGGTCTCTTAACAGCATATAGGTCAGTCCTGGGCAACCTGCAGCCCAAGGACCACATGCAGCCCATCAAGATTCTATGAGTGGCCTGTCAGACATTTTGTTTACTGTTGCCCACCTGAAGGATTGCAAGATTTCACTTGTTTCTGTCCAGAAGCCTTTCCCCCCCCCCACTGGTATTACTATAAAACCACGCACGTAAAAACAAGGGCATGTTAAGTGAGATATGTGCTGACTACACGCAACACTGACTGTCAGGGCCATGCGATCTCTCTGCATTCCAAGTGCTGCTCTGGTTCAGTCTACACTCTACAAATTCTAGGTATGCAAGCACAGTTATCAAAACTATTCTATCCGAGGAGACCATCTTGACAGATAATCTTGTGGCCTACAGAGATGATGGAGGGACTCTCATTCATAGGGATGTTAAATTTAGATTCATTGGCTAACTGAATAGTCAATGCAATTTGCATCAACTACAGACTTACATCAGATCCCTACTTACAAACGGGGATCCCTACTTACAAACCCCGCACTAGCTGCTTCCCCCCAGCAGACCAGGGAGACACGAAGCTAGTGGCCCCCGCCCCAGCAGACCAGGGAGACGCGGAGCGGCTTTTCTCAGCAGACATCTCAGCTTGTGAATAAAGGACTGAGGGAAGTGAGGTGTGGGAGAATAAAACTGAGCTCTGGAGAAATGTTTGGCTGAGTTTCCCCTACAATATGTACCAGTTCCGACTTACATACAAATTCAACTTAAGAACAAACCTACAGTCCCTATCTTGTACGTAACCTGGGGACTGCCTGTATTTGCTCAGTCGATAAGGGTGCCTCTGCTTTTGAAGTGTAGCAACAGCCCCAGAGCTCTTGGGCAAAATCGCTGCAGGGAGCACAGGGCCAGCAGGGACTCAAGCAGTCCCCTGCTGGCCCTGTGCTCCCCACAGTGTTTCAAAGCAGCAGCACTGCTTGGAGCCGGGGGTCAGCTAGAGACTCCAGCTGACCCTGGGCTCCATGCAACACTACGGCATTTAAAATGCTTAGGAGAACCCAGCATCAGGCTCCACATGGCGTTTCAGAACGGCAGCACTACATCGAGCCTGGGGTCAGCAAGGGAGTCCCCAGCTGACCTCAGGTTCAACACGGCACCGCTACTTTGAAACACCGTGTGCAGCACCAGGGCCAGCTGGGGAATTCCCAGCTGGCCCCGCACTGCATGCAGCATCTCAAGGCAGCAGACCCTAAGCTCCATGTGACGCTGCCGCTTTGAAGTAACCCCTCTGCTTCCCCCCCTTTCCTGCCTCTTTTTGATAGAGGCAGCAAGGAGAGGGAGAAGCGACTAGTCGATTAGCATGTCAACTATCTGATAAGCAAATACGTATCGGATTATCAAGCAGTCATCCCTACTCATGCAGCTCACTCACTAGCCTAAGTTGCCCATTGCTGATAATAAGTACCCAGATACTAGGGACGTTAAATTTTGATTAATCAGCTAATCAAGTAGTCGATGGAACCTCCATCAACTACTCAATTGTTGATAACTGGGGCGCTCGCTATCCCACTGTGCCTCTCCTTTTGAAATGTACAAGAGCTGTCTGCGGATATATTTTAAAGGGAGAGTCACAGTGGTTCCCTCTGCCTCTCTCCATTGAAAAGTATGAGAGCCCTGGCAGCTCTTGTACATTTCATACAATATGATGGGGACTAGTTTAGCTACAACTAATCAGGAAAGAGATCTTGGAGTTATCGTGGATAGTTCTCTGAAAACATCCACACAGTGTGCAGCAGCAGTCAAAAAAGCAAATAGGATGCTAGGAATTATTAAAAAAGGAACAGAAAATAAGATGATGAATATCTTACTGCCCCTATATAAAAGTATAGCACATCCATATCTTGAATACTGCATACGAATGTGGTCTCCTCACCTCAGAAGAGATATTTTGGCATTAGAAAAGGTTCAGAAAAGAGCAACTAAAATGATTAGGGGTTTGGAATGGGTCCCATATGAGAAGAGGCTAAAGAGACTGGGACTTTTCAGTTTAGAAAAGAGGAAACTAAGGGTGGATATGATAGAGGTATATAAAATCATGAGTGGTGTGGAGAGGGTGAATAAAGAAAAGTTATTTACTTGTTTCTATAATATAAGAACTAGAGGACACCAAATGAAATTAATGGGTAGCAGGTTTAAAACTAATAAAAGAAAGTTCTTCTTCACACAGCGCACAGTCAACCTGTGGAACTCCTTGCAAGAGGAGACTGTGAAGGCTAGGATTATAACAAAGTTTCAAAAAGAGCTAGATAAATTCTTTGTTAAGATGCTAACTACCTTACCCATTACAAAGATAACTTCCCCCAATTATCACCCCTAATATCATTATCTCATAGACACTGACCTCCCTCCTCACCCCCTCCCTGTTCTAAAATCTGATTTGTCAATTTTATATGTGTTCACTTTTTTTGACTGTATCCCTTTGGTATATATGGTCATGCCAATTTTCTTCCACAATTTGATCTGAGAAAGTGGGTCTGGCCCACAAAATCTCATCACCTAATAAACCATCTTGTTAGTCTTTAAAGTGCTGCATAGTCCTGTTTTTTGTTTCAGCAAGACCAGACTAACACGGCTACATCTCTATTACGATACTTTAAGGAAGGCAATGTTGAATAAATACATCAGAGAAAAAACACACATACCCTATTTGTAGTGCAGAACACCTACTGCCTACCAGTCTTCCTTCCAACAGCCATTTAGTGGAATCATTTATCATGAGCTACACTCTATATTGTCCCTATAGAGAGGCGCCACATACTAAACACTCTCGCCTGCACCCCTTGCAAAGTAAAACGAGCAGGAATCACAGATGAATTCCCCACATCTCTCACTTTCGCACACACACTTACCATAGAGGTTTACAAAATCCCCTCGCGTCTGTGCGCCGCCTTCTCCCACTCCCGGGGCCCCATCCAGAGGGTTGGTCCTTCCCAGCCTTAGAACCAGCACAGCCTGTCGGCCACAACCAAGGATCCCCTGGGGGATGCTACTCCCCCCGTTTGCTCTTCTGCCCGCTCTCGCTCCCCCCGTGTAGGTCCCCGGGGGGCATTTCTGGGTGCAAGGGGCAGGCCGGTCCCGCAGGAGCAGCCCCAGCCGCACGCGGCAGCGCCGGGAGGCCGAGCTGCTCGCAAGGCTGCGGAGCGCAGGCCAGGGCTGCACTGGAGCTGCGGGCACCCGGCTTTATCCCCTTCCCCGCCCGCCGCAAGCGGGGCCCAGGGAGCCCCAGGGAACGGCGGCGAGAGGCCGCCCCGCGCGCTCACCCCAAGGCCTCCAGCGAGTCCAGAACGTCGCTCTCCATTTTCAGCTCCTGCTCGTGCGCTCTCGTGCTCCCGCCGCGGCCTGGGCCCACCGCTCCCAAGCCCCGCCCCGCTTCACACAGGCCCCGCCCCGCTCGGCCCCGGGTCCTCCCGTCTCCGCTCGCTGACGCAGGCCCCACCGCCTTCCATCTTGCGCGCGCCGGGGCTGGCGCGCGGGCCGAAGGGGCCGATTCTAAAGCGGGGGGGGCGCAGGCTCGTCTAGGTCCCGCCTCTGTGGCTCGGGGCTGGAGCGCTCCAGCTCCCTCCCCCCCGCTCTCCCGGTCGCGCGCAGCATCGACTAGCCTGGGCCTCGCTGATTTGTCTGTGGTCATCGGCCCCTGGCCCAAGAAAGGTTTCCCCGCCCCTGCTCTCAAGCCTGACCTCGTAGAAGGCGGCTTGGCCACGCTGCCTGAAATGCCCAGGAGCCAGCGCTGCCTCCCTCCTCATTCCCCAGCTCCGTCCGCAGGGCCAGAGGAAGCAATTGGCAATTTGGGAAAGGGGGATGTCCCGCTGGTGTCGTGCCCAGCACAGGCCAAGCCTCACCCTGCCCTGGCACCCTACTTGCGTGGCTGGAGCAGCCCTGCTCCCTCTCCCCTTTCTCCCCACAGTGGGTTACACGCTCCCTGGGAATGGTGCAGCCAGCCCTGCTCCTGGGGAGCCGGCTTTGCTTTGGCAGTGAAGCCACCCTGGGAGCGGTGCTGGCAGAAGCTGCCTGTCCCAAGCCAAGGAGCCTTCACTGAACACTGCAGAACCCGCAGCGAAGCTTCCCAGGGAGCAGGGGCAGTGGCCCTTGCTGGCCCCGCTCCTGGGAGCCAGCTTCGCTGTGGGTTCTGCAGTGTAATTTTACCCTGGGAGCAGAGCCAGTAGGGCCTGCAGGCCAGCCCTGCTCCCTAGGAGGCATCGCTGCAGGCTCTGCAATATAAGAGAGCCCACAGTAAAGCCTGCCCCTGAACGGCACCATCAGTCCCTGCCCGCCCTGCTTCCTGGGAGCCACCTTGGCAGTGAGCTCTGCAATATAAAGCTTATACTGCAGCACATGTATAATCGTTAGGATTTTTAGCAGCTACACTGTTACATTTTTAAATGACTTTACCTCCCTACCTCAGACCACCTCCGGCCACAGTATCTATGACTGGTTTTTGTAAGACACTTTCTAGCTCATAGCAGAGTGGCTGAGTTGTACATTAAGGCCAAAGGAGGCCAAAGACACTCATGTATTTTTAAAACATTATTTTTCACCTCCACCCATACCTGCCCATGGCGTTGACCTGGTCTTTGAGCTTCCTTCATAGACTGCCCCTGGCAGCTGATGTCCTGTCTGAAACATGAACACACATCAGGACTTCAGCCTTCTTGGCCATGAAATTGTTTATGGTGTTTATCTAGTCCTCCCTGGTATTTACCCTTTGTTGAATATGTCTTGGCTTTCACCAGTATGACCGATCCATCACTCCTGGATAGTCCTGGACTCAGTTGTTGCCATTTTGTTGGGACACAGGTCATTTTTCTGCCATGATCGGGTTTTTATAGATTTTTTTACATATGGCATGGTTAAGTGATGGCAGTGCAAAATCATTTGTTGCCTGTTGCTCACCCAGTTTCTAGTAGGCTTTGGATACCTGCAGTAGGTGTCTAATTCGAGCAGCAGATTTGCTGCTGTGGATAGCTAGCTCTGGGATATGTGACCCATTATCCAGTCATACCAGTTGAGTTGTAGCTGCCTAAAGTCCCCTCCCTGCCTGTCCCAAAGTGCATTCATATTCATTAAGTGAGTTTATCTGGCATTGGAAAAGGTTCAGAAAAGGACAACAAAAATGATAAGGGGTTTGGAACGGGTCCCCTATATAGAAAGACTGGAATGTTTTAGTTTAGAAAAGAGAAAACTAAGGGGGGATATGATAGAAGTTTGTAAAATCATGACTAGTGTGGAAAAAGAGAATAAGGAAAAGTTATTTACTTGTTCCCATAACATAAGATCTAGGGGTCACTCAATGAAATTAACAGGTAGCTGGTTTAAAACAAACAAAAGGAAATTTTTCTTCAGACAGACAACCTCTGAAACTCATTGCCAGAGGAGATTGTGAAGACCAGGAATTCAACAGGGTTCAAGAAAGAAATAGATAGATTCATGGTGGTTAGATCCATCAATGGCTATTAGCCAGAATGGGTAGGAATGGTGTCCCTAGCCTCTGACAGAGGCTGGGAATGGGTGATAGGAGAAGGATTGCTTGAAGATCCCCTGTTCTGTTCACTCCTTCTGGGCCATCTGGTATTGGCCACTGTTGGCAGACAGGATGCTGGGCTAGATGGACCTTTGGTCTGACCCAATATGGTGGTTGTTATGCTCTCAACATGAAAACTAAAAGTTGGCTTCCAGCTTGGAGTTGAAGCAGGACACCAGCCAGTTTTCTTTGTGAGGCAAAGGGAAAGAGGAAGTAAAACCGTCTGTTCATACTGCAGTAGCAAACTCCTGAGCGGCACACAGCATGTCAGGTTAGATGGCCACAAGGGCTCTATTGTTACTCATAGGCTGACTTCAGGTCCTGACCCAGAACTATGTGGGATTAGTTATGATAGGACTCCTGCCTGTCCCAGAGCACAATGGCTCACTGCTGGGGTGTGGTAGGTCCCTCATCTTTTCAAAGAATGGAGAAAACATACCTTGAAGTCATTAGGAGTTACTTAGGCTCCAGGGAGCTCTCTATATGCAGTGATGATGGTGGCAAAGCACAGAAGCAAGTGGGTAGGAGGAGGTGGTTTGATGTAGGGCAGTAGAGAAGACCGCTGTAGCTCATCACACAATGGGAACAGCTTTGATCAAGAGCATCTGCACCTAGCACAAAGAGTGCCTTTCCTGACAGATCTAGGACCTTACCACAATTATTGAGCCCTCAATAATCTTGAGATTAACATTCAGTAATGTACCTTATGGGACTATATACGTAGTGAAGCTATTTGGAAACTGAAGTTAGAGCACAGTGACCCTGCACTGCTATCTAGTTGCGGTATTATACACCTCCCCCTCACTCCCAAAAATCATGATTCAACCCTCCAAAAATCATGACATTAGCTTAAAAACTCACAAGATGTTAATTACTTTGGTGCTTCTTTTTATTTGCCTTCTGGTATTTCAACCTTTAGGATTCCCATTTTCAAGCTTTTCTCTGCAACCATGAAAATTACAGCCCCTGACTGATGTAAATTTCACTGACAGAGATGCTGATCTAGACAGTACTGTGTCAATGGGAGATGCTTTCCCAGCAACATAGACACCAGTTCTCATTGTGAGTAGTTTAATTATACAGACGGGAACACTATCTCTGATTCGCACAGAGTGGTTACACTTAGGCTATGTCTACACTACCGGAACAGTAGAAAATATGCAAATGAGTCCCTCATTAGCATATTTTTTGCCAAGAAAACTTGTACTGTAGACATAGCCTTACAGTGCCACAATTGCAGCAGCACAGCTATGCTGTTGAAAAGTCTGTAATGTAGACAGAGGGTACTTCTACACTGCAGGGGTTTTTTCAGAATAACAGCCGTTATTCCAGAAAAACAATACTTGCATTCACACTGCTATTACGTTCTTTTGACAAAAAGTTGAAAGAACTGAGGGGTTTTCCCGATAGCGGTAAACGTCTTTCTAGGAGGAAGAAGCCTTTTTCGGAAAAAGGCATGTGCGGATGCGGAAGAGGGCATTCTTTCCAAAAAAGAGGCCTCCAGGAAATAACAGGTGCCCTGGTGGCCACTCTGTCCAAACTAATCACAACTCTATAGTTCCTGTCTCCTGGGAAACAAACCTTGTGGCAGGAAGCCCACCCTGGGAGCTGCACTCACCATGTGGCTGTGACTGCCACAGTGCTGCACAGCTATGGCCCAGCCACAAACCCCCCAAGACCTCCCCGGCCCTCGCAGAGACCATGACCAGCAGTTCCAGGACCCACCAGGGGCCAGAAGAGGTATGCGCCATCATGATCCGGGGTAGAAATCCTGGCCCTCCTGGAGGTGTGGGGTGAGGAGGAGACCCTGCAGGATCTCCATTCCTGGTGGCACAACTCCGACATAGATGGCTGGATGGCCAAGCCTCTGGCCATGAGAGGCCACCACCTCTAGAGCCTCAAAAAAGTAAGGAGCAAAGTCAAGGGGCTACACCAGGGCAGATCTCTTCCAGCAAAACTTATTCCAAAAGGAGCCTGCAGTCTAGATGTAGTCAGAGTCTAAACAAAATTTTGGCATGAAGAGGAGGGGAAGGAAGAGAGTCTTGGACTTCTTAGTTCACCAGAGCTGGATTTAGGCTATGTCTACACCTCCCTTGTGCAGAGAAGCACCTACATTGTTTACAGAAGAAAAGTCACAGTACTCAGTTTCTTTGGCCCAAGAAACCTTTAATGCCAGCTGGCAAGGGAGTTAGAGTCAGGTATCTATATTCTGGAATGTGCAACCTGGTTCACCAAAGAATGTCAAATGAGGTCTTAAATGAAAGCTGGAGGTCACACTAATCATTAATGTTATTGTGAAATTTATGTACAGATACTATGTAAGGAATCATGTATATACTGAAAAATTAGTCACCAGCAGAGGTGAAAAGCAGGTCTGCATAGGAGATAGGGAATGTATCTGTGTAGGAATGTAAATGAAGCATTGTATACTAACTATGAAGTCCCATTTACATATAAAGTCAAATGTTAATAAAAAGATGTAAAGTCAATTGAACAGCAGCGCGTGCACACACATGCACACACCAAGTCATAGGTAGTTATCCTGGCTCTGAGTACTGACAATTAACTTTGAGGGAATGCTTAGAAGGGAAAGCAGACACCACCCTCATCCTGAATTTTGGAAGTAAACAAGCATGCTTGCATTCATGAAAATGAGATCACAGCCATTGGCTGAAAATATTGCAGAAGACTTTGGGTAAGATATGGTATTTTTAGGCAGGAAATTAACCTGCTAGTTAAGTTTAATCTCTAGGAAAAGCATGTTATAATTGTCTCTCATATGTATCCATTTGTTTACAGCATCATAATGCACTATTGCTTATAATCTTGCATCTTTGATAATAAATTTATTCTAGTTTTCACGATACATATAACTAAATGCTGTAATAGTAAACAAAGTGCTGGTCCTTAGCTGAATTTTATAAGTTGCCATGTATATTGTTCCTTTGGAGACAGCAGACCCAACATTTTTGTGAGTGTTGAATGAATAAGAGACTGAACACTACAGGAGACTCAAGCACTGGGGTGAACATTTTGTTAACCTGCAGGGCAAAGTAAAGTCTGGCACTGATGGTGTCCCAGAGCTGATACTCTGCTGAGCACAAGCATGACTCTCTTTTGATGGTGACAGGGAGTAACAAGTTGATTTACAGTCCTAGGTACCTTACGAATTTTTACACTGAGAAAACCTCTACTCCTGTACTGACCTTTACACAGTTAATGGGTGTGCAGGGCTGCCAAGGGTTATGTATTTAACAGTCCTGTTGCACCTGACCTCTGCCCAGCTGTCATCTCACACATTCAGTTGGGTTTCAGGCAAACACCTGTGGTTTCTCTGCCTCCAGGAAACAATGAAATCTGTTATCTCCCTTCTCTCTACTCTTTCTTGTTTCCAGAAACCTGCTTGGGGTAGTGCCTTAGCGGAATATGTTTAAGAGCTTCATTCAAAAGAAACAGACACCAGGACAGCCATAAAGACCAGTTTCAGATACTGACGTGTTCAAATGTTCCACCAAAAAATGTTCACAGTCCACTTAATCACTACTTTAAAGTGCTGGATATATTGTTATGCCACCCCTCCATGCAGAGCAGTATACGTGGCTCAGCACTGCTTTCTTTCTCATAACCCTCACCTGCATCCCAACCCCATCTGCTATTAAGAACAGAGCCTGGATACCATTTCTGTCCGAAGTGGCTATGTCTACACAGGGTATGTCTGTAGCTAATATAAGTAAGCTGACTTGGGTTTGGGTTGTCAACCTAAAAATTCAGGCTTAGATTGGAGCCCAACAGTTGACCTGCACAGAGTGCCATAGATTGGGCAACAGCCTGAGGCCTTACATCTCCAGGACTGAAAAATCACTGTGTAGCTGACAGAACAGGTTTGAATGAAGAGAGGAAAAAGAATTCCAGATATAAAGGATGGATTGAATTTAAAATGATAGTTCTTGGGTGCAAATTCTAACCCGGCCTTGTAGGGCTATATAAAAGGGAAGTGGGAGGAAGTTATGAGTCACTTACCCATCATCTTTGGGAAACAGGCAGACTTCTGTGGGGAGCGTACACTCCTAATGGTCCTTTTCCCCCAGGCACTAGCTATTTGAAATAGGTGCAGTACCTTAGATACAACAACATGGATGGAGAAGCCTGTTATACCTTTTTCAAGTATCTCAGATTAGTAACTGTGTTAATCTATAACTTTAAAAAACAATGAGTAGTACTGTGGCACCTTTGAGATTAACAAAAATATAGTTAGTATCATGAGCTTTCATGGACAAAACCCACTTCTTGAGTGGAGGGGAAAAAAAAGTGCATGCCAACGTGAGCTATCTGGAAGCTCTAAGTCAAGCAAAATCCTTCCTGAACACTCAAGCTGCTCTAACGCCTCCCTACACCCCCATAAATGTGGATACTTTCCCCTCACATTTTCATAACATGTGCATTTAAAATCTTGAAACTCCATGTTCTTAACAAAGCAACAGTAAATGCTATTCATTAACTTCCAGTTTGAATCTAAGTGAATGCAATACAGCATAGAGACATGACCAATTAATGTTAAACTGGAAAAATATGGGGTATGAATAAGCTTTTCATTATTACAGAGTTTATTTTTGATGTCTTTTTAAAAACCGTACAACTACAAAGTACTGTTTCCCATAATGAATCATAGCTATAAAGCTGTTTTTAGGAACCAAGCAATTTTCATGTCACTCTAGGAACATGGTAAGAAAAGTTCATTGTATTAAACTTTAGTACAATTTAAAGTGAAATAATAATTCAAAACAAATCTGGGAATGTGATAATTGAATAGCGTTACATAGGTAATGCAGCAATTTCCGTAACCCACACTTTTTAAAAAGTTTTGTTACTGGCTTGCCATAGATATATTTTCCAGGTCTAATGAATATTTCAGGGCCTTTAAGTATCTTTCTGACAGGCTGACAATATTCTTGACAAACTTAATGGAATTAAAATACAATTTCATTGAATTAGGTTTAACCTTATTTAATTAGGTTTAGTACCTTTTGGGTCCATTGTATTAAAAATGCAATTGTGTATGTGTTAGTATAGAAAGAATGCAACATCTAGGACGAGGGGAATCTCTTATGCATCTAAAAGTCCTAGATTCCAGCATTACTGATTTGTATGCAGGGGTGTCAATATGGCTTCACACTTTGGAAATCCCAGGGAGGGTGTCAGTTGCTTTTAAAAAAATAAGACGTTATATGCCAAAAATATGTTAAGAAAATACTATGGTTGCAAAGGTTGCACTCAGATATTAAAAAAGCAGTGTTAAGATTGCCAGGGTGCATCATGATATAGCAATGTAATTGTAAATTACACAATCAGAGATGATTTGTGCCACAAGACCCTTGCCTCATTCAGTGCTTAGGATGGACAATGAACAAAACAGACGGCTGCAGATGAAAAAGGATGTTCTTTTGTGAGTTAGGCCCTGAACTGGCACACTCTACTCTCACTGCCTTTGCCATGCATTCTGATGTAATACTGATCCAGTCTATTATACATTCATGAAAGCAGATCAAATTAAGGTTGCATGGGTAACATCAATTCTGGTATTTCCTAACTTCGGATTGCTTGAGTCTGCAACCTTAACATTCCTTTGGTAGAGGGTTTAAAAAAAAAAGTAATTAAAAGGTTAGTGTGTTTCAACATAGTTTAACATGCAAGTTTCAAACATCTCAAATTCAAAACATCCAAGCCTTCTAACAACTGATGGTACAAAGAGATTGCCTCCTCACCTGCATTTTTGGTTAATTCAATTGATGGTTGTCCAGGATTTCAGGTCAATCTGAAGTTTACTGAAATATCGTAATATTGTCAGTATTTAGAAAAGTACATTCTTAGATTCAGAAGAATAGTTAGGCTGGGCTGACTCTCAGAAATAGAAATAAAACCTTTCATGCAATATAGGTGTTTTCTTCCTGCCCTTCATCTACTCGTCCTTTTGGTTCCCTTTTTTCCTTTGAGTTATTTTTGTTTTTAAAATTCATCTGGATTTGGCTCAGAGCAATAAAAACTTTTTACCTTGGATTTTAAGAATAACTTTCTTAGTTTCCGATCCAAATATTGACTGGATTTCAGCCTGCTTAGTTTGTGAGAGTCAAGAGGATCAGTGCAAAAAGTACTATGGCTCTTGACATAAGATCCATTTTCTCTTTTCTTTTATTATTGAAGGCTACGTCTACATTGGCAAGATTTTGCACAAATACTTTTAATGCAAGAGCTTTTGCATTAAAAGTATTTGTGCAAGAGAGCATCTACACTGGCATGTGCTTTTGCGCAAGAGCATCCGTGCCAGTGTAGACGCTCTCTTGCACAAGAAAGCTCCGATGGCCATTTTAGCCATCTGGCTTTCTTGCACAAGAAATTCATGTTGCCTGTCTATACTGGCCTCTTGCGCAAGAGGGCTTATTCCTGAGCGGGAGCATCAGAGTTCTTGCGCAAGCAGCACTGATTTCTTACATTACAACGTCAGTGTTCTTACGCAAGAACTCGGCCAGTGTAGACAGGCGGCAAGTTTTTGCGCAAAAGCACTTGCTTTTGCGCAAAATCTTGCCAATGTAGACGTAGCCAAAATGTATCTAGAGGAGAAAGATGCATTTAAAATCTGCAGTAGAAGTATAGACTAAATATAATAGTGCAGCTTTCTTTGGAGAGAGAGAAAAATAATATAGCTGGAAGTTGTGTTCTATTCTTCACCTGGCTTTTCCCAAGAAGTTCAAGGCAAGATCGGTCCCTTAGGTATTCCATTTGTTGTTATTAATAACAAAAGGTCTCAGCATATACATGGCTGGCACTTTGCAGGATGTCCACAATATAGTGGAATGTGATAAACAGATTACCTTTGGAAAAGCAGCCTTCAATTTCTTCATGGAGAAAATACTTCTACAATAAGTAAATATTTCCAAAAAAATCCATTTGTTTTCTCCTTTTATTCAGATGCAGCATGAATAGCTTCTCTACCCTCCTCCAAACAGCATCAAATGTAAATTGAATTCCAGAGTCATTTTAACATAGCTTTTTTTCTATGCATTTTTGTTCAATAAAAAGCAGCAGCAAAAAAAAAATCAACCACTAGAGGGGACCATAGTAGCAGAGAAAGAAGGCGAGTAAGCCAAACAAAGTGCTTAAAAGAGCCCATCTACATGCAAAGTTGCACTGGCTTAAGAAAACATGCAATTTAAAATGGATTTTAATGCATTCAATACTGTACAAATGCTGTATGGGCATTCTTCTATCGATTTAGCTTAAATTGATTACCAATCGTTTCACACTAAAATAAAATAAAGCCAAAACATTTTAAACTAAAATAAGAACTTTTGCATAGGCTATGTTTACATTTAAATCACTATACGGGCACAGTTTCAGTGCTGTTGGTTTAGCATAGACATTCACACAAGTCACAGGAGGGGTTCTCCCATCACTTTAGTTAATGCATTTACTTGAGAGGTAATAGCTAGATCAATGGAATTCTTCTATTGACCTAAATTCTTCCATTGACCTAGAGTTGTCAGAACTATAGGTTAGGTTGACTTAACTGTGTCAGGGGATTGTATTTTTCGCACCCGAGAGTGAAGTAACCACGTCAACTTAACTTTTTAGAGTAGATACAACCATGGGGGTTTGCACCAATTTAATGTAAATTAAATGTACAAATTGTATGTAGACAAGCACCCACTGTTCTTTTAGCCTGATAAGTCTAAAATACAGCTTGTAGTATTTTCCTGTCTGTACATGGAAGTTGTATCTGTGTAAGTTAAATTGATTTTAAAACTGATTCAGTTAAATTGGTGCAAACCCAAGTATGGACACGCTTTAGTTAAATCAATGTAATTCTGGGAGTATCTACACAGCAGAGCTTCATTTGAAATAAGCTATGTAAATTGAGCTATGTCAATTGGGTAGCTTATTTCAAAATTGGGAGCATCTACATAGCACTTATTTTGAAATAGAGCACTCCTCCTCCAACTTCCCTTACTGCTTGTACAATGAGGGTTACAGGAGTCAGAGTAAGAAGTCCTCCAGCTTGAGAGTATTTCGACATTATTTCAAAATAACTGCCTGCTGTGTAGATGTGGACTAAGTTATTTTGAAATAATGTTGCTGTGTAGACATACTCTCTGTGTGGAGAACAGAACAGCAAGAAGAACATGTGGCAGGCAGAACCAGCAATGCTATTAACCTGGATCTTCTCAAGACTCCACCCCAGTCTAGCCAGTGCTCCTAGCCAAGCACTGACAAGACTGATGAAGGGGAAGGAATCTTGAGGACCGTGTGCATGCATTTTTTCTTACAATGATTAAATGTAAAGAAAGCACCTACCCCAACCTCATGTTACCAGGAATTTTCATTGTTTTGCTCATATGAGAGGATGTAGTGGTACAACAAACAGAAGTAGAATTATCTGCTTTTTATTTCTCTGGATGGATGAGGGTGGGGGGGAGAGAGGGGTAGGAGAGGCAAAGATGCTGAACAGTTTGTTTATCTAACTAGGGATGTTATAGAGGAGATCAAGCTGGGTGATCTCAGTGGTCATTTTGTGACTCAGAAGATTGGTAATGAGAGTGTGCGCCTTTCACCCCTACCTCTCTGGCTCGAATTCATCCCCAGAGATAGAAACTCAGTCATTACAATGGCTAAATATGGTGTGAATGGGAGAGAGGAGGTCTCCTTAGGGGAAAATCACTTTAATTGGAATATTAAGACAGAAAAGTACAAGGGGCAAGAGGTTGATTCAGTCTTGATGATGCCCATTGAATCCTTGGCATCAGCTGATGCTGCTGAGGACTAATGATGATTTTTGTGGTTTGGATCTCATTCTACCAGCAACCAGACTGAAACCACCTCATGAGACATATGCCATCACACAGACAAAAAAGGCAGACATGCAGTTGATCTGGCCTCCTCCATAGCAAATCTTGGCTGTCAGCCTGGCAGGACAAAACAATGAATATTCCAAGCTCATATTTCTCATTCTTTTAAAAATAAACTGTGCCCATTTTGCTCTTCAGCCCATATGGTCTAAATCTGTTCAGGGAAGTATCCAGCACAGCACATCACGATTTACATTGACATTACTACTTCTTAAATGTTGTGTGTTTTATTGTGAAGAGCAGCAGATAGATGGCTTGATTCTCTATTCTGTTACACTGGTTTCATACTTGTATAACAGCACTGAGCTGAGCACAAACCCAGTGTACTCAAGAATAAATTCTGTCGAGTTTTTTACTGTGATTTTTGTCTCCCTGAATTTTACACGTCTCTTCCCGAGTACATACAAAGTTATATTTGAGGCCTTATATCCCCATTGTGATGTGTTCAGAGTTAGTTACGATCCTTCCCCTCTTTCAGTCTTCTATGGGAAGAAGGGAAACATGAATGCACCTTACAGCAGTTCTTTTGAAAGTAGCATTTTAACTAAAGACACATTTCTGTATATTCAAGTCCTGGGAGCTTGATAAGGGAAGACTCCCAGACCAAAAGCAATCTTTGTAATTGTATAATTGGCACTCTAATGTTGGCAAGTAATTCAAAGCATCCTAGGAACCCAGCTACTAGTCCTATAGCAGTGGTTCTTACAGTTTTCAGCTCATGACCCATTTCACTCAACACAGACCTCTGTGGACCATCAGCCAAGCACCCATGATGACAAAATGGGTGCAGGGGGGATGGGGATGCGGGATCTGGAGTGAGCTAAATATGTGGGGTGTCTGGGTGAGAGAGAAGGAGTAGGCTGGTGATGGGGGTCTGGCCAGGAAGTTGGATGCGGGGGGAGGGGGGCGAAGGAAGAATTGGTGTCTCAGAATGAGGGTGATGGGGTTGTGGGGTCTGGACATGAAGGTGATGAGGGGGCACTTGGCTTTGCACCCCCTGCCACTCCTAGGCACCACCCCTCACTGCTCCCCTTTACTGTCATTCCGGCCATTAGGAGCAGCTGGAAAAGCCTTCCTATGCTGCAGTTCCTCCAGCTAGGGGAGAGAGAGAGCGGCAGCGTGTGGAGCTGCTTCCTACCCCACAGGCTGGATGCAGCCTGTGAGGCGCAGCCTGTGAGGCTCACCCTTGCCTTGCTACAACTTTGCCGGGAGGGGGTGGAGGGGAGGGAATGCATGGCTGAAGTGCCAGCACAGGCTTCTCACTGTTGTGGTGGGCAAGTACCCAACCCGTGGCCAACCTGCAAGATGATCATGGACCTTTAGTGGTCCATGGACCACACTTGAGAGCCTCTGTCCTAGAGGATTGAGAAGTTTCATATTGAAGCCTTATCCTAATCAACTCTTGTGTACAAGAGCTGCCCCTTTCCAGTTTGCCTGTCAGGTCAAGTGCATTTATGGCTTCAAACAAAACAAGCCAGTAGAGCAGTGTTTCTCAAAGTGGTCTGTGGACCCACTCTGAGAAAGCTGCTACTGGGCCGCATTGGTTTGTTTATTTACTGGCTCTACAGCCACGGAGCCTTGTGGCTCCCATTGGCTGCAAATGGTGAACCACAATCAATGGGAGCCATTGAAGCTCCGTGGCCGCGGAGCCGTAAGTAAACAAACCAGAGTGACCCAATAGCAGCCTTCTTAGACCACTTTGAGAAACACTGCATTAGAGGAAGAGTTGTCTCCCACCTCCAAAAAGGAGGCCAGAGACAGACATGGACCTCTCTTGAGGTGCTCATAATGCTTAGGAGCCAGGAGAGTAAATCTGGGAAGCAACATATTACTTTTACTGCTTTATTATGACCATGGTTTTAACGTTTTTAATTCTAAGCAATATTACCTGCCACTCTGAATTGCATGAGACCAGTAAATAATGCCACCTCCAAGAGGATCTGTCCTCACCCAGGATTCCTGTAGCTGCACTGATCCTCAGCTTTCCACAGGCCACAAAGGAAAGAAGGAAGAGACAAATGGCCTCTCATAATAGACTTTTTCTAGTCTCTTTCATCTTTGCTCAATCCTGTCCTTCACCCTTCAGTTTTGTTGTGACAGTCCTGGATCTTCCCTTACATCAACCTGGAATTCAAATCCTGAATATTAAGTAGGAAAACAGAGTCAACTCCATGCCTCATATACTAATGGTTCAATGTTACTTAAAGGCCAAGTTTAAAACCAGAGTGCACAGAGGAGCTTCCAAGCTTCCACCTTAAAATTATATATATGTATCTAATAACTACTGATTTGTATATATTAAATATATAAAAATCAGTGGTTCTCAAACTTTTTGGCCCACAGTTCACTCTGCTCAATGCAAACCTTTCCATGGACCACCAGCCAACCATCGATGATGACAAAATGCATTCAATTGTGTCTAAATGTCTTAAATACTAAATTATTCATATGAGGGTACTGGAGCATAAAAACTTAAATATGCAGCTATAAGACAAGGGGATGTATATAACTGGCAAGAAAGGAAATAATCAAAATCATTAAACAGTTTACGGGCTTTAACTTTATCATGTTAGTTTACCAAATTTTGTTTCAAATAAAGTAAAATATTATTTTATGTCCAAAATAAAACATTGTCTTTATTTATGGCAGGGGTGGGGAATCTTTTGTGTGTCAAGGGCCAATGATCCTCGGTAAAATCAGTTAGAGGCCACACAAAAGTGAGAAGCAAAAACCCCCAAAACCCCAACAACAAAAAAGACCCAACTCTCACTGATGTGGCCCCTGACAGACACCTCACTCCCTTCATACTCCAGCTCCAAAGAAGGAGGAGGAAGGAATGGAGGACCAAGATTCAGGGCTTCCCACAGGCAAAATTAGCTCTTCTGTGGTCCCAGGGCTAGTAAATGTTGTGCCCCCCCCCCTTGGCTCAGGGGATGAGGGGGTCAGTGTGTGGGAGTGGGCTGCTGGAAAGCTGGATAGGGATGGAGGTTCAGAGTATGGGCAGGAGGGAGGATGCAGAAGTGGGCAGAGGGTGGGAGGTTGGGTGCTTCTTCACCCATCATTTTGCATTCCTGCTCATCTGCTTCTTTGTTCCATGGTTTCTTCATGGCTCAGAGGATCCCGTGTGCCCCTTCCCCATGCTGCTTCTCCCTGAAAGACAGAATGGAAGGTAATGAAAGGAAGATCCTTTTTCATAAGCTGAAGCAGCACAGGAGTCAACAAGAACTTCCTTGATATTGTCACTTGCTTACAGTGTATGACCTTGTGCACCTTCTCTGTGCCAAAGTTTCTGCAGCTGAAAGATGGGAGGAAAGACAGGGGAGGACCTGCCTTTCAGGTCCTTAGATGATCTCATGTTTACTGATGAAATACAGTATTATCCTTCTGGTTGAGGATGTCAGCAAGGACAAAGGTAAACAATTACCCATCCTGACTTTTTTTTTTTAAATAAGAGGTAAGGGTGAGGTCTGTGCACAGCTTTACTAGCAGGACTCTGAGAAGTGTGGCACTCAGTAACTTCTAATCAGTTCCTCTCCTTCAGGCCTTCATAGATTAATATTATCCTTCTTTAAGAGCTCCATTCTGTCACAGTAATACTTTACTTGTTGAGTAGCCTTGTTCAAATCAATGAGATTATTCATTGTGCTTAATAGCTTACTCAGTGAATAAAGATGACAGAATCAGGCCTTAAGTGAATAAGAAATAAGCATTTTCATTCTGCTCCTCTGCACAGATTCCAAGGTATCCTAATAAAAATGAAATCCAGAAGACAGGTAAGATAGTTATTGAAAATGATGTCAATGATTTAATTTATTCTGGGGAAAGAAAAAACTTCAGAGAAAAAATCTTGAGACTCGAAGGTGTAGTTGAGAACTGAAAGGTATGAGCCATCCATTCCACTGGGGTTTGACTCACAGGTCATACTTCACAATCTGTAGCAAAACTCAGTTCTTAACATATTGCAATAAAGGTTTTAAAAAGCTTCCATCTGTTAAGCTAGTAAGTTGGCTTGGTATGATCATGCTTGCTGTTTTAATAAATAGGCAGCATCATTTTTCAAACCACAGCTTCAAATTCTTTCAGAGGATTGAAATTCATACCAGTTGTGGTCAATGCTGAAATGTTTCAAGTGCTTGTGCACTGGAGAAAACTATGCCACAGAGTGCTCTGACCCAGTGGCTTGGCAGGACATCCCAGTACCATTTGGAAAGGATGTGCTAAAGAGAGACCTCAGCGTAACTGCACTTTTGACCAATGGTATTGCAAATGAGATACTATTGGTCTCCAACAGGAAGGGAGTGAACCACAAAAATTTGAAAGCAATTCCCTGCCTGAAAGGTGTGATTGCCACAGGAAAAAAACAATTTAAGAATCTACTTTGTGAGCATGAGAAAATGAATCCAGGGCATTTGTCTTTTTTTTAAATATACAAATGAAATATAAACAAATAAGCATATGAAATAAAATCATTATCTTCTGGCCTCCAGAATCTACTACAGACATTTCTATAGCTTTCATCAAGACTGGTCATATGCAAACAATAAAAATAGCAGGAGTGGACCTCAGCATATTGTACTCTTTAACAAAATGTACTCCTTACCACAGAATGAAAGGTGAACTGCATGTAAATCAATGCAATGGCATATTCCAGCATCTACATTGCCTAAAACACTAGTGCTAAGAGATAGGTGAGCATCAACTCTGAAACCCAATAATGTTAATCCCCGATGTGCTTTATAAAAGCTTCCCTAGATCTCAGCGGGGCTATTACGCCTGCCCCCCAACCTCACTTGTTCTCTTTGGCATATTTACAGACAAGGACTCTCAGTCCATTACCCCTTCACAGAAACGGAGTCTCAGAGACCACCTGCCTATGTCCGTAAGATTAGTACTGACCCCTAAGATCTTCCCTACAACACACCTTCTCCTAGAACTACACCCAAAGGTGTGAGCCTTCTGGATGACCTCTTCAAGGGATCATGCGGTAGGTGTAGCCTGCAACACAAGCACTTTGCACAGAATTCTATCACACTATTGCTCTATATTTTAATCACACAAACAATATATAGAACTATATAAAATAATCTTTACACACATTTCCCTGCCTCAGTTTCCTCATGGCTCCATTTTTGGACTAGGATCAGGGTCCTTTGGGACTGCCTAATGTCCTTCTGTTTCAGCTTGTGTGCTGAAACAAGGATTTAGCGCCCTCAGCTCAGTTACTTTGACCTTGTCCAGTCCCTCTCCTTCCTTCCTCCTGTCCAAACTTCCTGATTGTCACTGTGTCCTTTCAGAAACTCCTCAGTGCCTTTCCACTGCTCCAACTTGCCAGTGCCCCGCTGACCAACTTGGGCACAGTGGTTTCTCCCTCCAAGACACAGCCATCGTGTGATCAAAATACTGTCATTAAAGTTAAGTATTCCCCATAGTGCTAATTTTGGTGTATAGTTACTGTAGGTCTTATCTACAATAGTGGATTTCACACTTAAACTGGGAATTTAGATTCTGTGATAACAGAAATCTTCATGACAAGAACTTCATAATAATTTCCTATCATCCACATTCATAAATTGTACAGATTTTCCAAATCATCATATTTGGTCTAGAAAGGTGAGAAAAAAATCCTTGGGTAGAAAAGGAGGTGTGAAATCTGAGAGCTGAAAAACAATTTTTTTTTGTCTGACAAAGTAGGATAGAAGTTCCCAGAAAGGAAGAAGACCTGATTTAATCTTTTAAGATCAAATCAGACAACCTGAGTGCATTTATTTACCATGCATCCTGAAATCTGTCTTATTCACATTTGTTTATGATTTATGCTCATGTACGCATTGATGTTGTCCATAACCAGGGCACCTACTTACTTTGATTATACAAATAAATAACAAAAAACAACAACTAGAATGACTCCAAACTCAGGATAACTGGTTTGCAAGCTATTTCAGTATTTTAAAGTTACCCATGAACTAGAAAGTCTACAAAATTTCATTTCAGAAACACTGACACATAGTGTTTCCAAAATAATAATAAAAAAATCCTGCCAGTTTTGCTGAGCAGCTGGTAGGCTCTGAGTTAGGCAGCATGAGGAGCCAGCTGGCCTGGGAGTCTGGAAGCCATTAGAACAGGGATAGGGAGTAATTATTGATGGGGGGGGGCACTCCAAGATTTTGGAAAGTGGTTGAGGGCTGCACTCTTCCAGGATATTAATGGAGGAATTCTGTGGTCTGGGATGGAGGTTGTGTGCAGAAGGAAGCTTAGGGTAAGGGATTGGGGTACAGGAGAGAGAATGGGGTCTGGGAAGGATTTTAGGTGAAGGAAGCAGTTGTGACCTAGGCCAGGGCACTGGGATGCAGGGTTTTGGGATGTGACCTAGGCTAGGAGAGGATTGTGATCTGCGGCAGGAGATTGGGGTGCCAGATCTGGGAGGGGGGTATGGGTGCAGGAAAGGGTAGAGTGTTTGGGTCTGTGAAGCGGGGGCAGAAGTTTAGGGAAGGGAAGGGCTGGGGTGCCAGAGGCAGGCTTTGGATGGGAGGCGCTTACCACCAGAAAACTGAGGCAGACTGTCTGCTGCATGCTGCTCCATGTATCTCTGCTCCAGGCATGAAGGGGAGGGGAAAAAAGAGGGGGGACGAGGAGGGAGGCTTCCTACATGGGCCCTGCTCCCAGCAAAAATTCTCAGCACCTATTGGCTGGAAACTGAGAGTTTGGCCAATGGAGCTAAGAGATTTGCTGGGGGGCGGAAACAGCATGAGAAGTCTCCCTCCTCCCTCCCCAGCTGTCCGGAACAGAGAACAACTGTCTTTTTAAAGTGTGAGCTGTTCTCTGCCCCATTCTCCGGCTGCGGGCCAGATTCAGTGTCTTGGCAGGCCAGATCTGGCCTGCTGGCAGCCTCTTGCCCGTCCCATTTTCTTTTCCCAGCCAGTCCCAGCGCCCTCTCTCCACTCCTACCTCTTGGCTCCCAGTTCCAGTCTCCTCACCCAGCAAATCTTAGTTTCTCTCACACTTCACTCCTCCACATTCACCAATCTCACCAGATCCCTTGTCACAATCTAATCCTTTCACTTCTCCCTGTTCAGGCTTCTATCTCCAATCAAACTTCTCCCTTCATCAAACAGCCTGGGTAGCAGCGGGGAGATCACTGACAAAATCTGCCTCTCCTGTTCTCAGTTCTGGTGTCCAAGCCTGTTCAGGAGGAAAAAGCTATTACATTATAGCAGCCCCATAGCACTGGGCAGGAGCATGCCCAGTTGTTCAGTGATGCTAGCACATGCACAGACTGATCAGCACTATGAGCTGTGAGATGCTCAAGAATATTTGGAGATTTTAGCTGATGAAATGTAAGAAGTTTCTACTGAACAAGTGTGAACTATGACTTCACAAATGGATATAAGTTGGCCAAATTCGGGGAGATTTTCAGGAGATTTCCAAAATTCACATCTGACACAAAGGTCACCCCCTACCAAATTTCAAATCGCTGCTCCAAAGCATCACAATGCAGGATCTATTCAAACAAAAGGTCACTAGAATTTTTCCAACATGGGCAAAACATTTATTATAGTCTTGTTCTTGAAAATGGCTTAACTGGTTTGGCTGAAAGTTCCACAAAAATCCAGTCTGAGACAGCCATGCAGCATGGAAATATTTAGCCCAAACAGTTAAAGTTTGAACAATGTTCTAAACAACTGAAAAATAATTTCTTACAATAGGAAGTTTCAGGCAAATAATAATAGGTGGTGTTAGCAACCCCTTACAGTAACCCCTCATGCATATATGTAGTCTTTCACCCACTCTCCTGCATGCACAGGCTCACAAACACATACTTAATAGAAAATGTCTAAACTTTACATTTCGTGCATGGGGGATGGTGGCTATGAAGCTCTGTCTGAAAAGTATTTCCCTGATATTTTTTCTGCAGCAAAATGTATTCACCCATCCCTAACTGAGGCTGCTAAAAAAGGGAAGAAAATATTTTACAATAAGAAAAACAGTTCACGTGAACTTTAGAATGCTCAGTTTAACAAAATACTGTTTTTTTACAATGACTCTGATTCTTCGATTTTCCTCCATTTGTCCTGCATTACTATCCTTCCCCCACCTACCCTCCACCCCCATTGCTGTTGCTCAAGAACCTGTGGGTGGCAGTTGAAGTAGTGAGCAGCACATGATGTCACCTAGCAACCTGATGTTCATAAATAGTAACCATCATTTTTATGACTATTTCCCTTATCAGGAAAAAAGGTTTAGATCCATTCCATTCTGATGGTACTGATTTCTCTCTCTGACCTTTGAGCATACTTACCAATTGCATTCTCATTTTGTGAGCAACTCTCTCTCCAAACTTTCACATCCTGGTTGATGATCCCAAGAGGCTCTCAACATATTTCCAAGCTTACTGTAAGGGCACATCTACACTAGGAAATTATTTTGAAATAACTCGAAATAATTTCAAAACAGCACATCCACACTATAAGGCAGCATCAAAATTATTTAGAATTATTTAGAAAGAGTGTATCCACACTGATTGGAGCCTGCATCGGATTTAGAGCCCCTAGAAACACTCTGGGAAGGGCACTTCCTGTGGCTGCTTCCCGAGGCTAGCTGAGACAAGTGCTTCCATGGGCTCCTCTCTACAACTGCATCTCACATGCTATTCCTCTATTGCCTACCCCCTTTCAGGACATCAAACTCAGACTGTGTGTTCTGGTTGCCCTTGTGTCAGCCGACGGTCAGGGCAGTGTGTGCATGTGTGTTATACACCCGAGACTTCAACTGCTGAGACCGGGGTCCCTTGCAGCGGGCAACCTGGAGGAGGTTGACGGGTGCCCCAATAAGTTTACAGGGAGAACTTATAACACCTCAGATTTTAGCTGCTAGGATATAGAAATCCCTTTGCAGCGGGCAGCCCGGGGGAGGCTGAGAGGTGCCCCAACAGATCTGTCCCCTGGAAGCGACACGATCCAAAATGCCCAAGCTCTCCCTATATCTGTCCCTTATGACCGGCTGAAGTTCTTTTAAAATTGTTCTTGGTTCTGTTACAGCAACTGAAGGAGTCAGGTTAAAGCTTAAACAGTTACTATTTTATTGTTACAGTGTAAACTTAGTTGTTAAATGCTACTACTATGTTACAGATAACACAGTCACTACAAAGGACAGGACAGAAATTACACTAAGTCACTTACAGGTACCATGAAACCCTTTTGGTTCTCTGAGCTCTTATTAAATGCATGCAAAATAGACACCTAGCAGGTATAATTCTTACCCCTGCGTTCCAGACTTGGCGTGGCCAGCGTCTTTCTCTCAATCCCTCGGGAAGAAGTAGGGTGAGGTTGGGCGCCCCACAGACCTCGGGAGACAATCAATACCTGCCAGCAGGTATAGATGATTGGAGCTCAAATGGGGTAGGCTACTAAACCCCTCTTTATACCCCTTGGGTCACGTAGGCTTCTTCCTGGTCTCAAGTGGCCAATTAGGAAAAATGGCTTTGGATGCCAAGTTTCCCAAGAAAAAGCATAATTCACACCTGGGAAAATGCAGACAATGGGCACCTCTGGTATGTGATGGGCGAAGATTCCTCTCCTGGGACAGTGCAGGCGTGTCAATTATTGGTACTAGCCATCAGGGCGACGGAAGGCCCTGGATCGTCAGCTAGCCCATTTACTGTCTGGTTTCTGTTTATGGTAGAGTCAGGGACAGGCAGCACACCTGCTTTCCCAGGGTATCAAAGGCTGACTGCCTTTCTCTTGCTCTCTGGGGTGGGGGGGGGGAGAACAAGATGGGGTTCGTGTCTGGCTACACCTTGTTGATACCCCAGCACTCACAACATGGAGCCGGAACTGCTGCAAAGCAGTGCCAGGCCCACGGGCCTCGTGCTACATCTCATGGCGCAGTTCATCCAAACTCCCCATGTGCTACTTCAGGACAACGACAACCAGCCCAAACTGCAGGACTCCTTCGACCAGGCCCTGGTGCTCCTGCTGCAGCAAATGATCCTCAATCCCCTGCACACCACTGAATGCTGCTTCTGGCAGAGTGAGACCTGTTCGGACTGGTGGGACAGTATTATCCAGCAGCAATGGGATTACCTGCAGTGGCTCCAGAACTTCTGCGTGCAAGAGGCTGCCTTTCTTGGAGCTCTGAGTGGCTTATTCCTGCCCTTAGGTGACAGGACACCCACATGACACCCACCATCCCCCTGCAGAAGAACATTGCCATCATACTGTGGAAGCTCGCCACGCTGGAGAGCTACTGCTTTGTGGGGAACCAGATCGGTGTGGGGAAATCCACAATCGGGGCCATGCTCCTTTAGGTAGTCAAGGTCATCAACACCATGCTGCTGTGGAGGGTTAGCACTCTGGGCAATGTCAACTCCAGCATAGAGGGCTTTGCCGACATGGGCTTCCCCAACTGTGGGGGGAGGCGGAAGGGGCGGAGGCATAGACAGCACACACATCCCCATCCTGGCCCCCAACCACCATTCTATGGACTATATCAACAGAAAGGGGTAGTGCAGGCCCTGGACATTAACGTTGGCTGGTCAGAGAAGGCACATGATGCCCACATCTTCCAGAACTCAAGCCTGTTCCAGAAGATGCACGCCAGCACTTTGTTCCCTGACAGCACCATCAGGGTCAGGGATGGGGACATGCCCATGTGCATCCTGGGTGACATAGCCTATCCTTTGCTCCCCTGGCTTATGAAGCCCTACAGTGGCAGCCTGGACCCCTGGAACTTCAACGCCAGGCTGGCTGTGTAGGACATAGGAGTAGCTGGGTATCAGGAGGCTGTGCTCATCCAGAAGGCTTTGAAGGAGAGTTTTAACCAACATCCTCTGTGAGACTCTCCTCCAGGCCTCTCCACAATGGGGGTCCCTGCATTGCCTCGTTTGCCTTTCCTTCCCCCTCAAAGCCTTTTTGTTTTGAAAACACAACTTTGTTTTTTTCATTTAGGGAATATATAATAGGGAAGGGACTGGGGAAAGAACCTGGAAAGGGAGCGGGGGGGGGGGGGGCGGGGGGAGAGGAAGAAGAAGGAAGGGGGACTCAGGGACGGGATTAGGACTGGTGCCTGACTTGGGTAGTTCAGGAGGCTTTGGCTGTCCGAGAGGTCATAGACTCATAGACTTTAAGGTCAGAAGGGAACATTATGATCATCTAGTCTAACCCCCTGCACAATGCAGGCCACAGAATCTCACCCATCCACTCCCGGAATAATCCTCTCACCTATATCTCAGATATTGAAGTCCTCAAATGGTTTAAAGACCTCAAGATGCAGAGAATCCTCCAGCAGTGATCCGTGCCCCATGCTACAGAGGAAGGCGAAAACCCTTCAGGGCCTCTGCCAATCTACCCTGGAGGAAAATTCCTTCCCGACCCCAAATATGGTGATCAGCTGAACCCTGAGCATGTGGGCAAGATTCACCAGCCAGACACCCAGGAAAAGTTCTCTATAGTAACTCCTATCATCCCTCCATTAGCCTATTTACCACTGATAGTGAAAGGTCAATTAGTTACCAAGATCATGTTATCTCATCAAACCATCCCCTTCATAAACCCATCTAGCTTAATCTTGAAGCCAGATAGGTCTTTTGCCCCCACTACTTTCCTTGGAAGGTGGTTTCAGAACTTCATTCCTCTAATGGTTAGAAACCGTCTAATTTCAAGTCTAAACTTCCTAATAGCCAGCTTATATCCATTTGTTCTTGTGTCCACATTGGTATTGATCTTAAATAATTCCTCTCCCTCCTTGGGTATGTCTACACTACCACCCTAGTTCGAACTAGGGTGGTTAATGTAGTCAATCGAAGTTGCAAATGAAGCCTGGGATTTAAATATCCCGGGCTTCATTTGCATCTTGCCGGGCGCCGCCATTTTTAAATCCCCGGTAGTTTGGACTCCGTGCCCACGGCTACATGCGGCACGGAGTAGGTAGTTTGAATTAGGCTTTCTAATTTGAACTACTGTTACTCCTTAAATCCCGGGCTTCATTTGCAACTTCGATTGACTACATTAACCACCCTAGTTCGAACTAGGGTGATAGTGTAGACATATCCCCTGGTATTTATCCCTCTAATATATTTAAAGAGAGCAATCATATCTCCCCATAGCCTTCTTTTGGTTAAGGTAAACAAGCCAAGGTCCTCAAGTCTCCTTTCATAAAACATGTTTTCCATTCCTTGAATCATCCTAGTGGCCCTTCTTTGTACTTGTTCCACATGTTCAGGAGGCCTGGCAGCCTCTGGGGAGGCTAGGCTCCAGGCACGCAACCATGTGCTCTATCACAGAGGTTAGGAAGGAACACATGGCCTCATGCTGGTGTGCCAGTTAGTCCCACATGGCCTTCTACTGCTCCCAGTCAGCCCAGCGCTCCTCCTGGTCAGCAGCCTGTTCCTGGTGCTCTTCATTGAACCCCTGGATGAGGGACTGGAGGCAGGCCATCTGGTCTTCTCTAGTTCACTTCCTCCTGTGGATCCTGCAGAGTTGTGGAGATGGTGTTGGAGGTAGTAGATGTGCCATGCTCACAGCTGGCCCAGCTGTGAAGAAAAGTTACACGTGCAGTCCTCCCAGGAGACACCGTGTATGATGCCTAGCCCTGATCTCTGAGCCGACACCAAAGGTCTCGATTCAGACAATGGCGATGTGCTTCGAGCAAGGCCACCTGCTATCTAAGCAGCAGGCACTTTCCTACATGAGCATGGATGTTTCAGGGGAACATCGCTACACCCACAGAGGAGGAACAATCTCCATATCACCACGCTTGATCAGGAGTGGATGCTGTATGAGTGTGGGCATGAGCCTATGCCATGTGCGGCACTGCTGTATATTTTCATATCTCCAACCTCCTTAGTGGTGGCTTGTCATGAGAAGGTGTCCCACCATGGAGTTTGAAGGCAGGCAGGCCTCTCCAGGAACCCTGTGAGAAGGACCAAAGGATTTCTATGTGAGAGCATCATGGAGCTGAGTGCTCCAGACTGGTGCTCCCCACGTGTGAATAGGGAAAGTTATGGAATTAACCTGAATTGCCTTTGCTGGGATTGTACAAGGCCGAGGGCAGAGGGGGGCGAGGGGGACTGCTTCAATGTGAGGAGCAGCTCCTGGCTGGCGGGCATGGTTTCCTGCCTGGCTAGCCTGCTCCTCTTCCTTCTCCACTGATGCAGGGTGTGTCCTAGTCGGACTCAATGACGACGGGAGAGGGGGGAGAGGTGACTGGTCCCCCTTTCAGGATGGAATCCAGCTGCTCATAGTAGCAGCAAGTGTGAGGAGCCACCCCAGAGCATCCACTTTGCTCCCTGGCCTTAGTGCAGGCCTGCCAGAGCTCTTTGATTTTCATTTGACCTGGTTGAAGATCTGCATGTATCCCTTCTTGGCCAGGCTGGCAGTCATACTGCTATAGACATCTGCATTCTGCCTCTTGGTGCAAATATCCTGGAGGTTGGTCTCCTCCCCGCACTCCTCAATGAGGTCCAGGATCTCCGTACCAGTCTAGGTTGGAGCCCTCTTTAATCCCTGGCCAATAGCAGCTGAGGGTGCTGTGGGAGTGCTGGCAACTGTGGGGGGCTCAGAGGCAGTGCTGGGGTCGGCCATGGCTCGTGGGATGACTACTGTGTAGCACAGGGCTGGAAAAGCTCTCCTCGTATCACAAGCCCTTTCCCTTCTGCCTGCAGCTTTAAGCTATGCAGAAGGGGAACATTGGAGTTCTCAGGTGTGGCCAATGCAGCCACAAATGCAGCTGAGAGAGGCCTCTGGAGGCCAATTATTTTGAAATAGCAGCAGCCGAGCATTCACACTCACACTATTTTGAAATAATTTCGAAATAAGTGTTATTCCTCATGGAAAGCAGGGTTATTATTTTGAAATAACCAGCCCTTATTTCAAATTAACAGGCTTAGTAGTGTGGATGCTCTGCTTGTTATTTCAAAATAAGTGGCATTATAATAAGTGTAGACCAGGGCTTCGAAAAAAATTATCAAACACTATCAACAGCCCTATTAAAAATGAAACCCTCTCTGAATATCTGTATTGTCTAAATTCCAAGTGCTTCAGCACACTACTATTGGGATGAAAACATAAATGTTATCCATGAAAGGTTTTTTTTTTTTTTTTTTTTTTTTAAAACATGCCATTTGGGAATATGCAGGAAATTCTGAGACTTTTCAATTTTTACAGAAAGTATTTGTCTGGATTTAGTGTGTCCTAATAGCGTTGGTTATAAAGCATAAAAATATCAGCCCTTTAAAATATCAACTACGTTGTCAAGCCAGTATATCATATAATTTGACAAATGACATCACGTGTTAACTAGTAAGTTACCATCATGTAGAATTAGTAGACAAGAAACAAAATGATTATACCACCTAGCCTTATTTTTTGTCTGTAGATCTCAAGCTGCTTCCCAAACTTTATTGTATTCACCCAGCCTCACAAAACCCATGTGAAAGAGGGAAGCGTTAGGATCCCCACTTTGCAGATGGGGAATGGAGACAAGAAAAACTAAGAGTACATCTACACTTGCTCCCTATCTCGAGATAGGGATGCAAATGTAGCCGACCAAAACTGCTAATGAAGCGGGGATTTAAATATCCCACGTTTCATTAGTATGTTTGGGAGATTATGCTAATGAAGCGTGGGATATTTAAATCCCCGCTTCATTAGCAATTTTGGTCGGCTACATTTGCATCCCTATCTCGAGATTTGGCAAAGGTCACACAGGAAGTCTATGAAAGTTGTGTATGTGTGTCTGTGTAACAAATGAGCAGCACTTTTCAAAAGGAGCATTCCATAATTTTAGATGTTACATAACTGCTATATTTTCTAAGCCCAGATTGATCTCTATACGATCTATAGATCTACTGATCTCTATACGATTGGTTATAAAGCTTGCACACTTCCTTTTCTTCTCCAAGAAATCTTATTTTTCAGCATCCATAAGGGGCATAAAGGGAAACAAGAAGACCTTTTATAAATACATTAAAAGGAAGAGGAAGACCAAGGACAGGGTAGGCCCACTGCTTAGTGAGGAGGGAGAAGCAGTAACAGGGAACTTGGAAATGGCGGAGATGCTCAATGACTTCTTTGTTTCAGTCTTCACCGAGAAGTCTGGAGGTGTGCCTAATGTAGTGAATACAAGCAGAGAGACGGTAAGTTTAGAAGATAGGATACACAAAGAACAAGTTAAAAATCACTTAGGAAAGTTAGATGTCAGCAAGTCACCAGGTCCTGATGAAATGCATCCCAGGATACTCAAGGAGCTGATAGAGGAGGTATCTGAGCCTTTAGCTATGATCTTTGAAAAATCATGGCAGACAGGGGAGATTCCAGAAGACTGGAAAAGGGCAAATAAGGTGCCCATCTATAAAAAGGGGAATAAGAACAACCCAGGAAACTACAGACCGGTCAATTTAACGTCTGTCCCAGGGAAGATAATGGAGCAGGTAATTAAGGGAATCATATGCAAACACTTGGAAGGTAATAAAGTGATAGGGAATAGCCAGCATGGGTTTGTGAAGAACAAGTCATGCCAAACTAATCTGATAGCTTTCTTTGATAAGATAACGAGCCTTGTGGATAAGGGAGAAGCGGTGGATGTCATATACCTAGACTTCAGTAAGGCATTTGATACGGTCTCGCATGATATTCTTATTGATAAACTAGGCAAATATAACTTAGATAGGGCCACGATAAGGTGGGTGCATAATTGGCTGGATAACCGTAGTCAGAGAGTTGTTGTTAACGATTCTAAATCCTGCTGGAAAGGGATAACAAGTGGAGTTCCTCAAGGGTCTGTTTTGGGACCCGTACTGTTCAATATCTTCATCAATGACGTAGATATTGGGATAGAGAGTACGCTTATTAAGTTTGCAGATGATACCAAACTGGGTGGGGTTGCGACTTCTTTGGAGGATAGGGACATAATTCAAAATGACCTTAGCAAGTTAGAGAAATGGTCAGAGGTAAACAGGATGAGGTTTAATAAAAAGAAATGCAAAGTGCTCCACTTAGGAAGGAACAATCAGTTCCATACATACAAGATGGGAAGCGACTGTCTAGGAAGGAGCATGGCGGAAAGGGATCTAGGGGTCATAGTGGACCACAAGTTGAATATGAGTCAACAGTGTGATGCTGTTGCAAAAAAAGCAAATATGATTCTAGGTTGTATCAACAGGTGTGTTGTAAGCAAAACTCGTGAAGTCATTCTGCCGCTCTACTCTGCACTAGTTAGGCCTCAGCTGGAGTACTGTGTCCAGTTCTGGGTGCCACATTTCAAGAAAGATGTGGAGAAATTGGAAAGGGTACAGAGAAGAGCGACAAGAATGATTAAAGGTTTAGAGAACATGACCTATGAAGCCAGGCTTCATGAACTGGGCTTGTTTAGTTTGGAAAAAAGAAGATTAAGGGGGAACATGATAGCGGTTTTCAAATATCTAAAAGGGTGTCACAAGGAGGAAGGAGAAAATTTGTTCCTCTTGGTTTCTGAGGACAGGACAAGGAGTAATGAGCTTAAAGTGCAGCAAGGGAGGTTTAGATTGGACATTAGGAAAAAATTCCTAACTGTCAGGGTGGTCAAATATTGGAATAAATTGCCAAGGGAGGTGGTGGAATCTCCCTCTCTGGAGATATTTAAGAACAGGTTGGATAGACATCTGTCAGGGATGGTGTAGACGGAGCTTGGTCCTGCCTTGAGGGCGGGGGGATGGACTCGATGACCTCTCGAGGTCCCTTCCAGTCCTATTATTCTATGATTCTATATAGTTTCATCAAGCTCCCAAGTCTAAGTTAAAGAGCACTTTGCCTATATAGGCATACCAGCATACTGTATTGGCAAAGCACACCCCGTGTGGGCACAGCTTATACTGGCAAAGCTTTTCTTTTGCTAGCTATGGTGAACTTCAAATATCTGTAATAATGTTTATGAATATGGTGCATCTCTCTCATGTTTATGATGGGGTACTTGCTATGGAGTTAATTCAAAAGGTATTGTTAGGGAAAGAAGGAAAGGCAACACAATGTCCTATGATCAGAACTTCTCAAAAAGAAAAAGGTTGAGGCCCCTTCAGCATGCTATAAGCCTCCATTGCCTATCTGTGCAATAACAATTTTTTTTCTGCATATCTAAGCTAGGACCAACATTAGGGAGTAGCAAGCAGGGCAATTGCCCATCCCTCATGCCACACTTCACCCCAAAAACTAAGTTCCTCAGGTTCAGCCCCAAGTAGAGCTTGGATCCCTGGGCTTCAGTCCCATGTTGTGGGGTTTAGATTTTTGTCCTGGGCCGCAGCAAAACTAATGCTGGCCCTGCTTAGCGACATCCCTAAAACCTGTTTAGTGGCCCTCCTGGGGGATCCCAGACCACTAGTTGAGAAACACTGACCTAGATAAAGAATATTCCAACACACACTCAAACCCCAATAACCAGATTTATAGCAGTCAAGAGCCAGCTCCTTAGGCTTCCACTCCAGTGACATAACTTTAGCAAAACAGCTAAGAGAAATCAAAGAGAACATTACAGGAATCTGGGCCTAGAAAAGGAAGAGAGATTGGATGAACAAAAGGGTTGGGGGAATCTGTGACCCTAAACAGCTCTATATTTACACTGTAGACATTATTGTAATCATCTTTGTGAAAAATATGAGGTACCTTGTGAGGTATCATTTCAAAAACTAAAAACACACAGATGATTAATAATCTTGCGCAATGTGTGTACAAAATGCGTATAAGAGATATGAATGTGAGCTAAAATTATGACTAAAATGCCTTTTCCAGACAAGTATGGAGAAGGGGGTAAACCTGTCGCTCAAAGACAAAGGAAAAGATGATGCCTTTAGCCAGGTGTCATTAAACTTGACTTGTAAAGTGGCCATTCTTTGGCAAGAAAGGGGGGCAGGAACAGATCGATCTGCATTTTAACAAACAACAGTCTTTCGCTAGGAGTCTTCATGAGTCCTTCCTCCCATCTGGAATGAACTTTACTTAGAGGTAACCTTCAGGAAAATGCATTTCATAGTGTGACTGCACTATAAAAGTGAGAGGCAAAACCACTCCAATCTCTCTCTTTCACATAAAAAGACAAAGAACCAGCCCTGAGAATTTGGTCTTGATTTTACCTTGAACCAAGTCCAGCTTAAGTTTTAACTACTCAAAAGTATTTTAATCGCAGAGCTCTGCATAGAGGCAATGTGGCTCTGGCAGTTTTGCATCCTGCACAGCATCACACTGGAAGCCTACCACCTGCCAGGGGTTTGAAAGGCAATCGTAGATCATCTCAGCAGAGTTCTTCTCTCACCATGAGTGGACACTCTACCCTGAGGTGACTGCCTCCCTCTTTGGAGACTGGGGACATCCCCTAATGGATCTCTTTGTAATGAGAGACAACACAAGGTGCAGTTGGTTCTGTTCCAGGTTTGGCCTTGAGCAGGGCTCTCTGCCCTATGAGTTCCTGTTCAGGTGGTCGGAAGGCCTCCTGTATGCCTTCCCAACATTTCCCCTCATAGGCAAGGTCCTTCAAAAGGTCAAGAGGGACAAAGTGATGATTATCCTTGTCACACCAACCTGGCCTCACCAACACTGGTTTGGGACACTAATGAAATTGGTTTCTTGCATACCCAGGAAACTGCCACTGAGGCTGGACATGCTCTCCCAAGACCAAGGTTGCCTGCTCCAACTGAGCCTCAGCTCACTCCAACTGATAGCATGGTTCATCCATGGCTGAACCCGCAGGAGCTGGCACGTTTGGGTGGTGTACAGCGGGTCCTCCTTGAGAGTCGTAAATCCTTGATGCACTCCATGTATGTAGCTAAATAGACCTGTTTCTCTGCATGGGCGCAGCAATGGCAGGCCGTCCTGGCCAAGGTCTCTTTTCAGGAGATCCTGGACTACCTGCTGTCCCTGAAGCAGCAGGGCCTGGCCTTGGCCACCAACAAGATCCACTTGGTAGCGATCTCGGCTTTCATGCACTGCTGCAAGGCCACTCAGTTTTCTCCTCTTGGTTCCTAAGGGACCTGGAGAGGCTCTACCCCCAAGTTAGGGACCCTCTCCCAAAGTGGGACCTGAACCTGATCCTGGCAAGGCTCATGGGTCCACTGTTTGAGATGCTAGCCACATGCCCCTGTCACCACTGTCATTCAAGGTGGCTTTCCCGATTGCTATTACCTCATCCAGAAGGGTGTTGGAGCTCTGAGCTTTGACATCAGAACCTCCATATACCCTATTCTTCAAGGACGAGATCCAGCTTCAGCCACACCAGGCCTTTCTCCCCAAGGTGGCCTTTGCCTTCCATGTGGACCAGGACATTTTTCTGCCAGTCTTCTACTTGTTGTTTTATATACTCTGGAGTCTGTAATTCCCACTCCAACTCATCTGATGAAGTGTGTTTTACCCATGAAATCATATGATGCATTTGCTAGTCTCTAAGGGTACGTCTAGATTACATGCCCCTGCTGACAGAGGCATGTAAAATAGGCTACCTGACAGTCAATTAAGCAGGGATTTAAATATCCCTGACTTCATTAAAATAAAAACGGCCTCCACGCTGTGCCGGCTCAGCTGATCGTTGGCACAGCATGCGAGTCAAGATGTGGATTGGTCGACAAGGGAAGCCTTTGTCAACTGCTCCTGTAAACCTCTTTTCACGAGGCATAAAGGAGCGGTCGACAAAGGCTTCCCTTGTCGACCGATCCACGTCTTGACTCGTGCACTGTGCCGACGTTCAGCTGAGTCAGCACAGCGCAGCAGCCATTTTTATTTTAATGAAGCTGGGGATATTTAAATCCCCACTTCATTGACCATGTTGGGTAGCCTCTGTTAGCAGAGGCATGTAATCTAGATGTACCCTAAGAAGCCACAGGACTGCTCTGTATGGAGAATGTTAAAATACAAGGGAAAAATGTTAAAATAGCAGGAAAACGGCAGGTTACTATACAACATTCAACCAACTTTGTAACCGGTTACTGGTATAGCTGGTTCTAAGCAAGGTTTGGGTTTACAGAAATGCGGTTAAAACTTGGACTCCAGTCTTAAAATTTGTTGTGCTTCAGAGAACACTTTCACAGAATTACATCGACCCAAGTGGGTCCATTCAAACACAGCCAAATGCAGAGCCAAGGCCTTAGTGATTGAGTAATCATGGTCATTTAAGGGTGTTTTGCCCCTCCATAGGCTTACACATGGTTGTCTTCCCATAATCAGTTCAGTAAGTGGTATTTTACACCATCTCAGAGCCATAGCCAGTCCTCTCTTCCTGCCTCGTATGGTAGAACACCCCATAGTATATTGTCCCATGCTGCTGACACCTCTCTCTGTGGGTGTCTCCCAGGTACAACATCTGTTGTTTCGTCATTACAAATCCGTGAGGCCAAACCTGAACAAGTGGTGCTGCAATATGGTGCTTGTTTCCCCACATCATTGCTTCTACTACAACCACCAGAGCGTCAGAAGGTTTGCTGCATTGCCACAGAAAGGAGAGGTCCCTAATTTCTGTAGCTCACAGGCCCCAAAAATATAGCACCACACTCTCGACACATAATAGTTGCAATGATTTAATTTATATTTTTATTTAAAAGAAGTACATTTATAAATTTAAATAGATGAAGACATATACATATAGCATTGAATTAAATGAGGCTACATCCAGTACAAATAGTGTAAGAGGCTGCTTACAGGATATGTCTCTGCAGGAGCAAGGTGTGTGACTGAATTGGTGCAGAGAAAATCTGCGCAACCATATCATAAATCCCATCTACAAAGGAGAAGTGTTGCAAAGATTCCTAATCCATTTAAAAACTATTCAGTAAAACCAGTTCATGCCACCAACGCCTAATATACATTATAGCTCCAGCTAAAATTGGTTTAAAAACCTGAGTGAGGCTTGGAGTAAATTTCCCTAATGTTGGCAGGTTTGCGGCAGAGAAGCCAATGGCTTAATGCATTACAATGAGATTTTGATTCAAATGTCAGTATTATGAACGATTCCTTAAAAGCAGTGGGAGGATAATAGAGTTGCATGAGTTATTAGGGAGACATCTTTTTAGTGCCATGAACTGGTGACATTTGGAAGATCTCTCCACTTGCGTTTGGACTCAGGCAAGAAGGAGTGATGCCCAATATTACAATAGTAATTGTAATAGAGCATATTCAAATCCAAGAAAAGATGAGCCAAGCTCAAGTAGCTTAGTGACTCTTAGAGGGTGCGTCTACATTGCACCGTTACTCCGGAATAATGACTTTTATTCCGGAAAAACTATCGTAGTGTCCACACAGCAACTGCGTTATTTGGAAAGAAAAAAATCGAAATAATGGGGGGCTTTTTCCAATGTTGGTAAACCTCATTCCACAAGGAATAATGCCTCTTCCAGAAAAGCTTTCGGAAGAGGGTGGGTGTGGACGCTCTACTGCTGCTCCCATGTCGAAATAGCTCCTCACCAAGGCCATTCTAAAATATTCCTCCCCAGTGCCTCCAGAATAGCTTTTTTCAAAATAAGCTTGCAGTATAGATTTAACCAGAGTGTGCATAATTTGTTGTGAATTGTGTCTCATTTTGATGACTCTCATGGACAGAGCTTATATTATAGGCTCCAAAATATTTCCAAACTTCTGAAACTACATATTGTCAATTTCAGGGAAGAAGGTATAGTTAATATGGTGAAATGGACTACTCTCTTAACAGAAGTAGCCCTGTAAGGAAAAAAAAATGATTTCTATTCCAAAAGCAGAGTTCTGGAATAACTGACCACACATGACTATCATCACTATGGAATACGAGCTTGCGGGATCCAGTACACCAAATGAGTCATCAGAGAGCACTGCAACTCTGCCTCAGGCAAAGCTTTGCAACCATTGGCACAGAAACCAGACCATGAACAGCAAGTCTCTCAGAATACTTTGTTCCAATGTCTACCAATCGGGAAGACAAGGTAAGCATAGTATAGATGCATACTATTGCTCTTTGAACAACACAAAGACTGTTAAAACAAAGTGCTTAAAGGGCTGTTCATGGATAAGTAGATATTATGTCTCCAAAGGACCTTGTTTGGGTCTACCTCTGAATAATTGTGGCTAGGTACAAATTTGAACATAGGTAAGAATAATGAATGAACTGAGTTCACTCTTTGTATTGGAAAGCATGAATATGGGTGTTTGCTAAAGAAGCTTTCAATAACACATTTCAGATTAAAGTACAATTTCAAGCACCCCAAACTCTCATTATATAACTTTAGATCTTGTCTGTAGTTTGGAATTAATTACCAGGTGCAGCAATACCAATGCAAACCCTAGATCAGGATCTCAGGAAAAAACTCAAATGGTGCAAAGGGCAGCTGTTTTCCTCTACTCAGGGATTGTTACGATGCTGCATTTAGTGCCAAAACACAGACAAAGCCTTAGAAAAACACTATCATTGCTGTCAAAGAGCTCCATTTTGACCCTGGAACCATGGCAATATTGTGTAGATAAAGAAACATAAGATTGGCCAGGATTCAAAAGAGTCTGAAAATGGTTAAAGAACTGAAAAACATTTCTATATTAAGTGAAATGAGCTCAATTTACCTTCTTAAAGAGAAGGTTAAGGGGTAACTACCACAGTCTATAAGTACCTACAGGGCAACAGGTAATATATTTTATTGGACTAATTTCTGCTGGTGAGAGAGACAAGCTTCCAAGCTACACAGAGTTCTTCTTCAGGTCTCTCTAATATCCTGGGACCAACGTAGCTACAGCTATACTGGGGGCAGATATTTGGTAATAGAAATTCTTCAGTCTAGCAGACAAAGGGTGCGTCTACATAGCAGGACTTAACTCGGAATAAGCTACACAAATTGAGCTACGTCAATTGCATAGATTATTTCAAAACAGCTTATTTCAAAATTGGGAGCGTCTACACAGCACTTATTTTGAAATAGAGCACTCCTCCTCCGACTTCCCTTATTCCTCAAACAGAGAGTTACAGGAGTTGGAGTAAGAAGTCCTCCAGCTTGATAGTATTTTGACATTATTTCGAAATAACTGCCTGCTCTGTAGATGCAGAATAAGTTTTCGAAATAATACTGTACTAGTTATTTTTTAGTAATGTTGCTGTGTAGACGTACTCAAAGGTGTATCAAGATCCAATGTTTGGAACTTGATGCTTGACAGATTCAGACAATAAATAAGGAGCAAAAGTAATTGTAAAGTTAAATTACCCACTAAAACAATTTATCAATGGTTATGGTGGATTCTCCCTTTCTGGAATTTAGATACATCCAATCAAGTTAAAAAAAGATAAGTTCTGGGTGGTTACACTAGATCAGAGGCGAGGAACCGTTGGCCTGTGGGCCACAAGTGATTAATCAGAGTAAATAACCAGCAGGCTGCCAGACTGTTTCCCTGAATGTCCACAGGCATGGAACCCTGCAGCTCTCAGTGGCCATGGTTTGTTGTTTCTGACCAATGGGAGCTGTAGGAATTGGTGGCACCAGTGAGCCACCACTTCCCGCAGCTCCCATTGGCTGGGAACAGCAAACTGCGGCCAATGGGAGCTGCAGGGGTCTATGCTTGCAGATGCTCAGGAAAAAAAAACCCTGCCAGTGGCTAACCCTGATGAACTGCATGACACCAGTGTGCTAGAAGTTCCCCACCCTTGTACTAAGTGATTGCAGTGATCCTTTTGGCCATATCTAGGAATATAATGGACATTCTCACTGTTCATTTTGCAGCGAGTAATATATTATTGGGTTGAGTACTAGGAACTGTGCACAGAAGAGACAAGATTTGTGCTGCAGTGGTCTAACATGACCATAACATCCTGCAAAGATGGTATCAACTGATTTTGTACCACAAAAAAGCTGCAAGTTTCAAAGGTCCTTGTATATTGAATGATGGTACTGAAATATCTTAAAAGATTACCTGTGTAAAGAAAAATGTGTGAATGAGAGTGAGAGTGTGAGTGTGAGAGAGAGAAGCAGGCTGAAACGTATTTGCAGAAGAAAGCCAAGCAGATTTTTTTAAAAACAAACATTAAGTTTCATTTCCCCTAGTTTATGTCTCCCATTTCAGTTACAATCTATTAAAACAAATTTAAAAAGGCTAAACTGACTGCACTAAATTAAGAGATTTTTCAAATAATGTTAACCCAACTTGAGTTCTCTTTTGACCAACTATAGCCATGCCCTTTTAAGACTACTCATGAAATTGGCTATAGAAACAGACATTCTTTGGTATCAGCATTTGAACAGGGTTCAAAAACCTAAGTGGTTTCAATAGACACTTCTTGGTTCACCTTATTTACCTGCTTCATCAAAGATTTTGAGGCATATAAAATTAATGCTAATGAGTATTGATAGGGCTTCTGTTTCTTTGTGTTTATTAATTTAATTTTTGAGTGTATTTTTAACAATTTAAGTTTTATGCAGCTCATTTTTTCATTTTCTTTTTATGTACTGTACATCATTATGGCAGCATATCTCTGTAGTACTCTCTAGTGCATTTTATTATAATACTATTTCAAATGGCACAACAGTAAATGCACTAAGAAAATCTAAGTGTGCACGAGTTAAGTCTACATAGAACAATTCATTCACACTTTAGAAATAATACAAAGACTCACACTACTGAGCCTACATTAAAGCTCCATATAGGGAATAAACCATATCTAACTTTTTGTTTTGCTTTTTTAGAAAGGTAGGACATACAGTGGTAATGGAAGAGATAGATTTCATGGAGCAGATGGAAGACACCCCCTGCCCACATTTTTAATTCCTATAAATAAAGAATCTTGAATCACTAAGTCAAGTGTTACTTACACATTTGGTACTTATACATTTCAAACTTGGAATTCCCCCTGGAGTATATTCTCTGACCCCACTTCCTCATGGGTTGTAGAAAACTATGAACATATTGGTCTCTGTGTTAGTTTGTTTAAAAACGTTTTTAAAAGATAAAGAATAAGACAGAATATCTTATTTCCTCTACATAAATCCATGGTACATCCACATCTTGAATACTGTGTGGATATGTGGTTGCCTCATCTAAAAAAAGATATCTTGGCATTGGAAAACAGTTCAGACAAGGACAACAAAATTTTTTAGGGGTTTGGAATGATTAATAAAACTGGGACTTTATATCTTAGGAAAGAAGACACCAAGGGGGATGAGATAGAGGTCTATAAAATCATGACTGGTGTTGAGAAAGTAAATAAAGACAAGTTATTTACTTTTTTCTATAAAACAAGAACTAGGGAGTCACTAAATTGAATTAATAGGTAGCAGATTTAAAAACAAACAAAAGGAAGTATTTCTTCACACAATGCACAGTAAACCTGTGGAACTCCTTGCCAGAGGACGCTGTAAAGACCAGTATTTAACAGGGTTAAAAAAACCCTACATATATTCATAAGAACATAAGAATGGCCATACTGGGTCAGAACAAAGGTCCATTCAGCCCAGTATCCTGTCTTTTGACAGTGGCCAATGCCAGGTGTCCCAGAGGGAGTGAACCAAACAGGTAAGATCAAGCGATCTCTCACCTGCCATCCATCTCCAACTTCTGACAAACAGAATCTAGAGACACCATTCCTTACCCATACTGGCTAATAGCCATTTATGGACTTAACCTCCATGAATGTATAACTTTTCCTTATTCACTTTCTCCACACCACTCATGATTTTATAGACCGTTATCATATCCTCCCTTAGTCTCCTCTTTTCTAAGTTGAAAAGTCCTAGTCTCTTTAATCTCTCCTCATATGGGACCCATTTCAAACCGCTAATCATTTTAGTTGCCCTTCTCTGACCCTTTTCTAATGCCAATATATCTTTTTTGAGATGAGAAGACCACATCTGGGTGCAGCATTCAAGACGTGGGCATAGTATGGATTTATAGAAGGGCAGTAAGATATTCTCTGTCTTTTTCTCTATCCCTTTTTAAATGATTCCTAACATTCTGTTTGCTCTTTTGACTGCCGCTGCACATTGCATGGACATCTTCAGAGAACTATCCACAGTGACTCCAAGATCTCTTTCCTGATTAGCTGTAGCTAAATTAACCCCCATCATATTGTATGTATAGTTGGGGTTATTTTTTTCTAATGTGCATTACTTTACATTTATTCACATTAAATTTCATGTTGCCCAATCACTCAGTTCGGTGAGATCTTTTTGGAGTTCTTCAGTCTGCTTTGGTCTTAACTACCTTGAGCAGTTTAATATCATCTGCAAACTTTGCCACCTTGCTGTTTACCCCTTTCTCCAGATTATGAAAAAGTTGAATAGGATTGGTCCTAGGACTGACCGTTGGGGAACACCACTAGTTACCCATCTCCATTCTGAAAATTTACCATTTATTCCTACCCTTTGTTTTCTGTCTTTTAACCAGTTCTCAGTCCATGAAAGGACCTTCCCTCTTATCCCATGACAACTTAATTTATGAGAGAACCTTTGGGGAGGGATCTTATCAAAGGCTTTCTGGAAATCTAAGTACACTATATCTACTGGATCACCCTTGTCTACATTTTTGTTGACCCGTTCAAAGAACTCTAATAGGTTAGTAAGACATGATTTCCCTTTAAGGAAACCATGTTGATGTTTGCCCAACAAATTATGTTCTTCTATGTGTTTGATAATTTTATTCTTTACTATTGTTTCAACTAATTTGCCCGGTACTGACGTTAGACTTACCGGTTTGTAATTGCCGGGATCGCTTCTAGAGCCCTTTTTAAAATATTGGCATTATATTAGCTATCTTCTATTCACTGGGCACAGAAGCTGATTTAAAGTATAGGTTAACAAACCATAGTTAATAGTTCTTCAATTTTACATTTGAGTTCTTTCAGAACTCTTGGGTGAATGACATCTGGTCCTGGTGACTTGTTACTGTTAAGTTTATCAATTAATTCCAAAACCTTCTCTAATGACACTTCAATCTGTGACAAGTCCTCAGATTTGTCACCTGCAAAGGACAGGTCAGGTTTGGGAATCTCCCTAACAACCACAGCTGTGAAGACTGAAGCAAAGAATTCATTTAGTTTCTCCACAATGACTTTATTGTCTTTAAGTGCTCCTTTCGTATTTCAATCGTCCAGGGGCAGGTAGGTCCATCAATGGTTATTAGCCAAGATGGGTAGGAATGTTGCCTGTAGCCAGTTTGTCAGAAGTTAGGAATTGGTGACAGGGGAGGGATCACCTGATTACCTATTCTGTTAATCACCTTTGGTCTGACCCAGTATGGCCATTCTTATATTCTTATGTCTACTTCCTTTTTATGGCAATATCTACCTTTTCAGTCTCTTAGCTGACTTCCTGGGAAAGCTATGTCAGTAACATGTTCAGTCTTTTTTAACGTAACTAGACCAACCATCCTCAGATATTTGTTAGGCAAGTGGCTGTATTAAAAATGGGAATGGCTGAAGGAAGCCTGCAGCAAAGCCCCTCTAGATATTACTTTATCATGTGTAAGAAATGTGAAAGCATTCGCAAGAAATAGAGGCACATGGAATTCAATTTAGAACGGTCTGTACTAAATTCTGACAACTTAATTTTCAAATCATAACCAACGTTTCTGCTTTCTATAGGTCCAACTTCCACTGAATACTTTCTTCGGTGAACAGATTTTTGCCCTTGATGTACTTGCTAATTTTTTTTTTCAAATTCTACTCTCTTTCCACGTGTAGTAAGTGTTCATTTTTCTAATACATTTGTGAAAAATCTAAAAATTAAAATTCAAACATAGGGTTATAAACAAGTTTTAAGTATTTTGCATGATTTAACAGAAGTTCAACAAACCAATCCAGCATAAACAGCAAACCTAAAAACATTCAGCTCCACAGTAGGTCTGTAGGTAGAATTAATGTTGTATTATTTATGTACACACAGTAATCTGAAACAGACAAGTATTTGATTAAGAAACAATAGTAATACCTTTAGAACTGATAAAGTAAAGAATGCAAGAGTTTCACAGTAACAGAATGGCTCGTATTTTTTCCAAATGTATTAGAAATTTGATTGTTTTTCTTAATTAGTAAAATATTAATGCTATATGTATTCTACTCTCCAGCAACAATTCTTAAATGTGTATGTACTATCTTGAGCTGCCCCAAAAAAGAATGGAAAAATATGTCAGCTGTTTAATTTCATGATAGTTTTAATCAGGTAATTGCAGGAAAAACATTGAAACTGTTTTATGATATCTGATGCCAACTTACAAGTGTATGATGTTGCAAAACAGTTACAAACTTATATATGCATATTTACATTATATACTCAAAAGTAACAAGCTATATTCTTATACATAGAAGAAATACATCTATGACATGAGTTAAAACTAAATCATACATCATTTAGTAGAAATAGCTGTTAAGATTTTAATGGAAATAATATACAAGTGAGGCACTTTTTGAGATTGTTAGGGGAGAAAGCAAATGGCATTAAGCAAAATAAGAGGCAATGTTCACAAATGAAAATCTATGTACAGATTATACTGTAGCTTCAAATACAACTGTTCCTCCACTAGGGTAATGCTTTAGAATTCTCAAAAAACTAAGAACAACTTTTGCAATTTAAGAAGCTTTCAGAAAAAAATGCGTACATTTATCAGTGCACTAAATAGCATATGGAAGTTTTAACCACCTGGCTGCTGATTAACAGTACCAAAAGGCTTCTCACCCTGCACCTAACATCATTATTATTTTGAGATTCCTTTAATGAATATGTATGCATTAGTGTACTGTTCACATACCTTGGTGTTAATTCTGTGAAGATTTAAAATCCTATTTTAAAATTGTGCATTATTTACAAGGGATTTTTCAAATTTATCCTTTAAATACACATGAAAAGATCATCCAAAAGAGAACAAGTCAGAAATGGAAGTGCCACATTTCAACATGCAAAAATCTATGCATTCTTTAAAATAGCTTATCCAGAGCACAGTGCATGTGTTAAACATCCCTCAACTTTGCTATAGACACTTGTGAATTATTTCCAACCATTTACTGTGCTGTTCAAGCAACAATTATTTACCACAGATTTCTCAGTATTTTAAGAATTTTGCCTGAACACTTTAGATATTCCTCCTTTACAACTGTTGGGCCTGCTTGTTCACGGTTGTTAAAAAAAGCTACACAAAGAATTAAAATACTCTATCTACATGAGCATTTCTATCATCACCTTGGAACTAGCAAAAACTCCAAACAAAGTAACTCCATCTTTTTTCAGGCATGATTTTAGCCATTACCTTCATTTCAGTGATATATACTTTTTATATTTTAGACCATGGTACATCTTGCAAATTTGTACTCTGGCAAACATTTTATTTTTAAAGTCAGATGTAACAAAAACATTTTAAAGGTGTAAAATCTCAGGAATCAGAATAAGGGTTTTTATTCCCATTTCCAAATAGTTTCTACTTAATTCATACCTCAAACAGTCTACTGCTGTATTTAGCTGGCCATTTCTATAGGAATATAGCTACATGAAATGACTGGGCAATATAATCATATGCGACTTTAATTTTTCCATTAGGTGGTGCCCAAGTGCTATACTTGACCTCTTTCCTCAGGAGACTAAATGCTTTCTTTTCATGTCTGTAAACTGGCTGTTTCCTAAAACATAGGTCTGCCATGTGATAGCACAATACTCTATTACAAAGCTACCTGACTAAAAATTTGAGTTCTGATTTTTTTAGGAAAAAAAATGTTGTATGATGTTTCCCTCTTCCCCTTCAAAAACTTAAGAAAAGCTTTCAGAAGTAAAGGTAAACTTCACTTAATACTACCATAGACAAAGGCCGGGATGCAAGGGGCAGTTCATGAATTGCTTTGCAAAGTGTCAATTTTCAGATAATCAGAAAGTGCCTCCAAAAGCGAATAAGACCCCAAACAGAAGAGAGGGCATACGTCTTTCTGCTTTACTACATCCAACACATGCATCCATGTATATTATGGTAATTCTTTTCATTACTCTTAACTTAGGTAATAATGGCATTAATTTTTTTAATGGACCAAATTTTAAGAAAGGAAAGGAAAAGGGACTGGGACAAAATTTTAGCAGCAAAGTGGTTAAATGCAAATTGAGAATACTACTGCACACATTCAGTAAAAATATTAAAGCATATATGTTGCATATAAAATACAGTACAGGACTAGGAGTTGCACTATGCTGAATAGTGCTCAGAGGAAATTGTTAAACTCATTTTTTTCCTGAAGTATATACACACACAATACAAGTCTACAGTATTTTCCTATACATTTTCCTATACAGCCAGCAAGTTCTTTTCTTAGGTTGTTCATACCTCACTCAATCGGATTAAAAACCTAGCACTTACAAATTTTTTTATTCACAAGAAAAACTTTCCCAGTTCACTAATGAAAAGTAGTTTAAGTAACAGTCTATTCTAGGCAACCAAGTTTATCTGAAAACATGTGAAGCATGAAAATCATTCAGAGTAGCAGCTTTCAAATATATAAACAGTAAAAATGTGACTTAAGACTGCTGCTACAGTGTCATATTCTTGGACTTAGTTCATCCAATCAATTTTTAGTATAAAACTAGAAGCTCTTTCATAACTTCTATAGTTATCAATATATCTGTCTTCTTTTCAATGTGAAATAATACTTCAAGATGCTCTATGTACACAATGGTGTCAATTCAAGCTGTCATATAAATATAAATGATTTATTTAAAAAAGTATTTTACAGATAGTGTTATATACATTTGTTCAGAATTTGATTCCTGGGCTACAGAAGAGAGCTAACAAAAGCTTTAATATATGTAATAAAGAAAAGATACAAACCCCCACACTGGGAAAAAAGCATAGAAAACTAAGAAAAATAATCAACTATGCAACTTCTTATAGGAAGAATATACTAAGGACATTCTTTCCTATTCCATCCCTATAGAGATATCTTCCTAAAATAATGAATGCCTTTACTTGTTAGACATTTAACACGACATTAACTGAAAATTGAGTGAATGCAGTTTGTTGTAACATATAATAAGTCATAACAACTTGTTTAAAATTTCTCTAACAGTTAATCAATTGAATATTTGACCAGTTCCTGTGTAAATTAAACATTTAGTAATATAATGTTGTGGCCAATTGTATACACATTTAGTGTATGCACGCACACATACACATGCACGCCATCTCTCATTCAAAAAAATTCACTCCAATTTTTCATGGGCTGTAAGTTAATTTTTTAAACAATAATTTTATTCTTGCTAGTTTAAATATAAAGATGCAAGATGCTAGAATTCAAAATAATGAAAACAATTTCAATTTTTGTTAATGATTAATCTTTCAGTTTAATCATAGTACTTGATAAACAGTTGAACATAATCCTAGTTTAACAGAAGGATAAACTGAGAACACTGATGACAAATCATTACAACTGTCTCATTGCACCTTTTATTTTGTTGAACATTTGTAAATTCAATAAAATATTTTTGGAAGACACCCTAAAAGAAAACAACTTGCTGGTTGAGTAACAGAAAACAACTTCCTTTTTGCTATATTGTTGAAACCAAAGTCATTTACATATAAAAATAAATGTTATGTTCCTGTTAGAACATTTTAAACAATTACATCTGTGCTTAACAAATAATATTGGTCACTCAAGACTATAATTAATATTTTAAAGATTTTACAGATTACCAGAATGCATGGTTACAACTCAATATAAACTGTGGCTGATTGGAAATAGGACTGAAAATACCAATTTGTCCATCTGGAACAGAAATGCTACTAAATAAACTAATTAAATACTTAAAATACTATCATGGAATGTGACTGTAGATATGATACATACCTACTCTATATCTGGAAGGGGAAAGAAAAGTTGAATATGTAATAATTCGTACCTTACACATTTAGTTAAATATAAACATTTGTTATTTATATATAAAGCTGCTTCCAAAATCTATTAATAAGTGATTTAGTTGCACTTAAATCAGTTTCATTTCTCATTTGCCACGTATTAACTTTTCTTAGTTTTAAATCAACTGTCATTAGTGCACTTTTAATTTCCTCTCAAATAATTTGTAATTCTTTTAAGAGCCCCATCACCTAAACCATGAATGTACAAAATGGCAAAAGTTAATCCCTTTTAGTATATTGTAGTTTATATACTCATTTTATAGCCAATAATAAGAAAAGGCTTCCTTTTCCAAATGCCTTCATAACTCGCAACGAAACACCATGCACTGAAAGGAAATAGTTAGGCATGGCTAGCATTTGTAAAATGCTACGGTCTGACAAGTCTTGCTGCTTCTTCCACATCAGGCTTCTCTTACACGAGATAAGATTTCCTTTTGCTTGCCAAAAGCTTCCACAAATCCAAGATAGATGCTTCCTGGAAACAAAGATTTTCAGCTCTATCTGGCACTAAACTGTTCATCCAGCAGCTTTATGCTTTCCTCCACAGCACCCACATACCTCACCACAGTGATGGCATGCTCTCAAGGGGAGGTAGCAGCACATACATGGGGCAATGAATGACAAAGCTATTAGGGCTAACCATCGTAAGCAGAACTTGTCATCACTAGTGTCACATGAACAGGGGTCAGAGAAATCGCCTTCAGAGTCTGACATGCAGTGATATAGCATGCTCTCTGCACAAAGCATGCAACTAACTTGGTATATGCATCTTTTTATAGGATCTGGAGCATCTTGACATTTCCCCCTGCCATTCTCTTCATGATTAAATCTCTCCTGGCAGTATATGCAGCGAGAACGCTCACCGTCTTCTTTCCTTCTTTTTGACTTTTTAAATTTTAATGAGGAAGGCTGTGTTTTAAATACCACAGAATTCTTTGTGTCCTTTAGTGAATTCAGCTTAGTTCCATCCCCACATGGATAAAGATAGTCCAATTTTTTATTGTCAGACTTAGAAAACTGTATATTGGAGTCCATCTCATCCCTCTCCAAGTCATTTTTCCACATGTCAGGATGTCTGTAGTCTGCATAACGACGTATTAAAATATCACGAGGATTTATTCTAACAATTTCATCTTCATCTTGAAAACTGACATGTCTGGTTGATTTCAGTGGGACCTGAAACGGCAAATGGAAGCATCTTGTTAAATAATGTACAGGGACACAGTTTGGTTAGTACTTCAGTTACCATATGAATCAGCGCACAGAACTTTTCCCCACTGCCAGGAGAGAGTGCTCTCAGTTTATATATTACCTTGCAAGGTGTGAGCTCAACTTATCTTATGAAGCAGATGATCAATTATAGGTGGGAACATAAAAGCCACCAAACATCCATTCCAGAATAATTTCAAAATACTTTCTAATGGAATTGTCTTTGCTTATTAAGCAGTATATCCCAAGAAATGCATTAATGCTTATGGTGGGAGCTCACAGCCAATTACCACAAAAAGGGAGTAGAATACTGCTGGTATCTAATGGAAAGTCTGCTAAACCAAAATCAATGTAACTTTTTCATAGTTCTATAAAAAGAGCCATCTCTCTCTATTAATGAAAGTAAATTTGCTATATAGTTTTAGTTTATGAGCAACAATTAAAAGCAAACAATCATTTCCCATCCCTCCCAACAGCAAACAAGTCCTTCAATTATAGGGGAGATTAACCTCTGCTGAAATATTTGAGATTTATGAAGAGTTTGTTGGCTCCACTGAATAAAGTTCAGAACCAGCCAACCTTACCAAAGGTAATCATTCTAATACCCTAGAGCAAGACAGAGAGGACAATCATTGAAAAGCTGCAGGACACAGTCCTCAGTCAAAATATGGCAACAGACATCTAAGGTACTATAGAAGTTCTGGGTCTTTAATGGCAAGGGTCTTTAATCAGGCAAATACCTGATTCAGCCCAGAATAGGGGTTGAGACAGCAATGAATGCTGAGAAAGGCAGAACTCTCTAAAACTTTATTGTTCTGTCCATAGAGCTTCATGGGAGCAATTTGTGCTTTATTCTCCCCACAATGGCCCTAAGAAAACCAGACATAAGGAAAAACCTGGAGTGGGGCTCTCCATTAAGAGCACTAGAGCAGCAGTCAGGTAGGTTGTGGAAAGGACCTGTTAAGAGGCACAGAGGCAGGCAGAAAAGGCAAAGGAACTTTGCGGAGATTTATGTTGTGCAAAATCAGAAGAGGTATCTCATAAAAGGACCCCCATGGAAGAGTGATGCAAACGACCAAAAAGGCCTGAGACAATAAAGTGCTACACAGTCCTGTTTTTTGTTTCTGGGACAATACAGTAAGTGTAGACTTGACGTCAGCGCCTGCCTGATCAGGTGTTTCAAACTGGGGATTCTTCTGCATCAACACAGACTTCAGAGGCAGGTACAAGCAATCCCTCAATAGATGTATGTGATAACTACTCCCCAGAGAGCATGTTTTATATTCCTTTTGAAGCCTTTTAATTTCTACTATAATAGTACTATTCTTGTTATGCATACAAAATATCCAATCTTTCTTTGAATCTTGCTAAGTTCTTGACTTCTACAACATCCTGCGCAGGGTGGATTAATTTAAATGAAAGCAATTTAAATCACTGATGATAATCATTAAATCAGGAAGTAGGAAACCTTCATTTAAATATTTGATTTTAATCTTGCTCTGCATTTGCACGTTAAGCATTTTCATAAAGAAAAATCTGAATCTAATTTTGTTTTGTAACCATGCTGATCTGTAACTAAATGGAGTTTTTACATCAAATTTGGTCCTTTTTGCTAATCAGAAAGATGCAATATATCTATACACATTTCTTTAAACAATTATGAAGCTTAATGTACTTATTCAGATGTTTACTTTTACAATATTTTATCAAATGGATGCATTTTTATAAAATGCTATGATGTAGTTCTTATGTACTAGATTAATTTTTTATTTGTGATTTGTGTTCAGCTATATTTGGATGGAAATTAGAATTCAATGGGAACACAAGTCTTTTCTTTAGTTCAATCCAATGAAATAAATGTGCTAGAGACAGTTTTTTTTAAATCAAACATTTTGCATTTATAAACAACTGATTTACATATAGCCTTTTATTTAATATCTATAGTTAGTGAACTGAACTGATTGCTTCTGGTCACTAAATACCATCTGGACCTTCAAGATTTTAGAATAGATATCATCCTTTCACATCTAGTTTTTTCAATATATTGGAAGAGGAAAACAGGGTTCCTTCCTTCTTCAAGTTCTAATTGGTTTCTTAATTCTGAAAAAAAGCTTCAGGGGGTAGCCAAGTTAGTCTGTACAGGATAAACTTAAAAAAAACCAACAAACAGTCTGGTAGCACTTTAAAGACTAACCAAACATGTAGATGGTATCATGAGCGTTTGTGGGCACAGCCCACTTCAGATGACCAGCATCATGAGGAACACATCATCCTGGGATCTCTTGCCTAGTCCCATTTATGAACAAAAGTGGGAGCATTTGGTATTGCTGGGGGTCACAAAGAGATCTATGGAAGGATATCCCCAATAGCAAAAGATGGAGGTAAGCATTGTTGAGTGTAGTTTCTCTCTCGTGTTCGATAGAAAAGTTGTGGCTCAGAGCATCCACCCAGACATTGTTCACCCCAGATAAGTATGACGCTTTGAGGGTGATCCCGTAACAGATGCACCAGTTCCAGAGGTAGATTGCTTCTGCACAGAGTGATAGGGAGGGGGCCCCTGTCTGTTTATATAAAACACTGTGGTCATGTTGTCGGTAAGTATATGTACAGTACATTTGGCGATGATGGTGACAAAGTGGTTGCATGCCGTCATCACGGCCCTAAGTTTGAGGAAATTGATGTGCAGTGCAGATTCATGTGGCAACCATCTGCCCTGAATGACATGTCTGTGCAGGTGTGTGCTCCAGCCCGTATAAGAAGCATCTGTAGTAATCTGCATCAATGGTTCAGGTTGGTGGAAGGGTACTCCTGCTGGGATGTTGCTGGGTAGTGTCCACCACCTGAGCGAGACCAGCACCTTCTTGAGAACAATGACCTGCTTGAGAAGAGGATGACAAGAAGGCTTGTAGACTGATGCTAGCCAGTGCTGCAGGGCTCAGAAATGGAGGCATGCATATTGGACAACATAAGTGGTAGCAACCATATGTTCCATCAATTGGAGGCAGGTAAGTACCGTACTGGAAGGACTTGTGATTAATATAGTCACAAAATCGCGTAGCGCTGTGAAGCGGTGATGTGTGAGATATGCCCTGGCAGTCAAGACAGACCTAATTAACTCTATGTCCTGTGCGGGTTCCAGAGTTGATTTCTGTTCGTTTAGCAGGAGGCCCAAACGATTGCACAAATATCTGGTTTTTGATACCGTGATGGTAGTTTCCACATGGGACTGGCCTTTTATACGTATGGAAAGATCATGACTCTGTGCTGCCAGAGGTAAGCTGTAACTAGAGCAAAGACCTCTGAAAAAAGACACAGGAGGCGGAGGACAATTTGAAAGGTACTGGAAGTGATCATTGCCCACAGTGAATCAGAGGTACCATGTGTGACGGGTGTATGGCGATGTGAAAATATGTGTCCTGTAGGTGGAAGGCTGCCAACCATTCCCCTTCGTCCAGTGCCAATATAATTGAAGCCAGTGTTACCAACTTGAATCGTTGTTTCCGCAGGAATTTGTTTAGCTTGCAGAAATCTAATATAGGTCTCCAGCCACCTGTGAGCTTCTAAATCAGGAAATATTTGGAGTAGAATCCTCTTCCCCAGAAAGCATCTAGGACCCTCTCTATTGCTCCTAAATGAAGGTAATCAATTTCTTGTTTGAGGAGAACCTTGTGAGAGGGGTCTCTGAAGAGGGTCAGAGAAGGAGGATGGGTAGGGGGAAGGGACATGAAGGGGAAGTATCCTGTGCAGATAATTTTTAGCACCCACTGATCTGACGTTACAGAGTCCCATTGGTGGTAAAAGGGATGAAGTCTGTTGGTGAACAGGTGGTAGTGGCTTGTTGGCAGAGGATGGAAGGGGGGGGGGGAAGGGTCAGGCAAACCCTTAACCAAATGTTCAAATTTGTTGTTTAGTTGCCTAGGAACTGGAGGAGCGGGACTGAGGTGGGCACTCTTTGGGTTTGTCGTCTGGGACGGTTATAGTTGTATGGCTTTTGTCGTGTGCGGTTGTAATAGCTGTCTCTATATCTGTGGTATGGCATATAATGCTTCTGGTGGTATGGAGGTGTGTACATGCTGAGTGTTAAAAGCATAGTGCACAAGTCCTTGCTGCTATGCAGGCCCTCATCTGTACTGGCTGCAAAGAGCTTATGTTTATCGAACGGAAGGTCCTCCACCTTTGACTGGAGTTCCTTAGGCACTCCGGCTGATAGAAGCCATGAAGCCCTTCTCATTACCACCGTCATGGCTGTTGCCCTGGCTGCTGTATCAGCTACGTCTACTGAGGAAAGAAAGTCTGTATGTGTGATGGTATGCCCTTCAGAAATAATCAATTTGGAATCTGAGAGATGTTCCATAAGCTCAGCAAGTTTGGAGTAATTATTGAAATTATGGTTCGCTAAAAGAGCGTGGAGTAGTTAGCAATTCTTAGCTGTAGTGTGGCTGAGGAATGTACCTTTCTTCCAAATAGATCTAACTTTTTGTGTCCCTTATCATTAGATAATGGTCAGGACTGAGGGAGTTGCATGATGATTGGCAGCATCCATAACCAGAGAATTGGGTTGTGGGTTTAAAAAAAAAAAAAAAAAAAAAAAAACACACCACACACTCCTTTGGAGAGATGAAGGCCAATTTCCTGTTGGCCTTCTTACATGTTGGTTGGATGGAAGTGGGTATTTGCCAAATTTCATCTGAGACTTTCATGATGGCCTAATGGATGGGATGGATGTTCCCTTGACTTCCTGCAGCTTGACATCTTGGCTCTCAGCTTCTCTTTTGAAAATCTCTTGGAATTACTTCAAATCATCCATTGGGTGAGTATCTTTTGGTATTACAGCCTCATCAGGGGATGAAGAAGAATTATAGGCCGGAAAATCTCCATGATTTTGGATTTACATGTGTTCATCCAGGATTTGACCCTTATCCTTGTCAGAGTCAACGGTGGTTGGCATGGTACAGGATGGTGAGGGTGGAGGAGGTTTCTTCGCTGGAGTAGATGGGGCTATGGATTGTCTTCTATAGGGATCGTAGTGGTTCAGTGGTGACCAGCGAGGGAGGATATACCAGGGGCTGTTTCTGGTTCGGCAGTAGCAGTGCCAGATTGAGACCTAGGCTCTATGGTGTCAGAGGAACCTGGTTTGGGCCCTTTGGCCACCCTAGGAGACAGGGTGGGAGGCAATGATTTCGAGGGGGACAGTCTCTTTCCTAGGCATTTCTGGGGCAGTGAGGAGGCAACTCTTTTTGCCTTTCCTGGAGGCAAAGAGGATTGCAAGTCCTTAGCCATTTGATAGCTCTCTTGAACAAAATCATTCGGAGCTGGAGCTCCCTATCTTTTCTGGCTCCGGCCTTAAGACTGTGGCAATGATCACATTTTTGGGGCACATGAGTTTCCCCTAAACAGTGAATATAGGCAGAATGTTTGTCTGAGACCAGCTTCAGCTCCTGGCATGTGTCACATTTCTTAAAGGCAGGTGAATCTGGCATCGTGTAGTCAGTGAGCACCTCAGACGTGTTAACTGACACCCTGCAGTTTCTCTCTCCTTTTGTGTCCCTGTTTGCTCTTGTTGTTTCATTTTCTCTTTGTTTGTCTCTCTCTCTCTCTTTTTTTAAATGAGGAGAGGGAGGGAAAGTGGTATTCGGTTGCTTGAGGAAGCTAGCGGCTCTGTTAGGACCTGACAAGAATTTTATTTTTTTTCAGGAACGGAGAGGCAAAACACAAATAATAATAATCTGAAGAAAAGAGGAACGAGGCTAACTAATTTTCTCTGTGAGATTAATGAAATGTTGAGAATGAGGAGCTCCATTTGCGAACAAGGGCAGTAGAAGAGAAATTGAAGGGGCTGGGGGGGAAATGGGCTGTGCACATAGGATGCCAAAGCGTGAGCAGCGCAAGGTGCTCTTCGCGCATGTGCAGCCCGCTGACAACTGCTCAAAAAAGCTCTGCTCTGTGGCTCTGGGATGTCCCGTCACAACAGTGGAGCACCCACGGGGACACTACCCAAAGAAGAAAAAGGAACTTCCCTGGTTTGGAGGCTTGGCTAGAATAAGAACAGTTTCAGGGTAAGTTTGTGGTAAGTGTTAGAACTAGTGATGCGTTTTCTGTAATTTTAGATTTATAATCGACTTTGCCTGTTTTCCCTTTTACTCACTATCAAGCCCAGTGTAAATAAATGTTACCTGGGGGAGCAGTCAGTGTGTATATCCTCCTTTCATTGTTAAAGGGGGATTACCTGAATGATTTATTTGGGGTTCTGATTTTATTTAGGGACTGCATTTTCTTTGGACCTGAAAATTTCAGTGTGTGTATTGCTCCTCAGGGCATGCATATGTGTATGTGATCTCAGCTCTGTGCCTTGGTTGGAGGAGACCAGAGGTTCTGGCCCAGCAGGATAGCATGGTGAGAAGCCACAGAGAGCAAGGAGGCAAGTGTCAACACTCCGGGAAGCACCCCCAAAGGGTCTTCTGTGACCATACCTGATCACAAACATTTATTACTGTTGTATAGTTTTATCATGTCCCTTCTTATTTGTCTGGTCTCTAAAGTAAACAATTCCAATGTTTACAGTCTATATGAGACTTTCAATGCCCTTAGTCATCTTGTTGTTAGTTTCTGAACTCTGTCTAATTCTGCAAAAACCTTTCTGAAATTGGGGTGACCAATATCCAACACGGTATTCCAGGCCTCACCTTGTGTCAAAGGATATTGATAAAGACTGGGACTTTTTACCATTAAGAAAAGACAAGACAGACAATAAAAGCATATAAAATAATGAATAAGCAGATAAAGAACTTCTATTTGTCCTATCTCCTAATACAAGGAGTAGGCAGTATTAAATGAAAATCCATTGAAAGGAAATACTAAGGAGCTTACAATCAAAGTACAAGAGGAGACAATAGCTGGATGCAGACAGCTAATAGTGAGGCGATTATGTTCAATATAAATTAGTAGCAGTCACAGCACATCAATTGCACAGCCTTTATTGAGTGCTTTATTGATATCAAAACACAGGTGAGTTTTAAGGAGAGATATGAAAGAAGATAGCACAGAGGTTTTCAACAAACATATTGCAGAACCCTTGCACAAAATAAGAGGCAGGTGAGAGAAAGCCTCAGATTCAGTTCATCCATAAAATGGGATATTAATTCTTAACTACCTCACATGGCTGCTGCAAAGATGAATTAACTTAGATTAGTGAGGAATCTGGAACTATATTGGGGTCATACAAGAACCCAGATCAAGAGAATGGAAACTCTTCAAGTTTCAAATCAGTTGTTTCCTCATTCTATTGTCAGGTACACGATTTGTAAATCCTCTCACTGAAAAAGCTGAGAGTGTTGAGTCCCCTAATTTAGGGCTCTGAACCTGAATTAATGTGATCTGATTCCGTGAGCAGGAGGGAGCTTAAGTAAGAAAAGCAATAAGAAAAGTCTTCTGAACAGAAGAACTTTCGGTTTTAGCACCAGAACCTAATATAGATAATCAAAAATGTTTACTGCATGTTTGCCATAAACCTGTTAACTCTTTCCTTAGAAATGTATTACACTTCCAATCACTTCTCCTCTAAGGGAACCTTCATCAACACAAAATGTTGAAAATACATTCCAATAAAAACAAAACTAAGTCCTTCTTTAAAAATAAACTTGGTTAATTAATAAAGTATGAAGAACATAATTTGGGTTAATAGTCTAACCATAATAAATTGGACCTTTTTCCGTCTTGTTCTTTGTAAAGGTTGCTATTTTTATTTACTCATTCATATATACACATACTGTACCCACTTCTTCCCTAAATCATCCTCCAATCTAACACTTGCTCAAATATGTCAATGCTTATATATTAAAAACTTGGCAGCAATCCACCAGACTAGCAACCTGAAAACAAATAATCAGTTAAGGAACAGGGGAAAAATCTACAAGGAAACAAATTTCAGTACCAAACTTCCAAAGGTCCTATATATACACATGAAGAATATGAAGTAATTTTAAGTACTAGGTGATACACCTTAATAGTGGATACCTTTAAAACAATTCAAAAGCAGGAAGTAAAGGTGACTATCATAGTGGATGACCCGGGTTCATCTATTTACAAAACATTGCTGGCAAAACAAATTATGTTTTGCCTTTCATTGAAAACAATCCCATTCTTTAACTCAACTTCAGAGTATACCTGCATCTAGATTTATATATTTTAGGATTCACACCACCCAATAGTGAAATGTGATCTCTCCTAACACCACTTAGTAACACTACACAGCAGTCTGAAAAGAGAGTGATAAAGAATATTATATAAAATTGGAACTCCAGAGGGAACTCCAGTGAGAATTTCATTAATATAATTACCTAGCTGGAAATTAGTTGGAACACCGGTGCTAATGTGCTTAGTCTTGCTGGAAGTACCAAGAGATTAACAACATCACTGATCAGGGCCTTAATGTTACATTTTGTTTCAAACACAGCACATCCAAACTAGGCTTGGACATTGGTTTGTACTGTATATTTCCCACATTTTCAAAGAGGGTATCCCACCCAACAAAGTGAGAAGATCCAACTTTGCTTAGATTGTACAGTCAAGCTATGACTGTAGGCTGGATACACAAGTAGATTGGAAGGGTTGGATTATGGTTGAATTTCTTTACTCATCTATTAAAATGCTTAACCATAATACTACATTAAACCGTTTTGTATGTTGTGGTATATGTTGAGGAATTTATCTCATTAAGCACAACTCCACACATATATTAGTGTATATACAACTGAAGCTCTGCACATTAAAGCCATGAGAAATATACATTAATCTTTCTATAATTCTGCAAATTAAAAAAAACCCAGAACAAATCAACAATATCCCATGCTCTAAATGGGACTCTGGAGGGTTTATGCTAAAGAGGCCTGTGCAGACTACAATTGGTCCTTAGGTTCGAAAGGAATGCTTTAGGAATCTAAAATTTACCTCATTCTCCATGGATACTCAACAGTCTAGGTAAACTGGATTTGAATGTTAGTACTTCATAAAAAAAATCTATAATAAAGCATTTTTACAGAGACATGTGTTCAAAGCACAGTAGAGACATCACCTAAGAAATCTTTACAATATCCCTTTGACCCAGGTTCTGCCCCAGGGGTCCCCAAGTCAGCCGCTGCTGAAACAGATCAGCGGCTGATTCCAGGAAGCCCGGGGCAGAGCTGCTCTGCCCTGGGCTTCCTGGAATCAGCTGCTGATCTGTTTCAGCAGCGGCTGAATCAGGGACTCCTGGGGCAGAGCCTGACTATCGTAAGGGGGGGGCTATGAAGGGTCTGGGGGGGCATCCCCTCTCACCCCACTCCAGATGCCTCATAGCCCCCCCTTCTGATAGTCCGGCATATCTGATAATCGGCACCCCCTGGGTCCTAAAGGTGCCGGATTATCGGAAGTTTACTGTAGTTTTGGGTAACTAATCAATTCACGCACTAGCTGATACAGGAGACCCTTGCGATTCTCAGAATTACTGTTTGCAGTTCTATGTATTCACAGGTTTCCTGTCCTGGCCAAGCACCGTGTGTGTTTGTGGGGGGTGGTAGTGGTGGTGAAGGGGAGCAGCAGATCCTGGCCCCTGCAGTGGGTTCAGGAGTTTTGGCTCCCCGTATTTGCAAATTTCGCCATTTACAGTGGATGCAGGAATACATCCACTGCAAATGGTGAGGGTTTCCTGTCCTAATTTGTGAAAGGGGAACGACTTCTTTGAAAGAATAGATAATGCATTAGAGAACTCCCTCTTTATATCTTTTCTGGGAGTAGAAGTATACTAATAAAATGTACTGAACTATTATTTGAACTTCCACATTTTTAGTACATGTTATGGACATACTTTCTAGTAAAAAGTTCCCCAACACTTCTGGGGAATAATGTCCTGTATAATAAATAAGTTACCCAAGTCTATAAAAATGCTTACCATTTCTATGCTGGCTATCAAAAACGTTGACGCTTTGTCACTTAAACAGGAAAATGAATTCATCATATTAGAAGATAAAGGTCAGGGTTTTTTGTGTGTATGTATGTACCACTATATTTTAGAAAGTGTATCTGAACAAGTAAAAAACAACAAACAAAAACAAAACTAAAAAACCAGCAATGGTCCTGTAGCACCTTAGAGGCTAACAAAGATATATAAATAGTATCATGAGCTTTCGTGGGTACAACCCACTTCTTCAAATGACAAATTTGGAGTCCTTTCATTGAGGACTAAGACCATGGCTAATTAATAGTTTAAAAAATAAATGGCTCATCAAAACACAAAAATGTGTAATAAACTAATAAAGACTTGAAAAAAAAAATCAGAATATGGAAATGGTTTTTCACTTAATCTGATTAACTCACAGATGGCTAAACAATTTTAGAAAACTTTACTTTCAAACATCCTTTGAGGGAAAAATCCTGTAAGATTTCATCTAAAGAGGATATAACTACTACATTTCAGAAAGTAAGGATTGCAATTTCTACATACAGTAATTCCTCTCTTAACACGTTTTCACGATAGCACAATTTTTTTTAGGGAACGTTTTTCGAACATGACGACCGTCCCCGCAATAACACGATTTCCCTGACTGGCTGGCCAGTCGCTGGCATCTGCGTGGGGCTTCCCCTGCCTCCTTGCAAAACAGCGGAGGTTTGCAGCTGGCCAGCGGAGGTTTGCGACCGGCCAGCTGGGGAAATCCACCCGCCGGCTGCAAGCCCCCTCCCTTGTCCTCCCCTTTCCTTCCCCAGAGCCAAACACCTCCCCTCCCTGCTGTAACCCAGTCCCCTTTCTCCCCCAACTTTATGTCCTGGTCCCAAAAGACACTAACGCTTGAAACGCAACCCCCACCTCTTCCATTATTTTCAATGGGAAAATTGACCCCGCATAACACGTTTTCACTTAACACGATCATTTTCTAAACATATCTATAGTGTTAAATGAGGAATTACTGTATATGGTGCTTATAATGGAAGTGTCATCCCAACCATACCTGTGTAGCATTGGATTAGTGACTAATACAGAATTACATGATAAGTGAAACAAAAAATGTTTCTGTGGTTGGATGCAGGGTTGACAATTTCTGGGAAAAAAAAACTACGTTACAACAGGGCACTGGAAAATATCAGTTTAAACTGGAATACATATGAATTACTATTGGAATGTACTAATGAAAATTACTGGAAAATACCTAAAAATTTAAATAATAATTTTGCAGGATATATAATAAAATTTAAATACTCCATAGCACATAACTTTCTTGAGAAAATACTAAAATAAAAGACACAGTCTAATAGTGAGTATATTACATATTAGTTTACACCTACTTCAGCTTTACTTTTTTTGTACAATTTTAAATCAACTGTAAAAAACTAAAAATAAACTGCTGCCTTACAAAACCACAATTTGAATATGTACCCAAGACAGAGTAATGTGATGTGCATTACCAAAACAGTTTTTCAAATAGAAAATGCCTTACATTGGAACTAGCTAATCTTTCTGGGATATTAACAACTACAGGTTGAAACTCTCTAGTCTGGCACTCTCCGGATGTGACTGTTGCCGAACCAGAGAATTTGCCAAACCGCTAGAGGTCAGTATTGTCTAGTAGCATTACCAAACACTTCCGCTGTTTACTGGGCATTTGAGAGTACATCAGAGCTAAATAACAGGACAGAACACTGGACTGGTTGCTGTAAACCAACTATATGGGACTGTGTGAAACCCATGAAAAGTGGCCACCTGTCTAACTAAAATCATGCCAGGACCACACATATTGCTAGACCAGAAACACCGGATGAGAGAGGTTCAACCTATACAATTTCATGTGATAAAAAACACATCTGGCGAACACCATGCTATCCCTGGCTGGCAATTTCTTACCTGATTGGGTTGGCAGGGAAAGTAGGGTCTTCTGGAGTTCAACTCCTCAAATGTTGAAGGCCTTATATTTGGACTTTTATATGGTTCGTTGGTTACTATGGTTTCATGTTGGAAAAGGTGATCTTTTAATGAAGTAGAAGTATTTTCTTGAATTGCCTAAAACAGAAGAATTCAACTTTATTCTATTCTTGGTATGATTTAACAGTTGTATAAAATATTTATTAATACAAAATCATAACATTTTAAAACTCTTCAATATATGCATGTATATTACACAAAAATACATGTCAGAAACATGTAATATTCACAAAGTCTCAAACAACATTTTCTTAAGTAATGTCCAAGAGAATGAAATACCCTATTAACAAAACAGAAACAGCATAGGCAGCAGCAATACAAGCCTCTCTATCCTACCAACTTAAAATCTGACATAAGGGAACCTCTTATAGGAGTTTAGACCGGTCTCCAATACTGTATGTTCTAGAACTGCCCAGAAACATATGAATTATTGTTGATTTTAAGAGTAGCTTGTGATGTGCATTTGCAAAATGGTATTGCTGTCACTACAATCTATGAACAAACAAAAACACTCCAACATACTGCTGGAAAAAATTCTGAAAGTAATGATACACAAAACAGAATTAATGGTTGGGTGTCAAGTTTAAGAAGACAAGTTTAACAGTCTGGCTTGCTATATAAGAAATAAATGAACAAAAAGTGAACTTCAAGATAGATACCGGGAGCTGAGTGTCACATAGTCACAGTAAGCATACACAAAACTACTGATGACTAGCCAATATTGAAATGAAAATGATATGAAACTATTGGGCAGAAAATAAGATCATGTAGTAAATGCATATTAAGATATCTGCAGAATAAATCCCACTCATCGCTTGAGATAGTGGAACAGGATGTGTGCTTTGATTTAAGAGTGCCTTTATATGTAACTAATCCATTTATTGAACAGAATAGAGATAATATTAAAGACTCTGAAGTATTTAATGAATTGGAGTATAATGAGAACAGAAGGTAATGAGTCAAGGGATGCAAACATCCCAGTTAGCTACCCAAAAAAACCAACCACCCCAGAGGCCATATAAAGTTCTATTAGCACTGACAAATATAATTAAAAATTAGAATTGGCTGGGTGGTAAAATCTGATGTTACTTAACAAGGTCAAACTGACTAGGTTAATAATCATCATTGTAATAAAATAGTACAAGCTAAGGATTTATAGAGCACCAAAAAAGTTTGAATACAAAATGAACAAAACAGAAAAGGTTGCCAGTCATGTTTAGACTTCAAAATACGAAAGTATTTTCAACTTTCAATGCAAACCCAGATGCCCAGCTAGGTACAGAAAGTGTAAAACTCTGAACCTCTAACTCCCCTTTTGATACATATTTTTTCTTTGAATTAGCTCTGCATCTGAAGCACACAAAAACTTCAAGTTCTGGATCTTTAAAGATTTGGATGAGATGTAAGAAGAGGTTACTTTCCTTACAATAACCTGAGTTTGAGATGTTTTGTCCCTATGGGCATTCCACCATATAATGTGTGCAGGCTTGGGCCCTCTTGATTGGACAATGCAAAGCAGTATCAATGGGCCCTGTCACGGCATATCATTGTTGGACAGGCACTTCCTCACAGTACTTTGGGGGATTAGCTCAAAGCTGATGCCCCTCTACTTGGTTTGCTCACTGTTACTGTCCATTATTGCTGTTCATTTGCTGTCCCTCACACAGCTTCAGGAATCACAATCCCCGACCCCTTCTGGGAAAGATTAACTCCTCAGTAATCTTAGACAATTCCCTTGCTTATCACTTCAGTGCCACTCACCCACTGGCTAGTAGGGGAACCAGAGGTTGCCCTCTTCTCCTGTTTCTAGCCCAGGGACAATCAGCTCAGTTGTCTTGTCCTTCTCTCTCTTGGCTCACTGCTCTATCTCCAGGCTGCTTATTATTGGTTTCCTTTTCTCTTCCTGGGCATACCAGTTTCCCAAAGCCTCCTTCCCCTTCCAATGGAGAGGCTGCCTTTTCCCAGCTGCCTCTTCACTTTTCAGCTCCTGGGCTTTATTAGCCCCACCTATTCCCGCCCTGCTGAGCTTCCTTAATCAGTTACCTAACGTGTTAATTGAACCAGCTGGCCAGCCTTAAAACCCTGCAGCGTGAGTAAGTCACCCCATCACAGGTCCAATACTTCTGTAAAGTAGAATCTTGTGCCTCCAAACCAGGGTGTATAAGGAGGAGTGGACCAACCACCATTTAGTTCCTTCTCAGCTGCTGAAAGCCTCCAAAGTTAGGTAAGAAGGGCAGGAGGTTGAGCATACATAGTGATGTTAAATTCTTGGGAATAAACTTTCAGAGAATATTCCTGAAAATGTTCTTGAGAATATTCTCCAATGCAAGAATTTTCTCTTAAATAGTTGTTAAATAGTTGTTTTTTTAAAAAGAATTTTACTTCTTTAATAGAACTTCAAGAATCATGAAAGTTTCCAATTGTTAAAATGAAAATTCGGGAAAGTAAAGAAAAAAAGACAGAGGTTTAAATTACTAGAACTTTTATTACAAATCTTCTGTTGTAGGAAACAAATATTTTTAACTTTCTGGATTGAATACAAGTCTAATCAGAATCTGCAGTTTCCGGATCTGACCCATATATTTCTCTTTCTTCTTCTTCCTCATACATATCTTCTTCAACTTCTTCTTTCTCTTCAGCATCATCAATTTCTTCTTCCTCATTTCTCTGGTTCTGTTTCCTTTTTTCTCTTGGGGATTTCAATGGAGCATCATTTGGGTTTTTAAGAAGCTTTATATTATGGGCTATGAATGTCAGCTTGCCTGCCCTTTCTTGTGTTAATTTGTTTCTTTTTGCATTATGAATGATACTGTAAGTGCTGAAACTTCTTTCAGTTGCTGCCGTTGTTGGTGGCATATTCAATGTTGATCGCTGCTTTCCCTAATTTTGATCCACTGCAAATACCTTTCCGCCATGTTACTGCATTTACTGAGCCAGCTGATTGTTACATATGATTAAAAAAAAAAAACCACACACACACACACACACAAACACACACACACACACACACACACACACACACCCACCTTCTTTAGAACAATACTCTGCAAGCTCTGCAATGACTTTTGCGGAGTGATCAGTGCCATACATTCTTGTGACTAATTTATCGATTAATTCAGTTCCTTGTATTTGTTCATTTCTAGTAAGGCACTCACCACTGAATTTTGGATCTAGAATATTTGCAGCATAGTGAATGTCTTTTAGAGCCATATCTTTTCTTTTTTCAAAACTTTTCATCACATCCTGTTTTTCTTGTTTGGTAAGTGGACTTTTGGGAAGTAGCCTATCAAAATGATTGCTTAATTCCCTGAAACATTCAGGAACTTCTCTCATTTTTGGCTGGTCAGATTCAAGCAGCATAATCCATTTAACAACAGGACCTATCCGTGCATGCAGTTTTTGGACCCATACCCAAAATACATCTTCATCCAGGATTGAATTCCTCATACATTTGCTCAGTTTAGTCTGTAAATCTTCATGGACAGCAAGGAATTTTAAGACTTTTTTTATTTCAATAAGCTTTTCAAACAATATAAAATGGAACCCCATCTAGTTTTAACTGGCAATATAAGTACACAAGTTTGATTTTTCTCTTTTTGAAATGCAGTAAAATGAGCTCGTAAAATGTGCGATTTGTTAATTTCCTTCACAATAGTTTTACAGGTAGCTTCAGTTTCTTGAACAGATTTTAAGTTACTGATGTCACCAACTAACAAATTTAGTGTATGAGCAGCACAA